>NC_092086.1:7374860-7620026 GCF_045679555.1 Salvelinus alpinus | reverse complement strand
TGTACCAGACTAAACATGGTTTACATTGTCTCATCCATCAGAGTGTGCTGTGTACCAGACTAAACGCTGAGCTAAAAGATGTGATGGATAAAGTCATGCGCATAATAAGCTTTGTCAGGGGGACATCAAGCAACACAACACCGTCTTTTCCACAAGCTGGTGACAGAATCAGAGGAGGCCATCCAGGATGATCTCCTGCTTCACAACAACATGCGCTGGCTGAGTAAAGGAAAAGCAAGCTAGTGACAGAATGAGAGGAGGCCATCCAGGATGATCTCCTGCTTTACAACAACGTGCGCTGGCTGAGTAAAGGAAAAGCAAGCTGGTGACAGAATCAGAGGAGGCCATCCAGGATGATCTCCTGCTTCACAACAACGTGCGCTGGCTGAGTAAAGGAAAAGCAAGCTGGTGACAGAATCAGAGGAGGCCATCCAGGATGATCTCCTGCTTCACAACAACGTGCGCTGGCTGAGTAAAGGAAAAGCAAGCTGGTGACAGAATCAGAGGAGGCCATCCAGGATGATCTCCTGCTTCACAACAACGTGCGCTGGCTGAGTAAAGGAAAAGCAAGCTAGTGACAGAATCAGAGGAGGCCATCCAGGATGATCTCCTGCTTCACAACAACGTGCGCTGGCTGAGTAAAGGAAAAGCTCCAGAGCCATTCTGTCAGCTGCATGACCAGGTTGTGGGTTTTGTCAGAAAAAGTTAAATGAGGGCAGCAGCTGACCACCTTCGTATTCTGGAAATGTTGATATTCCTCTCTAATGTAGCTGGCGACATTCTGTAACTTAAACAGGTTAAATCTAGCCTAACTCAGCCAGTTAAGTTATTTTATGTGGGAAAAAATAGACTCCAATTAAGCCCTCTTGTTATTTTAAAAATCACATTAAAATGAAGATTATTGTTGAAATGTATTACTCGACTGGTGTGGGTTTTCTCCATCTGTTGCCTAACAAGTTATCTATATATTCAGCACCAGGTGCTGTTCACCTCCTATTGATTGTGCTGCAGTTGTCGCTTTATGTTTCAGCACAACAAAATGGTCCTCTACCTGCTTTAATAGTCTCCTGCATTCTCTCCTCAGGAATGAAGTTAACATGTAACTTGTGCATTATTTAGGGAGGTCACATTGTAGATACACTACACCACCATTTAGAATACAGTAGGAACTCTTTCCATTTGTCCTATTGAAACACACAGAAAACTATAGTATTTAGCCTAAAGCAGCATCTGATTTTACAGTAGACTATAGATGTAGGCTACTGTATAGTCACATGGCTCAGTGTTAATATGTTAGAGCAGCATCTGATTTTACAGTAGACTATAGATGTAGGCTACTGTAGAGTCACATGGCTCAGTGTTAATATGTTAGAGCAGCATCTGATTTTACAGTAGACTATAGATGTAGGCTACTGTATAGTCACATGGCTCAGTGTTAAAATGTTAGAGCAGCACATTGGTCTGAACAACTTATATCCTCTTAGTGAATGTCTCTTAATGAGAAAGAATCATCAAAATGGATGAGAATACTGCATTTTGAAATGAAAATACTGTTGAATCTGTAGACAAATTGAAATAGTGATTGCGACGTTAGTGGATCTGCGTGAGGGATGAGTCAGATGGATTAAGGCATTTTGGAGGAGCTGATTGTTGCACCATTGATCAAGCAGATCAACTGAGCTCGGGTCAGAGTTAGGAAGAAAACTACAATATGGCGCCATATTTGTAGTTCACAACTCTTCTGGTTTCTGTAACAATGTCAGTTGTTTAGCCTATTTGTTACATACATTATTTAAAACAATCCCACGTTATATACGAAAACGTAGCTGTGATTCAAACGAAAGAACGATGGAGCAACAAGAATTGATTAATCAGAAAATTCAGAAAGAATCCCAGCTGAGACCGGAGATAGAAATTTAAAGGTAATTTCAGACTAAGCCGACATATGCAGCGTTTACCGTGAATGCAGTCTCCGCAAAAGCGGGAACATTTCCTTTAAATGTCAACAGCTTGTAGGCCTATGTATGCTGTATGTGAATATGTGTAGCCTGGCCTATATGATGAGTAACGTTATATTCAACCCAGCCCATGTAGTGTTTCAGGCGTTCAGATAGTGAAAACTGATGTGTTTTAAGCTCTCGCCCAAAGCCTGTTGTCTTGGCATGTGGACATAAACTTTCTGATCAATCAAATATGTTCTTATTCTTCTCATTACAAGTCTCTAGTAGAACAATCAAGCTGTTTCCCCAGTTTACTGAGGAGTATATTACACCCCAGCTAAAAGCCTACACACCTATTTATTAAATAAAGTCCACCACTGTCAGAGTCCTCAGTTGTAGTGAGAACATTGTGTCATATGTTTAAGGGCTGTTTCATGATTGTGATTCCAAAATGTTCCAGTGTTGAGGAACTGTAATGGTTTGACTACACCTGCTCTTTAAGAAGAACTACAACTCCCTGTTTCACGTTGCATCACGTCCAGTGTTGAGGAACTGTAATGGTTTGAAAACACCTGCTCTTTAAGAAGGACTACAACTCCCTGTTTCACGTTGCATCACGTCCAGTGTTGAGGAACTGTAAGGGGGGAGTCAGAACTACAACTCCCTGTTTCACGTTGCATCACGTCCAGTGTTGAGGAACTGTAAGGGGGGAGTCAGAACTACAACTCCCTGTTTCACGTTGCATCACGTCCAGTGTTGAGGAACTGTAATGGTTTGAATACACCTGCTCTTTAAGAAGAACTACAACTCCCTGTTTCACGTTGCATCACGTCCAGTGTTGAGGAACTGTAATGGTTTGAATACACCTGCTCTTTAAGAAGAACTACAACTCCCTGTTTCACGTTGCATCACGTCCTGTGTTGAGGAACTGTAAGGGTTTGAATACACCTGCTCTTTAAGAAGAACTACAACTCCCTGTTTCATGTTGCATCACGTCCAGTGTTGAGGAACTGTAATGGTTTGAAAACACCTGCTCTTTAAGAAGAACTACAACTCCCTGTTTCACGTTGCATCACGTCCAGTGTTGAGGAACTGTAAGGGGGGAGTCAGAACTACAACTCCCTGTTTCACGTTGCATCACGTCCAGTGTTGAGGAACTGTGAGGGGGGAGTCAGATGGATTAAGGCATTTTGGAGGGGCTGAATGTTGCACCATTGATAAAGCAGATCAACCGAGCTAGGGTCAGAGTTAGGAAGAAAACTAGAAAATGGCACCATATTTGTAGTTCACAACTCTTCTGGTTTCTGTAACAATGTCAGTTGTTTAGCCTATTTGTTACATACATTATTTAAAACAATCCCACGTTATATACGAAAACGTAGCTGTGATTCAAACGAAAGAACGATGGAGCAACAAGAATTGATTAATCAGAAAATTCCGAAAGAATCACAGCTGAGACAGGAGATAGAAATGTAAAGGTAATTTCAGACTAAGCCGACATATGCAGCGTTTACCGTGAATGCAGTCTCCACGAAAGAGGAACATTACCTTTAAATGTCAACAACTTGTAGGCCTATGTGTCTGCTGTATATGAATATGTGTAGCCCGGCCTATATGATGAGTAACGTTATATTCAACCCAGCCCATGTAGTGTTTCAGGCGTTCAGATAGTGAAAATTGATGCGTTTTAAGCTCGCGCCCAAAGCCTGTTGTCTTGGCATGTGGACATAAACCTTCTGATCAATCAAATATGTGCTTATTCTTCTCATTACAAGTCTCTAGTAGCACAATCAAGCTGTTTCCCCAGTTTACTGAGGAGTATATTACACCCCAGCTAAAAGCCTACACACCTATTTATTAAATAAAGTCCACCACTGTAAGAGTCCTCAGTTGTAGTGAGAACATTGTGTCATATGTTTAAGGGCTGTTTCATGATTGTGATTCCAAAATGTTCCAGTGTTGAGGAACTGTAATGGTTTGAATACACCTGCTCTTTAAGAAGGACTACAACTCCCTGTTTCATGTTGCATCACGTCCAGTGTTGAGGAACTGTAATGGTTTGAATACACTTGCTCTTTAAGAAGAACTACAACTCCCTGTTTCATGTTGCATCACGTCCAGTGGCGGCGGCCGGAAATGGAGCCGAAATTGTAGTTCTAACCCCTTTGTGGTTTGTTTAGAATAATGATGTATTAAATGTGCTACTGTGACTACACCATGGCCTCCAGTCTCCTGCAAAGTAAATGTATCTGAAATGATGAGTCTACAAGGCTTGATCTCTAAATGTGTTTCTCTGTAGGCTACATACTGAACACTTTGTAGGCTACATACTGAACACACACTGAACACTTGTTGTAAGGCCTCCACGATCAGTTCCTGCTCATGTGAGTAGAACATCTTGCTCTGTGTAATGTTGTAAGGCCTCCACGATCAGTTCCTGCTCCTGTGAGTAGAACATCTTGCTCTGTGTAGTGTTGTAAGGCCTCCACGATCAGTTCCTGCTCCTGTGAGTAGAACATCTTGCTCTGTGTAGTGTTGTAAGGCCTCCACGATCACTTCCTGCTCATGTGAGTAGAACATCTTGCTCTGTGTAGTGTTGTAAGGCCTCCACGATCAGTTCCTGCTCCTGTGAGTAGAACATCTTGCTCTGTGTAGTGTTGTAAGGCCTCCACGATCAGTTCCTGCTTCTGTGAGTAGAACATCTTGGCAGTGAAGACATCATCCTCAGTGTAGCGCTTCTCTTTACAAAGAGCCTTTGCTTGAGGTGAACCTCCCATCATCCTCTGCTCCTCCTGCTGTCCAGGACCAATCAGTGCTGTCCACCTGCACTGCATCCTCATACACCAGGGCCTGTAGGAGCTGTGAGGACAAACCTTGTCTCCTCGGGTTGTAGTCCTTCACATGTTTTTAATGCTACTACCGACCGTGGCCTTCTGGACAGGCGGTTGGCAATACCTTGACCATCTATTGATAACAGATAATCAATACCTTGACCATCTATTGATAACAGATAATCAATACCTTGACCATCTATTGATAACAGATAATCAATACCTTGACCATCTATTGATAACAGATAATCAATACCTTGACCATCTATTGACAACAGATAATCAATACCTTGACCATCTATTGATAACAGATAATCAATACCTTGACCATCTATTGATAACAGATAATCAATACCTTGACCATCTATTGATAACAGATAATCAATACCTTGACCATCTATTGATAACAGATAATCAATACCTTGACCATCTATTGATAACAGATAATCAATACCTTGACCATCTATTGATAACAGATAATCAATACCTTGACCATCTATTGATAACAGATAATCAATACCTTGACCATCTATTGATAATAGATTAAACAGACAAAAAATATGTTAAAGGAAATCCAATCTAAACAAAAAAACATTCAAAAATGACAGAAGCTGCTATGCAATTACTCTGATTACCATCCAACAACAGATCATTAGCAACAGAAACCAAGTTCAGAAACAGATACGAATAAACATTATTATTGTGTTTGTCCTCCCAGAATGATCATAGAACTGATATGGGTTGACTTGTTCCTAAAGTTGAATATATACAGTATATACTGTATATATATAGAGTGGGGAGAACAAGTATTTGATACACTGCCGATTTTGCAGGTTTTCCTACTTACAAAGCATGTAGAGGTCTGTAATTCACATTGTATGATTTTTAAGTAATTCATTTGCATTTTATTGCATGACATAAGTATTTGATACATCAGAAAAGCATCCACTGCTACCACGACTGTTCTATTGTCCTGTAAAGAGATGTCTAATATACCTGGATACAACTTTATAGTTGTTGGACCCCAGGAAGAGTAGCTGCTGTTACCACCACTGTCCCATTGTCCTGTAAAGAGATGTCTAATATACCTGGATACAACTTTATAGTTGTTGGACTCCAGGAAGAGTAGCTGCTGTTACCACCACTGTCCCATTGTCCTGTAAAGAGATGTCTAATATACCTGGATACAACTTTATAGTTGTTGGACCCCAGGAAGAGTAGCTGCTGTTACCATCACTGTCCCATTGTCCTGTAAAGAGATGTCTAATATACCTGGATACAACTTTATAGTTGTTGGACCCCAGGAAGAGTAGCTGCTGTTACCACCACTGTCCCATTGTCCTGTAAAGAGATGTCTAATATACCTGGATACAACTTTATAGTTGTTGGACTCCAGGAAGAGTAGCTGCTGCTTTGTAACAGATCATGGGGATCCCAGTAAACAAATAAAATGAAAGACTATTAACGACAGGCAGAAATATGACGTCAGATAAATAAGAGACGGATAACTTCACCTTTCCTGACCAGCTCTGGCATAGTTTTATAGCCTCAACACTAATACATTTCACTTTTGCTTTTAGTGTCAACTTGAATTAGAGTGTGGCTGTGGAAGACTGGTCCCTTGATGATGTCTGCAAGTGGCTGAGTACCAATGATCTCCATGATTCCATCCCATCATTCCAAGGTTCACAATCTTTCTGAAGAATGCCAACTCTATTCAATAGTCCACTTTGCAACGAGCAAACTTTCTCTGTGTCCAGACGACTCACACATATTGTCCTCTATCACCAGCATGAACCACATGTTCTAATTACCTGTGGAGTTAATGGGGGAAAACAAATAGATGTTTCAGCGTCTATCGGTCACACATCTACCAAAACCACAGAGAGCTTTTCAGAGACAACTTAGATGAGAATTGTCCTCATGGTGAATTTGAGACTGGGACTGATCCCATTGAAGATGACTGTAACGAACGTCGTCGGGAGAAGGAGAAGAGGACCAAGGTGCAGCCTGGGTAGTATTCATAATACTTTTAATAAATACGAATACTTGAACAAAAACAACAAAGCGACAAACGAACAGTTCTGCAAGGTGCAATACACAAAACAGAAAACAACTACCCACAAACACAGGTGGAAACTGGCTACGGTTGACAGCTGCCTCTGATTGAGAACCATACCAGGCCAAACACATAGAAAAGGACAACATAGAACAAAACATAGAATGCCCACCCCAACTCACGCCCTGACCAAACCAAAATAGAGACATAAAAAGGATCTCTAAGGTCAGGGCGTGACAATGACATGAGCGATGTAGAGAGTCTGCCAGAGGCTGAATATGTTCAAGCCACAGAGATCAACACTGAGCAGCTAATTGAAGGTCTCTAAAACAATATCTGTCTTTTTATTTAGTAAATCAGGAAAGAACACTGCATCCCAGCTACGGAACAGAATAACATTGTTGAGGACCTCAGAACCATTGTTGATGCATTATGACACTACAGTGATCCCCTCAGGTTTCATCTGACAAATAAACTAATAAATGTGGTTGAACAGGACAATCTCAGGGACTTGCTTAACAACTCTGCAGTATTTGAGGAATGCATTAGATGCAGCAGCTCTGAGTGGATGCTGGAGCATTACTGTGTGAAAGAATTGGACGTGGTCAGGACAATTCACTGAGCAACAAAGAAGGTTATAAAACAAGGTCATTTCAATACAGCTACATTTCCCCCAGGCTACATGAATATAAAGAGACATGAGACAAAACAATCATAATGAATCAGATTACATGGCCCCCAGGCTACATGAATATAAAGAGACATGAGACAAAACAATCATAATGAATCAGAATACATGGACAGGGGGGACCTGATCCTAGATCATAATGAATCAGATTACATGGAGAGGGGGACCTGATCCTAGATCATAATGAATCAGATTGCATGGCGAGGGAGACCTGATCCTAGATCATAATGAATCAGTTTACATGGAGAGGGGGGACCTGATCCTAAATCATAATGAATCAGATTACATGGAGAGGGATGACCTGATCGTAGATTATAATGAACTAGATTACATGGAGAGAGAGGACCTGATCCTACATCATAATGAATCAGATTACATGGAGAGGGGGACCTGATCCTAGATCATAATGAATCTTATTACATGGAGAGGGGGACCTGATCCTAGATCATAATGAATCAGATGACATGGACAGGGGGGACCTGATCCTAGATCATAATGAATCAGATTACATTGAGATGGGGACCTGATCCTAGATCATAATGAATCAGATTACATTGAGATGGGGACCTGAACCTAGATCAGCACTCCTCCTGAGACACTTCCCAGGAGTCACCAGGACCAAGGAACCAAACACATAGTTGTAAAGTCTAGTTACAGCAGGTGTTTACTGCCATCTAGTGGAAGAAACCAATAAAACACTTTATTATCACGGTGGGGAGATGGCTGGGTGAAACAGAAAGTTGAGTTGTTATTTTGTACAGGATCCATGGTGAGATGACAGAGCAGAAAACACTATATGGAGAGAAGCAGAAATACAGTTTTTCTGAACAATAAAGGACAGAGTAAGAGAATAAATAGCTGGAATTACATATTATTACTAGTTAGTAGATCTCACAGGGTTCTGTCATCATTATTTTACCATACACCAGTGACGTCAGAAGGAACGTGATTTCCTCAGATGAAAGTGAAAGTAAGGGTGTGGTCTACGCCTTTATAAAACAGCTGTTGAAACTGTAGCGCACATTTCTCGACAACATTAGAAGCAGGATAAATGCGTTGATTTGAAGGAAAAACGGGCAGACTGGTAAGTCTTGGCTACATATAACTATTATAAAGTTAGGTCGTAGTCAGACATTCAATAGACAGGCTTGAGATATGATTCTTTATCATGCTGACCAACCTGGACCCGGTTTCCACGATGGTATTTAGGCTTAACGCTAGAAACGCATAATAAGTGATAAACGATAATTATAAAAATACAAAGTTGAGTAAACGATATTTTACAAATAAAAAGGTGCGTAAACGATGTCTAAGTATTTCTGAACAATAATGAATTCTAAAGGAAAGAGTATGTGAACGAATACTAGGAATGATATATTACTAGTTAGTAGAACTGGTACTTGAGCTGAGTTGCTGACAGACAGCAGTTTTCAAAGTGGAAACGAATCAGTTACCCGACATGTTATCAGTAAAACGTCTGGTAAAGATGGTGCAGGAGCTTTTCAATTATACGGTTTTATGTTTATCTCAGGGTTTCTCAATCCTTTTGTTCTTACCCGCACTTACACACTTGATTCAACTAATCATCAAATATTTTAAGACAGTTTGATATTTGAAGCATACAAATGAACATTCTCAAATTAAAACATTTTGGGTTTGTAGGCCTGTTTACAATTATTAAAGTCACACAATAAGGAGGGCGAAAAACACAACTAAACCTGGTTTCGAGTAAATGATATGTTTAGCAAAAATAATGTAAGAGAGATTACTTGAAGAAGGACTATAATAAAATTGAAGCAAGATGCGACACAATGTCATGATTTACTGCTGTCACATGAAGCTGACTGTTAGCTCCACCCTCTGGTTACTGTTGTTATATGAAGGGGTGACGCCTTGACTGCAGTTGAAACTGACTGTTAGCTCCACCCTCTGGTTACTGTTGTTATATGAAGGGGGACGCCTTGACTGCAGTTGGAACTGAAAACAGAAAGTATCTGTACAGGGCCATTTTGAGATGACAGAGCATCTCATAGTTTCATCTCTAAACTGCAACACAGTTTCCAAGTAAAGTGAGTATTTCAGGTTAATAATCTAGAATAAAGCAGAGGGAACATGTGGACTACAGTAAACTAGTGTGGGATTGCTGCTGAGTCATTCCTACCATGTGGTGCCTTTTCTGTCCACAGGAAATATCAGTTCTTATTTAGTGTAAAATGTGGATTCCAAAAGGCTTTAAATATAAAGGTGTCCTTTACCTTAAAAACACCAAAATATGGATCCTGAAAGGGAATTTCATGCATTTTAACTCATTTTGTCAGAAGATGTAGGTGTTTTTGTCCCCGGGTGTTATTTATCAACTTCCAAAAGGAATATAAGCCATAAAATAACAAAATGTTAAACTATTTCTTCATTATTTTATAGTCCTAGTTGAAGTCTCTTTCATCAATTACTTTTTTCATGATTATTGTATTTATCTATCCATAGGGGAAGCCTGGGCAACTGAAATGTCTGAGCTTTTTCAACAGTCTGACTGTGAACATCTGAACCAAAACCAAATGAAGGGAGACATAGATATGATTAAAAAACAACTGTTGATTTAATATGAAAATAAAATGTGTGTGTGAGATGAATCATAAACCCACATGGAGAACCTTTTGTTTGATTAACAGTGAATTGGTGTGTGATAGTGTCACGGTTGTCGTCGGAAGGATGAGACCAAAGTGCAGCGTGGTGAGTGTACATTTTCCTTTTATTTAAAATGTCCCCAACAAAACAACAAACGAAGACACAACCGTGAAGCTTACAGGGCTAAAGTGCCACGCACAAAAGTCAACTACCCACACTGAAAGGAGGGCAAAAGAGCTACCTAAGTATGATTCCCAATCAGAGACAACGATAGACAGCTGTCCCTGATTGAGAACCACACCCGGCCAAAACAAAGAAATAAAGAAACATAGAAAACCAAACATAGAATGCTACCCCACATCACACCCTGACCTAACCAAATAGAGAAATAAAACGGCTCTCTAAGGTCAGGGTGTGACAGAGAGATATATTATGTATAACCTACCTAAAAGCAAGAGATCGCTATGTGCACAGGGAAGATCAGGGATATTGTCTCTGCGTATTGAAACAGGTCAGATCAGGGATATTGCCTCTGTGTATTGAAACAGGTCAGATCAGGGATATTGCCTCTGTGTATTGAAACAGGTCAGATCAGGGATATTGTCTCTGCGTATTGAAACAGGTACGATCAGGGATATTGCCTCTGTGTATTGAAACAGGTCAGATCAGGGATATTGCCTCTGCATATTGAAACAGGTCAGATCAGGGATATTGCCTCTGTGTATTGAAACAGGTATTGTGGTGAAATGGAGGAAAGACTATGTAACTATTGTGACCTCGAAGAAATAGAGAATGAAATTCATTTAATCCTCTATTGCCCTTTCTACCATGATATACACTTGCTCTTATTCCAGAAAGCACAGCAGATATACCCTGGCAGTATGTGGCTGAGTGATGAGAAGAAATTTAAATGTTTTTTTTGTCTATTGTGTATTTCCGTTTGTGGAATATTTAGATAAAGCCTTGAAAAGAAGAAAAAGGGCTACCTATAATTAAATTGTAAAAACATTTAACTTCTATGTGGTAAATGTGTATATAGATTGTGTATAGACTTGTCTCCCATATGAATCTTCTCTTTGTTCCAGACTTGGTTCAAATGCCTTCTGTTTTCTTTTTTTCTGTATTTATTTATATGTGTATATATACAGTGTGTATATATACAGTGTATGTATGTATGTTATTTTAGTGCTCTTTTTTTCTGTATTTATTTATCTGTATATGTTATATATACAGTGTGTATGTATGTATATTATTTTACTGCTCTAGTGATATAATTATTGTTTGCATCACCTTATTTACTATTATGTTTTGATTTTTACCTTCCATTGTTTTCATTCTTCATGTGATGCTCAATGCAGAGAACACTGGAAGGAGAATCATCATTTAATTACCACAGTGAATTATTGTAATGTTTGTTTATGTGGTAATTAATCCTATAAGGGATGGGTTGCAAGTTGGCGATTTGACACGAAAATAAAATGTCATTCAATCATTCATTTGTTCATTCATTTTTCATTCATATTATTTAATTTAAGTTTTTCTATATCCCCCTAATATCACTTTCCACCCTGTTAGTTTGTTGTAATTCCTAGAGCAGAACGGAGAACACCATCGTGTCCGTACGAGTCTCAGTTTACAATAGAGTGGTATCAGAATAGTTTGTTGGCCAAACCGTTCAGATTCTACACACGATTTTGTGAGAAGACAGATTTTCGGGATGTGTCATGGTCTGACAATCACCACTCTAGCTCTGACAACTAGATCATAATGAATCAGATTACATGGAGAGGGGGACCTGATCCTATATCATAATGAATCAGATTACATGGAGAGGGGGACCTGATCCTATATCATAATGAATCAGATTACATGGAGAGGGGGACCTGATCCTAGATCATAATGAATCAGATTACATGGAGAGGGGGGACCTGATCCTAGATCATAATGAATCAGATTACATGGAGAGGAGGACCTGATCCTAGATCATAATGAATCAGATTACATGGAGAGGGGGACCTGATCCTAGATCATAATGAATCAGATTACATGGAGAGGGGGACCTGATCCTAGATCATAATGAATCAGATTACATGGAGAGGGGGGACCTGATCCTAGATCATAATGAATCAGATTACATGGAGGGGGACCTGATCCTAGATCAGCTCTGAGACACTTCCTTTATGAATAAGGGCCCAGGAGTCACCAGGACCAACTGTAAATTGCTCTGGATAAGAGCGTCTGCTCAATGACTAAAATGTAAATGTAAAATGAGTCACCAGGACAGGCATTGACAGGACGGTCACAGCCACACGTTCACTGGTTAGGTAGGACACAAGATAACTGTTAGATAGGAACAACAGTAATGATACATGGTTAGGTAGAACACAAGATAACTGTTAGATAGGAACAACAGTAATGATACATGGTTAGACAGGAACAACAGTAATGATACATGGTTAGGTAGGACACAAGATAACTGTTAGATAGGAACAACAGTAATGATTCATGCCCTCAATGTGAAGTGACATTAATCTATAAATACAGAGCACAAGTACAACCCTTATATATAAACCTTTTAAGGTAGTAAGAAAATAAACATGCACTTAATATTCCAATAAAGAAGTCTTGAATTACCAATAAATCACCTGCTAGCAATAGCTAGCGTGACATTACAGTGCACTGATTGACGGTGCTAGTTAGCTCGTCATTACCATGGCTAGCTAAGCTAGCAGACACGATTAACTTGCAGAAATATGCTTTAAATACACAATAAATATATCCATAAATACCGGCAACATAAATATATATATAGTCACATTCGCTATTGACTTTGCGATAAATGAACCAGTTTTCCAGATACACTATTGTGTTATACAGTTTTAAACAGTTTTTATGTCCAGCAGAAGGAGACGTGCTCTCAGAATATCTCAGACGGAACAGCAGGCAGACCAACTTTCCAAATAGGGGAGAAGCACTCAAATCCCACTACTTGTTCTTTCAAGGAAAATAATACAAAAATGGTAAGTCTGAAGACCTCTCGTATTAACAACCTTACTACAATGGCAGAAACTATTTTTTATGAATTCGACAACACATAATGAAAGGAAACGTTATTCATATCACCCCTCTTTCTGAGGTGAATGGTTTCACCCACTACTCTCCCGGAACTGCGGTGTTCTCTGATATCCACGTTGCGCGCATCGCGACTGAGGTTGATGGAAACTCTACATTTTCAATTTGTCACACATTGACCTTTGATATCCCGTTCACGAGTGTCCCTGTATCCATAAATAAACATAATAATCCTAATTTCAATTCATATGGGTTAAATTGAATAGTAACTGAAATCTGGACACTGACTGTAGGCCTATAATATAATATAATATTAACTGAAATCTGGACACTGACTGTAGACCTATAATCTAATATAATATGAACTGAAATCTGGACACTGACTGTGGGCCTATAATCTAATATAATATGAACTGAAATCTGGACACTGACTGTAGACCTATAATCTAATATAATATGAACTGAAATCTGGACACTGACTGTAGGCCTATAAATTAATATAATATGAACTGAAATCTGGACACTGACTGTAGGCCTATATATTAATATAATATTAACTCCTGCAGAATTATGCATTTCTTGTCATTTAAATGAAACAACACATGTTCATTTAGTCTGGGGAACAGGGGTGGATAAATATGATTTATTTCAGTATCTCTTGAGATAATGTGAATGAGAGTGAAAGGTGTTTGACACTATGATGCAAGCAGACAGTATCTCTTGAGATAATGTGAATGAGAGTGTAAGGTGTTATCTCTGACACTATGAAGCAAGCAGACAGTATCTCTTGAGATAATGTGAATGAGAGTGTAAGGTGTTATCTCTGACACTATGATGCAAGCAGACAGTATCTCTTGAGATAATGTGAATGAGAGTGTAAGGTGTTATCTCTGACACTATGATGCAAGCAGACAGTATTTCTTGAGATAATGTGAATGAGAGTGTAAGGTGTTATCTCTGACAATATGATGCAAGCAGACAGTATCTCTTGAGATAATGTGAATGAGAGTGTAAGGTGTTATCTCTGACACTATGATGCAAGCAGACAGTATCTCTTGAGATAATGTGAATGAGAGTGTAAGGTGTTATCTCTGACACTATGATGCAAGCAAACAGTATTTTTAACCTGATCAGAAACGTGTTTCATCTTTTTCTCAGCTTTTAATTTCCTTAAAACCGTTCAAACTGATGACATTTGGACATTTTACACAGGAACCATCTTTCCACTGTTCTGGAGTTATTGTGTTTTCTCCCCGGTCCCTAAACTAAACGGTCAACTTTACCAGTGTTAACTTGTAGATTACTAATGCATTCATTCTTTCAATGTAAAACATTATTCTGGAGAGCACTACTTTATTTAGTCTATCAATGTAAAACATTATTCTGGAGAGAACTACTTTATTTAGTCTATCAATGTAAAACATTATTCTGGAGATCACTACTTAATTTAGTCTATCAATGTAAAACATTATTCTGGAGAGAACTACTTTATTTAGTCTATCAATGTAAAACATTATTCTGGAGAGCACTACTTAATTTAGTCTATCAATGTAAAACATTATTCTGGAGGGAACTACTTTATTTAGTCTATCAATGTAAAACATTATTCTGGAGAGAACTACTTTATTTAGTATTCTGGGGCAACAATTTATGGCAGAAGAGAAGCTGCATGTATCAAACTATAGTTGACATCAAAATGGCCCACCAAATGTAGAACATTATAATCAGAAAGGTATCTAAATTAGGGGTAAAGGTAGCCAGTAGGCTCCACGGTCCAGTACAGAGTATCAGATAAATACATTATTACAGTGGATAAAACTGCACACAGGTAGCCTACTTTAAGAAGTGATTTTGAAAACATCATCACACAACACATATGATATGTGAAACAGCCTGATCAGACAGCAGAAACTACAGAACATGGGATAAGATGTTTACATACATCTCAAAAACAGAATAACACCAATAAAACACTATTATCAGGGTGGAACAGAATGTCAATTTGTTCTTTTGTTCAGGATCCATGTTGAGATGACAGAGCAGAAAACACTATATGGAGATGACTGAAAAATAAAGTAAGTATTTCTGAACAATAATCTATTCTAATGGACAGAGTAAGAGAATGAATACCTGGAATGAGATATTACTAGTTAGTAGAACTGAGCTGCTGACAGTCAGCAGTTTTTCAGTATGATATGTTGGATAAAAGAATACAGACACACACAAATGTCAAGTTCAATAGCCTTGTTCAAGCATTGTTCAAGTTCCTACACACAGAGTCCGGGGAACAGCCCAGCTAGTCGATTACCTATCAACTAGACTCCGTAACATCATCCCTTTCAATAGAATGTGCAAACATAACGGCACAACATTAAGTTCTTAACAGTCACGTCATAACAATTGAAAAAGCATTACATTTTTTTTTTTACTTCAGTTGTCATCTTCCTCTTTTTTTTGTATTTTTTTGTAAATAAAACAGGACAAGTTAACTCTCTGTAGACACGTGCCCAGCCTCCAAAGTCCTATGTGGTCTTCCGGCAGCGGTTTTATCCCTATCGTTGAATGGGGTTTCGCCCAGGGAGCCATACAAGCGAGAACCGCCACTGCCTGGAGGGCAGGTAGTTTGCCCCGGTTGATGCGTTGTGCAGACCTCACTACCCTGTGGAGAGCCCTGCGGTTGTGGGCGGAGCAGTTGCCGTACCAGGGGGTGATACAGCCCGACAGGATGCTCTCAATTGTGCACCTGTAAAAGTTAGTGAGGGTTTATGGTGACAAGCCACATTTTTCCAGCCTCCTGAGGTTGAAGAGGTGCTGTTGCGCCTTCTTCACCACACTGTCTGTGTGCGTGTACCATTTCAGTTGGTCGGTGATATGTACACAGAGGAACTTAACATTTTACACCTTCTCCACTGCTGTCCCGCCGATGTGGATAGGGGGGTGCTCCCTTTGCTGTTTCCTGAAGTCCACGATCATCTCCTTTGTTTTATTGACGTTGAGTGAGAGGTTATTTTCCTGACACCACACTCCGAGGGCCCTCACCTCCTCCCTGTAGGCTGTCTCGTCGTTGTTGGTAATCAAGCCTACCACTGTAGTGTCGTCTGCAAACTTGATGATTGAGTTTGAGGCGTGCATGGCAACACAGTCATGGGTGAACAGGGAGTACAGGAGGGAGCTGAGAATGCACCCTTGTGGGGCCCCAGTGTTGAGTGTCAGCGGAGTGGAGATGTTGTTTCCTACCTTCACCACCTGGGGGCGGCCCGTCAGGAAGTCCAGCACCCAGTTGCACAGGGCGGGGTCGAGACCCAGGGTCTCAAGCTTAATGATGAGTTTGGAGGGTACTATGGTGTTGAATGCTGAGCTGTTGTCAATGAACAGCATTCTTACATAAGTATTCCTCTTGTCCAGATGGGTTAGGGCAGTGTGCAGTGTGATGGCGATTGCATCGTCTGTGTACCTATTGGGGCGGTATGCAAATTGGAGTGGGTCTAGGGTGACAGGTAGGGTGGAGGTGATATGATCCTTGACTAGTTTCTCAAAGCACTTCATGAAGACATAAGTGAGTGCTACGTGGCGTCATTTAGTCATTCCTTTGCTTTCTTGGGAACAGGAACAATGGTATACATCTTACCCGAAACAGAGTCCATGTGATCAAAGCAATCTTGATGCGTGGAATCCAATTGGTCAGACCAGCGCCTATTGCAGCAGGTTACTGGGTAACAGAAGCAGTTCTTACCTCAAAATATCCTTGACATTCATGTTAAATTAATGAATCTGTCAATTTGTAATAAGCAACCTGCTAAATCATCTTGCCCATCTATCTAAAATAAGATGTAGGCCTTTCGGGGGCTATTTTTGGGGGGCTAGTTGTCAGGCCTTGTGGACGGGTTTTGAGTAGTCATTGGGCTAGAAAAAGTACTTGCACCTGACTGTTTGGATGTGTCTGTTAGTAAATGTTTTATTTCTAAGAGATAATGAATAAATGAGAACAATTGACATTCAATAATTAGTTGTCACTGTGTTAACCACAACCAACATGTTGGATCTCTGTTTAGTTGTCACTGTGTTAACCACAACCAACATGTTGGATCTCTGTTTAGTTGTCACTGTGTTAACCACAACCAACATGTTGGATCTCTGTTTAGTTGTCACTGTGTTAACCACAACCAACATGTTGGATCTCTGTTTAGTTGTCACTGTGTTAACCACAACCAACATGTTGGATCTCTGTTTAGTTGTCACTGTGTTAACCACAACCAACATGTTGGATCTCTGTTTAGTTGTCACTGTGTTAACCACAACCAACATGCTGGATCTCTGTTTAGTTGTCACTGTGTTAACCACAACCAACATGCTGGATCTCTGTTTAGTTGTCACTGTGTTAACCACAACCAACATGTTGGATCTCTGTTTAGTTGTCACTGTGTTAACCACAACCAACATGTTGGATCTCTGTTTAGTTGTCACTGTGTTAACCACAACTAACATGTTGGATCTCTGTTTAGTTGTCACTGTGTTAACCACAACCAACATGCTGGATCTCTGTTTAGTTGTCACTGTGTTAACCACAACCAACATGTTGGATCTCTGTTTAGTTATCACTGTGTTAACCACAACCAACATGCTGGATCTCTGTTTAGTTGTCACTGTGTTAACCACAACCAACATGCTGGATCTCTGTTTAGTTGTCACTGTGTTAACCACAACCAACATGTTGGATCTCTGTTTAGTTGTCACTGTGTTAACCACAACCAACATGTTGGATCTCTGTTTAGTTGTCACTGTGTTAACCACAACCAACATGTTGGATCTCTGTTTAGTTGTCACTGTGTTAACCACAACCAACATGCTGGATCTCTGTTTAGTTGTCACTGTGTTAACCACAACCAACATGTTGGATCTCTGTTTAGTTGTCACTGTGTTAACCACAACCAACATGTTGGATCTCTGTTTAGTTGTCACTGTGTTAACCACAACCAACATGTTGGATCTCTGTTTAGTTGTCACTGTGTTAACCACAACCAACATGTTGGATCTCTGTTTAGTTGTCACTGTGTTAACCACAACCAACATGTTGGATCTGTGTTTAGTTGTCACTGTGTTAACCACAACCAACATGTTGGATCTCTGTTTAGTTGTCACTGTGTTAACCACAACCAACATGTTGGATCTCTGTTTAGTTGTCACTGTGTTAACCACAACCAACATGTTGGATCTCTGTTTAGTTGTCACTGTGTTAACCACAACCAACATGTTGGATCTCTGTTTAGTTGTCACTGTGTTAACCACAACCAACATGTTGGATCTCTGTTTAGTTGTCACTGTGTTAACCACAACCAACATGTTGGATCTCTGTTTAGTTGTCACTGTGTTAACCACAACCAACATGTTGGATCTCTGTTTAGTTGTCACTGTGTTAACCACAACCAACATGTTGGATCTCTGTTTAGTTGTCACTGTGTTAACCACAACCAACATGTTGGATCTCTGTTTAGTTGTCACTGTGTTAACCACAACCAACATGTTGGATCTCTGTTTAGTTGTCACTGTGTTAACCACAACCAACATGTTGGATCTCTGTTTAGTTGTCACTGTGTTAACCACAACCAACATGCTGGATCTCTGTTTAGTTGTCACTGTGTTAACCACAACCAACATGTTGGATCTCTGTTTAGTTGTCACTGTGTTAACCACAACCAACATGTTGGATCTCTGTCTAGTTGTCACTGTGTTAACCACAACCAACATGTTGGATCTCTGTTTAGTTGTCACTGTGTTAACCACAACCAACATGTTGGATCTCTGTTTAGTTGTCACTGTGTTAACCACAACCAACATGCTGGATCTCTGTTTAGTTGTCACTGTGTTAACCACAACCAACATGCTGGATCTCTGTTTAGTTGTCACTGTGTTAACCACAACCAACATGTTGGATCTCTGTTTAGTTGTCACTGTGTTAACCACAACCAACATGTTGGATCTCTGTTTAGTTGTCACTGTGTTAACCACAACCAACATGCTGGATCTCTGTTTAGTTGTCACTGTGTTAACCACAACCAACATGCTGGATCTCTGTTTAGTTGTCACTGTGTTAACCACAACCAACATGTTGGATCTCTGTTTAGTTGTCACTGTGTTAACCACAACCAACATGTTGGATCTCTGTTTAGTTGTCACTGTGTTAACCACAACCAACATGCTGGATCTCTGTTTAGTTGTCACTGTGTTAACCACAACCAACATGCTGGATCTCTGTTTAGTTGTCACTGTGTTAACCACAACCAACATGTTGGATCTCTGTTTAGTTGTCACTGTGTTAACCACAACCAACATGTTGGATCTCTGTTTAGTTGTCACCGTGTTAACCACAACCAACATGTTGGATCTCTGTTTAGTTGTCACTGTGTTAACCACAACCAACATGTTGGATCTGTGTTTAGTTGTCACTGTGTTAACCACAACCAACATGCTGGATCTCTGTTTAGTTGTCACCGTGTTAACCACAACCAACATGTTGGATCTCTGTTTAGTTGTCACTGTGTTAACCACAACCAACATGTTGGATCTGTGTTTAGTTGTCACTGTGTTAACCACAACCAACATGTTGGATCTCTGTTTAGTTGTCACTGTGTTAACCACAACCAACATGTTGGATCTGTGTTTAGTTGTCACTGTGTTAACCACAACCAACATGTTGGATCTCTGTTTAGTTGTCACTGTGTTAACCACAACCAACATGTTGGATCTCTGTTTAGTTGTCACTGTGTTAACCACAACCAACATGTTGGATCTCTGTTTAGTTGTCACTGTGTTAACCACAACCAACATGCTGGATCTCTGTTTAGTTGTCACTGTGTTAACCACAACCAACATGTTGGATCTCTGTTTAGTTGTCACTGTGTTAACCACAACCAACATGTTGGATCTCTGTTTAGTTGTCACTGTGTTAACCACAACCAACATGCTGGATCTCTGTTTAGTTGTCACTGTGTTAACCACAACCAACATGTTGGATCTCTGTTTAGTTGTCAGTGTGTTAACCACAACCAACATGTTGGATCTCTGTTTAGTTGTCACTGTGTTAACCACAACCAACATGCTGGATCTCTGTTTAGTTGTCACTGTGTTAACCACAACCAACATGCTGGATCTCTGTTTAGTTGTCACTGTGTTAACCACAACCAACATGTTGGATCTCTGTTTAGTTGTCACTGTGTTAACCACAACCAACATGCTGGATCTCTGTTTAGTTGTCACTGTGTTAACCTCAACCAACATGCTGGATCTCTGTTTAGTTGTCACTGTGTTAACCACAACCAACATGTTGGATCTCTGTTTAGTTGTCACTGTGTTAACCACAACCAACATGTTGGATCTCTGTTTAGTTGTCACTGTGTTAACCACAACCAACATGCTGGATCTCTGTTTAGTTGTCACTGTGTTAACCACAACCAACATGCTGGATCTCTGTTTAGTTGTCACTGTGTTAACCACAACCAACATGTTGGATCTCTGTTTAGTTGTCACTGTGTTAACCACAACCAACATGTTGGATCTCTGTTTAGTTGTCACTGTGTTAACCACAACCAACATGCTGGATCTCTGTTTAGTTGTCACTGTGTTAACCACAACCAACATGCTGGATCTCTGTTTAGTTGTCACTGTGTTAACCACAACCAACATGTTGGATCTCTGTTTAGTTGTCACTGTGTTAACCACAACCAACATGTTGGATCTCTGTTTAGTTGTCACCGTGTTAACCACAACCAACATGTTGGATCTCTGTTTAGTTGTCACTGTGTTAACCACAACCAACATGTTGGATCTGTGTTTAGTTGTCACTGTGTTAACCACAACCAACATGCTGGATCTCTGTTTAGTTGTCACCGTGTTAACCACAACCAACATGTTGGATCTCTGTTTAGTTGTCACTGTGTTAACCACAACCAACATGTTGGATCTGTGTTTAGTTGTCACTGTGTTAACCACAACCAACATGTTGGATCTCTGTTTAGTTGTCACTGTGTTAACCACAACCAACATGTTGGATCTGTGTTTAGTTGTCACTGTGTTAACCACAACCAACATGTTGGATCTCTGTTTAGTTGTCACTGTGTTAACCACAACCAACATGTTGGATCTCTGTTTAGTTGTCACTGTGTTAACCACAACCAACATGTTGGATCTCTGTTTAGTTGTCACTGTGTTAACCACAACCAACATGCTGGATCTCTGTTTAGTTGTCACTGTGTTAACCACAACCAACATGTTGGATCTCTGTTTAGTTGTCACTGTGTTAACCACAACCAACATGTTGGATCTCTGTTTAGTTGTCACTGTGTTAACCACAACCAACATGCTGGATCTCTGTTTAGTTGTCACTGTGTTAACCACAACCAACATGTTGGATCTCTGTTTAGTTGTCAGTGTGTTAACCACAACCAACATGTTGGATCTCTGTTTAGTTGTCACTGTGTTAACCACAACCAACATGCTGGATCTCTGTTTAGTTGTCACTGTGTTAACCACAACCAACATGCTGGATCTCTGTTTAGTTGTCACTGTGTTAACCACAACCAACATGTTGGATCTCTGTTTAGTTGTCACTGTGTTAACCACAACCAACATGCTGGATCTCTGTTTAGTTGTCACTGTGTTAACCTCAACCAACATGCTGGATCTCTGTTTAGTTGTCACTGTGTTAACCACAACCAACATGTTGGATCTCTGTTTAGTTGTCACTGTGTTAACCACAACCAACATGTTGGATCTCTGTTTAGTTGTCACTGTGTTAACCACAACCAACATGCTGGATCTCTGTTTAGGGGTCAGTGTGTTAACCACAACCAACATGTTGGATCTCTGTTTAGTTGTCACTGTGTTAACCACAACCAACATGCTGGATCTCTGTTTAGTTGTCACTGTGTTAACCACAACCAACATGTTGGATCTCTGTTTAGTTGTCACTGTGTTAACCACAACCAACATGCTGGATCTCTGTTTAGTTGTCACTGTGTTAACCACAACCAACATGTTGGATCTCTGTTTAGTTGTCACTGTGTCCTTTGCCGTCCAGGATCTCCTCCCAAGTCCATTCCTCTTCTCTCCATTGCTTTAGTTCCTTCCTTCCTTCCTCAATCCGCTTGGTCCTGTTGTGGTGGAAAGTAAAGAAAGTTCTGTCTATATATCCACCTAGATATCTATATATCCATCGTTTAGCAGGAATGGAATGTTGGTATCCTGTATATTTGACTGTGATATGTGGTTGTCTCACCTAGATATCATATGATGACTGCAGTTACTGTAATTCACTCTGAATAAGAGCATCTGCTAAATCAGGGGTTCTCAATCCGGGGGTCTGCGGAGGTACTGCAGGGGTTCTCAATCCGGGGTCTGCGGAGGTACTGCAGGGGTTCTCAATCCGGGGTCTGTGGAGGTACTGCAGGGGTTCTCAATCCGGGGTCTGTGGAGGTACTGCAGGGGTTCTCAATCCGGGGTCTGTGGAGGTACTGCAGGGGTTCTCAATCCGGGGTCTGTGGAGGTACTGCAGGGGTTCTCAATCCGGGGTCTGTGGAGGTACTGCAGGGGTTCTCAATGGATATAAAGCATTTTGATAAAAACACATTTTCATACACATCTAAAATCTATTAATTAAAAATCTGAGAACAGTAGTATTGAAGGTACCCAAGAGCAACCATTTCTGATTAAAAAACAAATGTGAAAAATTGTGTAAATAGCATTTAGGAAATAAACTCTTAATAGTTATTTAAAAAAATGTAATCTCACCTCATAGCTTTGGTGTGGCCCCCCTCCTCTCTCTCCCCAGAGAGACTCATTTTAGAGGCAGGGCCCCCCTCCTCTCTTTCCCCAGAGAGACGCCTTTTAGAAGCAGGTCCCTCCTCTCTCTTCCCAGAGAGACTCCTTTTTGAGGCAGGGCCCCCCTCCTCTCTCTCCCCAGAGAGACTCATTTTAGAAGCAGGTCCCTCCTCTCTCTTCCCAGAGAGACTCATTTTTGAGGCAGGGCCCCCCTCCTCTCTCTCCCCAGAGAGACTCCTTTTTGAGGCAGGGCCCCCCTCCTCTCTCTCCCCAGAGAGACTCCTTTTTGAGGCAGGGCCCCCCTCCTCTCTCTCCCCAGAGAGACTCATTTTAGAAGCAGGTCCCTCCTCTCTCTTCCCAGAGAGACTCATTTTTTCAGAACTGACCCCTAAACAGAGATCCAACATGTTGGTTGTGGTTAACACAGTCATTTTTGAATGTATATTGTTATCATTTATTAATTATCTCTTATGAAACATTTACTAACAGACATAGAAACAGTCAGATGATTTAATGCATCACATGAACATGTAGTTGTGACATTTCATCTCCATAGTAACTGTCAAAAATAATAAAAATAATAATAATAAGTCACTGTTTGTTAAGGTAGTTATAGACAGTACAGCAACATAAGGCCATGTCTCACAATTAATTGCATTATTTAAAAGTAGGCTATTTATTGTCTTTCAATCTGTTGTTTCATTTCATATTATGTAAAGTAGGTTCCCCACATCTACACCATATATAATGTATATTAGTGGTTTGTTAGTGAATTGTAGATGTTATATTATGTAAAGTAGGCCAGGTTATAATGTATAGTAGTGGGTTGTTAGTGATATGTAGATGTTATATTATGTAAAGTAGACTAGGTTATAATGTATAGTAGTGGGTTGTTAGTGATATGTAGATGTTATATTATGTAAAGTAGACTAGGTTATAATGTATAGTAGTGGGTTGTTAGTGATATGTAGATGTTATATTATGTAAAGTAGACTATGTTATAATGTATAGTAGTGGGTTGTTAGTGATATGTAGATGTTATATTATGTAAAGTAGACTAGGTTATAATGTATAATAGTGGGTTGTTAGTGATATGTAGATGTTATATTATGTAAAGTAGGCTAGGTTATAATGTATAATAGTGGGTTGTTAGTGATATGTAGATGTTATATTATGTAAAGTAGACTAGGTTATAATGTATAGTAGTGGGTTGTTAGTGATATGTAGATGTTATATTATGTAAAGTAGACTAGGTTATAATGTATAGTAGTGGGTTGTTAGTGATATGTAGATGTTATATTATGTAAAGTAGACTAGGTTATAATGTATAATAGTGGGTTGTTAGTGATATGTAGATGTTATATTATGTAAAGTAGACTAGGTTATAATGTATAATAGTGGGTTGTTAGTGATATGTAGATGTTATATTATGTAAAGTAGACTAGGTTATAATGTATAGTAGTGGGTTGTTAGTGATATGTAGATGTTATATTATGTAAAGTAGACTAGGTTATAATGTATAGTAGTGGGTTGTTAGTGATATGTAGATGTTATATTATGTAAAGTAGACTAGGTTATAATGTATAGTAGTCGTTGTTAGTGATATGTAGATGTTATATTATGTAAAGTAGACTAGGTTATAATGTATAATAGTGGGTTGTTAGTGATATGTAGATGTTATATTATGTAAAGTAGACTAGGTTATAATGTGTAGTAGTGGGTTGTTAGTGATATGTAGATGTTATATTATGTAAAGTAGACTAGGTTATAATGTATAGTAGTGGGTTGTTAGTGATATGTAGATGTTATATTATGTAAAGTAGACTAGGTTATAATGTGTAGTAGTGGGTTGTTAGTGATATGTAGATGTTATATTATGTAAAGTAGACTAGGTTATAATATATAGCAGAGGTTTGTTAGTGATATGCAGATCAGGTCTATACCTCAGCTATAGCCTACATATCATAGATGACCAGTCTAAACCTGTTCAGGTCAGTTCACATAATGTTATAGTCCTACCAGTAGCAGGACAGAGAATGTACTGTATATAGCCTACATATCATAGATGACCAGTCTAAACCTGTTCAGGTCAGTTCACATAATGTTATTGGCCTACCATTAGCAGGACAGAGAATGTACTGTATATAGCCTACATATCATAGATGACCAGTCTAAACCTGTTCAGGTCAGTTCACATAATGTTATTGGCCTACCAGTAGCAGGACAGAGAATGTACTGTATGTAACCTACATATCATAGATGACCAGCCTAAACCTGTTCAGATCAGTTCACAGAGACCATCAGGTTTATCAACAACAGTGATCATAGCTCCAACCTACTCTGACTATTGAATGTCTGACATCGTCCTAACCTTATAATAGTTTGTAGGTAACCTAGACCTACAATACGAGAGTCTGCCCGTCTTTCCTACATACCAACACATCTATTTGTTAACGAGCAATATGTGCCACAGTTTCAAAAGCCATTTAGTAACTGCGTAGGCTACAAACATACTTTTAATTTCATATGAGGAAATCACATAACTTACAGTCACTGGTGCAGCCGCCTGTTTTCTGGCAGATGAAGTAGCTTTCATAGACAACTCATTCAACCAGCCTAAACAACAGTAAATACAAGATGTCAAATGGTCAAAAGTGGATCCTGATAGAGTCATATACATTAGAGAGGTATATATATCCGGATAGAGTCATATACATTAGAGAGAGGTATATATATCCTGATATAGTCATATACATTAGAGAGAGGTATATATATCCTGATAGAGTCATATACATTAGAGAGAGGTATATATATCCTGATATAGTCATATACATTAGAGAGAGGAATATATATCCTGATATAGTCATATACATTAGAGAGAGGTATGTATATCCTGATAGAGCCATATACATTAGATAGAGGTATATATATCCTGATATAGTCATATACATTAGAGAGAGGTATATATATCCTGATAGAGCCATATACATTAGAGAGAGGTATATATATCCTGATATAGTCATATACATTAGAGAGGTATATATATCCTGATATAGTCATATACATTAGAGAGAGGTATATATTGTCATGTTTTGTCTTTGATCATGTCTTGTCCCTGTGCTTCCCTCTGCTGGTCTTATTAGGTTCTTTCCCTCTTTCTCTCTCTCTCTCTCCTCCTCCCTCTCTCCCTCTCCCGCTCTCTCTCTCTATCGTTCCGTTCCTGCTCCCAGCTGTTTCTCATTCTCCTAACGACCTCATTTACTCTTTCACACCTGTCCCCTATTTTGCCCTCTGATTAGAGTCCCTATTTCTCCCTCTGTTTTCCGCTTCTGTCCTTGTCGGATTCTTGTTTGATGTTTGCTGTTCCTGTGTCCTTGTTCCGCCCTGTCGTGTTCTTTGCCTTCTTCAGATGCTGCGTGTGAGCAGGTGTCTATGTCAGCTACGGCCAGTGCCTTCCTGAAGCGACCTGCAGTCTGTGGTCGCGTCTCCAGTCGTTCCTCTCTATTGACGAGAGGATTTCAGTTTCCTGTTTTGGATTGACCATTGATAATATCCAGGAGAATCATTATTTGTTTAATACTGGAATAAAGACTCTGTTACTATTACGTCGCTTTTGGGTCCTCATTCACCAGCATAACAGAAGAATCCGACCAAGATGGACCCAGCGACTATGGATTCTCTCAACACTGCCGTCGAGTTCCAGGGAGCAATGCTCGGCAGACACGAGCAGGAATTGTTTGCTGCTCGTCATGCCGTTGAGACCCTGGCCGCTCAGGTCTCCGATCTCTCTGGACAGTTTCAGAGTCTTCGTCTCGTGCCACCAGCTACTTCCTGGTCTTCCGAGTCTCCGGAACCTAGGGTTAATAACCCACCATGTTACTCTGGGCAGCCCACTGAGTGTCGCTCTTTTCTCACCCAGTGTGATATTGTGTTCTCTCTCCAGCCCAACACGTACTCTAGTGAGAGAGCTCGGATCGCTTACGTCATATCACTCCTTACTGGTCGGGCTCGGGAGTGGGGCACAGCTATCTGGGAGGCAAGGGCTGAGTGTTCTAACGATTATCAGAACTTTAAAGAGGAGATGATACGGGTTTTTGATCGTTCAGTTTTTGGGAAGGAGGCTTCCAGGGCCCTGGCTTCCCTAGGTCAAGGTGATCGATCCATAACGGATTACTCTATAGAGTTTCGCACTCTTGCTGCATCCAGTGACTGGAACGAGCCGGCGTTGCTCGCTCGTTTTCTGGAGGGACTCCACGCTGAGGTTAAGGATGAGATTCTCTCCCGGGAGGTTCCTTCCAGCGTGGACTCTTTGATTGCACTCGCCATCCGCATAGAACGACGGGTAGATCTTCGTCACCGAGCTCGTGGAAGAGAGCTCACGTTAACGGTGTTTCCCCTCTCCGCATCTCAACCATCTCCTCCCACCGGCTCAGAGACTGAGCCCATGCAGCTGGGAGGTATTCGCATCTCGACTAAGGAGAGGGAACGGAGAATCACCAACCGCCTTTGCCTCTATTGCGGTTCTGCTGGACATTTTGTCATGTCATGTCCAGTAAAAGCCAGAGCTCATCAGTAAGCGGAGGGCTACTGGTGAGCGCTACTACTCAGGTCTCTCCATCAAGATCCTGTACTACCTTGTCGGTCCATCTACGCTGGACCGGTTCGGCTGCTTCCTGCAGTGCCTTGATAGACTCTGGGGCTGAGGGTTGTTTTATGGACGAAGCATGGGCTCGGAAACATGACATTCCTCTCAGACAGTTAGGGAAGCCCACGCCCATGTTCGCCTTAGATGGTAGTCTTCTCCCCAGTATCAGATGTGAGACACTACCTTTAACCCTCACAGTATCTGGTAACCACAGTGAGACCATTTCCTTTTTGATTTTTCGTTCACCTTTTACACCTGTTGTTTTGGGTCATCCCTGGCTAGTATGTCATAATCCTTCTATTAATTGGTCTAGTAATTCTATCCTATCCTGGAACGTTTCTTGTCATGTGAAGTGTTTAATGTCTGCTATCCCTCCTGTGTCTTCTGTCCCCTCTACTCAGGAGGAACCTGGTGATTTGACAGGAGTGCCGGAGGAATATCATGATCTGCGCACGGTCTTCAGTCGGTCCAGAGCCAGCTCCCTTCCTCCTCACCGGTCGTATGATTGTTGTATTGATCTCCTTCCGGGGACCACTCCCCCTCGGGGTAGACTATACTCTCTGTCGGCTCCCGAACGTAAGGCTCTCGAGGATTATCTGTCTGTTTCTCTCGACGCCGGTACCGTGGTGCCTTCTTCCTCTCCCGCCGGAGCGGGATTTTTCTTTGTTAAGAAGAAGGACGGTACTCTGCGCCCCTGCGTGGATTATCGAGGGCTGAATGACATAACGGTTAAGAATCGTTATCCGCTTCCCCTTATGTCGTCAGCCTTCGAGATTTTGCAGGGAGCCAGGTGCTTTACTAAGTTGGACCTTCGTAACGCTTACCATCTCGTACGCATCAGAGAGGGGGACGAGTGGAAAACGGCGTTTAACACTCCGTTAGGGCATTTTGAATACCGGGTTCTGCCGTTCGGTCTCGCTAATGCTCCAGCTGTCTTTCAGGCATTAGTTAATGATGTACTGAGAGACATGCTGAACATTTTTGTTTTCGTTTACCTTGACGATATCCTGATTTTTTCACCGTCACTCGAGATTCATGTTCAGCACGTTCGACGTGTACTCCAGCGCCTTTTAGAGAATTGTCTCTACGTGAAGGCTGAGAAGTGCGCCTTTCATGTCTCCTCTGTCACATTTCTCGGTTCTGTTATTTCCGCTGAAGGCATTCAGATGGATCCCGCTAAGGTCCAGGCTGTCAGCGATTGGCCCGTCCCTAAGTCACGTGTCGAGTTGCAGCGCTTTCTCGGTTTCGCTAATTTCTATCGGCGTTTCATTCGTAATTTCGGTCAAGTGGCTGCCCCTCTCACAGCTCTGACTTCTGTCAAGACTTGCTTTAAGTGGTCCGGTTCCGCCCAGGGAGCTTTTGATCTCCTCAAGAAGCGTTTTACATCCGCCCCTATCCTTGTTACTCCTGACGTCACTAAACAATTCATTGTCGAGGTTGACGCTTCAGAGGTGGGCGTGGGAGCCATTCTGTCTCAGCGCTTCCACTCTGACGATAAGGTCCATCCTTGCGCTTACTTTTCTCATCGCCTGTCGCCATCGGAGCGCAACTATGATGTGGGTAACCGCGAACTGCTCGCCATCCGCTTAGCCATAGGCGAATGGCGACAGTGGTTGGAGGGGGCGACCGTCCCTTTTGTCGTTTGGACTGACCATAAGAACCTTGAGTACATCCGTTCGGCCAAACGACTTAATGCACGTCAAGCTCGTTGGGCGTTGTTTTTCGCTCGTTTCGAGTTCGTGATTTCCTATCGCCCGGGAAATAAGAACACCAAGCCTGATGCCTTATCCCGTCTCTTTAGTTCTTCTGTGGCTTCTACCGACCCCGAGGGGATTCTCCCTGAAGGGCGTGTTGTCGGGTTGACTGTCTGGGGAATTGAGAGACAGGTAAAGCAAGCACTCACTCACACTGCGTCGCCGCGCGCTTGTCCTAGTAACCTTCTGTTCGTTCCTGTCTCTACTCGTCTGGCTGTTCTTCAGTGGGCTCACTCTGCCAAGTTAGCTGGCCACCCCGGCGTTCGGGGTACGCTTGCTTCTATTCGCCAGCGGTTTTGGTGGCCTACTCAGGAGCGGGACACGCGTCGTTTCGTGGCTGCTTGTTCGGACTGCGCGCAGACTAAGTCAGGTAACTCTCCTCCTGCCGGTCGTCTCAGACCGCTTCCCATTCCTTCTCGACCATGGTCTCACATCGCCTTAGACTTTATTACCGGTCTGCCTTCGTCTGCGGGGAAGACTGTGATTCTTACGGTTATCGATAGGTTCTCTAAGGCGGCACATTTCATTCCCCTCGCTAAGCTTCCTTCCGCTAAGGAGACGGCACAAATCATCATTGAGAATGTGTTCAGAATTCATGGCCTCCCGTTAGACGCCGTTTCAGACAGAGGTCCGCAATTCACGTCACAGTTTTGGAGGGAGTTCTGTCGTTTGATTGGTGCTTCCGTCAGTCTCTCTTCCGGGTTTCATCCCCAGTCTAACGGTCAAGCAGAAAGGGCCAATCAGTCGATTGGTCGCATATTACGCAGCCTTTCGTTTCGAAACCCTGCGTCTTGGGCAGAACAGCTCCCCTGGGCTGAGTACGCTCACAACTCGCTTCCTTCGTCTGCTACCGGTCTATCTCCGTTTCAGAGTAGTCTTGGGTACCAGCCTCCTCTGTTCTCGTCCCAGCTCGCCGAGTCCAGCGTTCCCTCCGCTCAGGCTTTTGTCCAACGTTGTGAGCGCACCTGGAGGAGGGTCAGGTCTGCACTTTGCCGTTACAGGGCGCAGACTGTGAGAGCCGCCAATAAACGTAGGATTAAGAGTCCTAGGTATTGTCGCGGTCAGAGAGTGTGGCTTTCCACTCGTAACCTTCCCCTTACGACAGCTTCTCGCAAGTTGACTCCACGGTTCATTGGTCCGTTCCGTGTCTCTCAGGTCGTCAATCCTGTCGCTGTGCGACTGCTTCTTCCGCAACATCTTCGTCGCGTCCACCCTGTCTTCCATGTCTCTTGTGTCAAGCCTTTTCTTCGCGCCCCCGTTCGTCTTCCCTCCCCCCCCCCCCGTCCTTGTCGAGGGCGCTCCTATTTACAAGGTACGGAAGATCATGGACATGCGTTCTCGGGGACGTGGTCACCAGTACTTAGTGGATTGGGAGGGTTACGGTCCTGAGGAGAGGAGTTGGGTTCCATCTCGGGACGTGCTGGACCGTTCGTTGATTGATGATTTCCTTCGTTGCCGCCAGGGTTCCTCCTCGAGTGCGCCAGGAGGCGCTCGGTGAGTGGGGGGGTACTGTCATGTTTTGTCTTTGATCACGTCTTGTCCCTGTGCTTCCCTCTGCTGGTCTTATTAGGTTCTTTCCCTCTTTCTCTCTCTCTCTCTCCTCCTCCCTCTCTCCCTCTCCCGCTCTCTCTCTCTATCGTTCCGTTCCTGCTCCCAGCTGTTTCTCATTCTCCTAACGACCTCATTTACTCTTTCACACCTGTCCCCTATTTTGCCCTCTGATTAGAGTCCCTATTTCTCCCTCTGTTTTCCGCTTCTGTCCTTGTCGGATTCTTGTTTGATGTTTGCTGTTCCTGTGTCCTTGTTCCGCCCTGTCGTGTTCTTTGCCTTCTTCAGATGCTGCGTGTGAGCAGGTGTCTATGTCAGCTACGGCCAGTGCCTTCCTGAAGCGACCTGCAGTCTGTGGTCGCGTCTCCAGTCGTTCCTCTCTATTGACGAGAGGATTTCAGTTTCCTGTTTTGGATTGACCATTGATAATATCCAGGAGAATCATTATTTGTTTAATACTGGAATAAAGACTCTGTTACTATTACGTCGCTTTTGGGTCCTCATTCACCAGCATAACATATATATCCTGATATAGTCATATACATTAGAGAGAGGTATATATATCCTGATATAGTCATATACATTAGAGAGGTATATATATCCTGATAGAGCCATATACATTAGAGAGAGGTATATACAGTGGGGAGAACAAGTATTTGATACACTGACGATTTTGCAGGTTTTCCTACTTACAAAGCATGTAGAGGTCTGTAATTTTTATCATAGGTACACTTCAACTATGAGAGACGGAATCTAAAACAAAAATCCAGAAAATCCCATTGTATGATTTTTAAGTAATTAATTTGCATTTTATTGCATGACATAAGTATTTGATACATCAGAAAAGCAGAACTTAATATTTGGTACAGAAACCTTTGTTTGCAATTACAGAGATCATACGTTTCCTGTAGTTCTTGACTAGGTTTGCACACACTGCAGCAGGGATTTTGGCCCACTCCTCCCTACAGATCTTCTCCAGATCCTTCAGGTTTCGGGGCTGTCGCTGGGCAATACGGACTTTCAGCTCCCTCCAAAGATTTTCTATTGGGTTCAGGTCTGGAGACTGGCTAGGCCACTCCAGGACCTTGAGATGCTTCTTACGGAGCCACTCCTTAGTTGCCATGGCTGTGTGCTTCATGTCGTTGTCATGCTGGAAGACCCAGCCACGACCCATCTTCAATGCTCTTACTGAGGGAAGGAGGTTGTTGGCCAAGATCTCGCGATACATGGCCCCATCCATCCTCCCCTCAATACGGTGCAGTCGTCCTGTCCCCTTTGCAGAAAAGCATCCCCAAAGAATGATGTTTCCACCTCCATGCTTCACGGTTGGGATGGTGTTCTTGGGGTTGTACTCATCCTTCTATTCCTCCAAACACGGCGAGTGGAGTTTAGAGCAAAAAGCTCTATTTTTGTCTCATCAGACCACATGACCTTCTCCCATTCCTCCTCTGGATCATCCAGATGGTCATTGGCAAACTTCAGACGGGCCTGGACATGCGCTGGCTTGAGCAGGGGGACCTTGCGTGCGCTGCAGGATTTTAATCCATGACGGCGTAGTGTGTTACTAATGGTTTTCTTTGAGACTGTGGTCCCAGCTCTCTTCAGGTCATTGACCAGGTCCTGCCGTGTAGTTCTGGGCTGATCCCTCACATTCCTCATGATCATTGATGCCCCACGAGGTGAGATCTTGCATGGAGCCCCAGACCGAGGGTGATTGACCGTCATCTTGAACTTCTTCCATTTTCTAATAATTGTGCCAACAGTTGTTGCCTTCTCACCAAGCTGCTTGCCTATTGTCCTGTAGCCCATCCCAGCCTTGTACAGGTCTACAATTTATCCCTGATGTCCTTACACAGCTCTCTGGTCTTGGCCATTGTGGAGAGGTTGGAGTCTGTTTGATTGAGTGTGTGGACAGGTGTCTTTTATACAGGTAACGAGTTCAAACAGGTGCAGTTAATACAGGTAATGAGTGGAGAACAGGAGGGCTTCTTAAAGAAAAACTAACAGGTCTGTGAGAGCCGGAATTCTTACTGGTTGGTAGGTGATCAAATACTTATGTCATGCAATAAAATGCAAATTAATTACTTAAAAATCATACAATGTGATTTTCTGGATTTTTGTTTTAGATTCCGTCTCTCACAGTTGAAGTGTACCTATGATAAAAATTACAGACCTCTACATGCTTTGTAAGTAGGAAAACCTGCAAAATCGGCAGTGTATCAAATACTTGTTCTCCCCACTGTATATCCTGATATAGTCATATACATTAGAGAGAGGTATATATATCCTGATAGAGCCATATACATTAGAGAGAGGTATATATATCCTGATATAGTCATATACATTAGAGATAGGTATATATATCCTGATATAGTCATATACATTAGAGAGAGGTATATATATCCTGATATAGCCATATACATTAGAGAGAGGTATATATATCTTGATATAGTCATATACATTAGAGAGGTATATATATCCTGATATAGTCATATACACTGGCCACCTGGCCCATAGAGACTAAAGGACTATGCTGTGGCCCTCACCAACTGGCCATCTGCCCCATAGAGACTAAAGGACTATGCTGTGGCCCTCACCAACTGGCCATCTGGCCCATAGAGACTAAAGGACTATGCTGTGGCCCTCACCAACTGGCCATCTGGCCCATAGAGACTAAAGGACTATGCTGTGGCCCTCACCAACTGGCCATCTGGCCCATAGAGACTAAAGAACTATGCTGTGGCCCTCACCAACTGGCCATCTGGCCCATAGAGACTAAAGGACTATGCTGTGGCCCTCACCAACTGGCCATCTGGCCCATAGAGACTAAAGGACTATGCTGTGGCCCTCACCAACTGGCCATCTGGCCCAAAGAGACTAAAGGACTCTACGCTGCACCACATCAAGCATCTCTGAACTGAACACTAAATAACTGAACTATACTGCATTAGCTCTCTGTTCATCTCTCTGAGATTTATTTATACTGATACTGTAAATGTGGACATCCACTGTTTATCAACTGTATAGCCACTGTACTGTATATCAACTGTATGTCCACTGTACTGTATATCAACTGTATATCCACTGTACTGTATATCAACTGTATATCCACTGTACTGTATATCAACTGTATATCCACTGTACTGTATATAAACTGTATGTCCACTGTACTGTATATCCACTGTACTGTATATCAACTGTATATCCACTGTACTGTATATCAACTGTATATCCACTGTACTGTATATCAACTGTATATCCACTGTACTGTATATCAACTGTATAGCCACTGTACTGTATATCAACTGTACTGTATATCAACTGTATATCACTATACTGTATATAAACTGTATGTATCATATGAAATGTTAAATGTAGAACTATAATATATGAATATTGATGTATTGAATTTGACTTGACCAGGTCCAGTCAGCTCCATGTTGTTTGATTAAACTGACACCAACCTGTCTCAGTAGAAGTAGACTGTTAGGAGTGTTTTACTTCACTATACTAACATTACACCATACATTTAATTTATCTACTGTTAGGAGTGTTTTACTTCACTATACTAACATTACACCATACATTTAATTTATCTACTGTTAGGAGTGTTTTACTTCACTATACTAACATTACACCATACATTTAATTTATCTACTGTTAGGAGTGTTTTACTTCACTATACTAACATTACACCATACATTTAATTTATCTACAAACTTTACAATAATTCCTGGCAGGATTCTCACCTTGTAGCCTGAATTCACAACCAGAACATGTCAAGTCATTGAGATATTTTCTGTTCTGCTCTGTATGTTCTGATGGATGGGGCCTGAGCTGGAATCTGAAGCTAACTGAACCTGTCTAACACTCTGTATATTCTGATGGATGAGGCCTGAGCTGGAATGTGAAGCAAACTGAATCTGTCTAACTTTAGAAAACCAGTATATCTAGCTTGCATCACAGTACACCCCTCAGGCTACGTTCAGGTTTCAGCATCAGGTATAAACATGCCGAGTCGTAGGCTACAACCTGGGTTGTATTCATTAGTTTACACCACAGCCAACAGTTTTAAATGTTACATAAACAGTTTACTCCAAACGCTGTACAACCTGGACTAAACGGTTTCTGTTGCCAAACATTTTGCTACAGTGGGCACTAATGAACGCACACAACCTGTTTAGAGGAAGTGTAAGTTGTTGTTAGGCTTTCCACAATATTTATTTGTCTCTTTCACACAACAAACCTTCCTGAGTGAAAAGCATAAAAAGTAGATTAGAAAGAGAAAATGTTTGTTTGTTGCTTGTTGTGTTTTAAGCCTGTTTATCTGTTTTGAGAAGACAAGTCTAACAAGTCTATAGACCTATGATACAGTACACTCTTAGAATAAAGGGTTCCAAACGGATCCTCCGGCTGTCCCCATAGGAGAACGCTTTTGGGTTCCAGGTAGAACCCTTTTGGCTTCCATGTAGAACCCTCTGTGGAAAGGGTTCTTCATGGAACCCAAAAGGGTTCTACCTAGTACCAAAAAGGGTTCTACAAAGGGTTCTCCTATGGGGACAGCCAAATAACCCTTTTAGATTCTAGATAGTGTAGGAGCGATCACCCTGGGGCACACAGATGGGCACAGAACGAATTCACCCCAAGAATCTAATTTATATCAAATACATTTTAAGGAGAGTAGGACTATTATAACACTGTCCACCAAAAATATCATCAACTATATGAATACACATAACAATATCATCAACTATATGAATACACATAACAATATCATCAACTATATGAATACACATAACAATATCATCAACTATATGAATACACATAACAATATCATCAACTATATGAATACACATAACAATATCATCAACTATATGAATACACATAACAATATCATCAACTATATGAATACACATAACAATATCATCAACTATATGAATACACATAACAATATCATCAACTATATGAATACACATAACAATATCATCAACTATATGAATACACATAACAATATCATCAACTATATGAATACACATAACAATATCATCAACTATATGAATACACATAACAATATCATCAACTATATGAATACACATAACAATATCATCAACTATATGAATACACATAACAATATCATCAACTATATGAATGCACATAACAATATGATCAACTATATTAATACACATAACAATATGATCAACTATATGAATACACATAACAATATCATCAACAATATGAATACACATAACAATATCATCAACTATATGAATACACATAACAATATGATCAACTATATGAATACACATAACAATATCATCAACTATATGAATACACATAACAATATCATCAACTATATGAATACACATAACAATATCATCAACTATATTAATACACATAACAATATCATCAACTATATGAATACACATAACAATATTATCAACTATATTAATACACAATCGTCGTCTTACCTTTAATCTCTCAATAGAAACAGAGTCTGAATGATCATTCGGTCGTTGAAAGTTACTTCCTTGTGCTCTGCTCATTTACATATCAGGTTCTGCCTGTTCTCTCTCTCCCACTCATTCTCTCTTTACAGCTCTTACAATGTGCCTTGGCATACATTCTACAACTGTCTGGAACTCTATTGGAGGGATGTGACACCATTCTTCCACAAGAAAATCGATATTTTGGTGTTTTGTTGATGATTGTGTTCAACTCGGTTGAGACCTGGTGACTGAGACGTGGCATATTGTGAAACATCAGCAAGTTCAGCTGTCTTCATCACTGAAGCTCCTGACAAACGTTCCCCAACAATCACCAATCGTTAAGCTCTTCCCGAACAGGGTCACAGTCTCTCCTGGTTTGCTGCTCCTCTCTCCCCAGGGGTAGCAGCTCCTCTGTCCACAGGGGTAGCAGCTCCTCTGTCCACAGGGGTAGCAGCTCCTCTGTCCACAGGGGTAGCAGCTCCTCTGTCCACAGGGGTAGCAGCTCCTCTCTCCCCAGGGGTAGCAGCTCCTCTGTCCACAGGGGTAGCAGCTCCTCTCTCCCCAGGGGTAGCAGCTCCTCTCTCCCCAGGGGTAGCAGCTCCTCTCCCCCCAGGGGTAGCAGCTCCTCTCTCCCCAGGGGTAGCAGCTCCTCTCTCACCAGGGGTAGCAGCTCCTCTCTCCCCAGGGGTAGCAGCTCCTCTCCCCCCAGGGGTAGCAGCTCCTCTCTCCCCAGGGGTAGCAGCTCCTCTCTCACCAGGGGTAGCAGCTCCTCTCCCCCCAGGGGTAGCAGCTCCTCTCTCACCAGGGGTAGCAGCTCCTCTCTCACCAGGGGTAGCAGCTCCTCTCTCCCCAGGGGTAGCAGCTCCTCTCTCACCAGGGGTAGCAGCTCCTCTCTCCCCAGGGTTATCAGCTCCTCTCTCCCCAGGGGTAGCAGCTCCTCTGTCCACAGGGGTAGCAGCTCCTCTCTCCCCAGGGGTAGCAGCTCCTCTGTCCACAGGGATAGCAGCTCCTCTCTCCCCAGTGGTAGCAGCTCCTCTCTCCCCAGGGATAGCAGCTCCTCTCTCCCCAGGGGTAGCAGCTCCTCTCTCCCCAGGGGCCTGTGGTAGCAGCTCCTCTCTCCCCAGGTGAAGCAGCTCCTCTCTCCCCAGGGGTACCAGCTCCTCTCTCCCCAGGGGTAGCAGCTCCTCTCTCCCCAGGGGTAGCAGCTCCTCTCTCCCCAGGGGTAGCAGCTCCTCTCTCCCCAGGGGTAGCAGCTCCTCTGTCCACAGGGATAGCAGCTCCTCTCTCCCCAGTGGTAGCAGCTCCTCTCTCCCCAGGGGTAGCAGCTCCTCTCTCCCCAGGGGTAGCAGCTCCTCTCTCCCCAGGGGCCAGGGGTAGCAGCTCCTCTCTCCCCAGGGGTAGCAGCTCCTCTCTCCCCAGGGGCCAGGGGTAGCAGCTCCTCTCTCCCCAGGTGAAGCAGCTCCTCTCTCTCCAGGGGTAGCAGCTCCTCTCTCCCCAGGGGTAGCAGCTCCTCTCTCCCCAGGGGTAGCAGCTCCGGTCTCCCCAGGTGAAGCAGCTCCTCTCTCCCCAGGGGTAGCAGCTCCTCTCTCCCCAGGGGTAGCAGCTCCTCTCTCCCCAGGGGTAGCAGCTCATCTCTCCCCAGGGATAACAGCTCCTCTCTCCCCAGGGGTAGCAGCTCCTCTCTCCCCAGGGATAGCAGCTCCTTTCTCCCCAGGGGTACCAGCTCCTCTCTCCCCAGGGGTAGCAGCTCCTCTCTCCCCAGGGATAGCAGCTCCTTTCTCCCCAGGGATAACAGCTCCTCTCTCCCCAGGGGTAGCAGCTCCTCTCTCCCCAGGGATAGCAGCTCCTTTCTCCCCAGGGGTACCAGCTCCTCTCTCCCCAGGGGTAGCAGCTCCTCTCTCCCCAGGGGTAACAGCTCCTCTCTCCCCAGGGGTAGCAGCTACTCTCTCCCCAGGGGTAGCAGCACCTCTCTCCCCAGGGGTAGCAGCTCCTCTCATCCCAGGGGTAGCAGCTCCTCTCTCCCCAGGGGTAGCTGCTCCTCTCTCCTCAGGGGTTGCAGCTCCTCTCTCCCCATAAATATATATTATTCTGTTGCTGTCTCTGTGTCTTGTCTGGTGTCTCTCTCCATCAGCATATTTTTTTCAGGGTTAGGCCTACTACAATACAACATCACAACATGACAACACAACTACATCACACCATTAAATACAGTTGAGGCCTACTGCAATACAACATTCACAACATGACAACACAACTACATAACACCATTAAATACAGTTGGAATGTAGTTAGAACTCTCAAACTGTGTCCATCAAACAGAAAAACAACATGCTGGATCAACACATGTCGATTTCTAGATGATGCTCTTTGCTGTTTCATCACCCAGACAGCTGTTTAAGGTCATACCAAGGCAGAGTGCAGTATCAGCATTTTAGGGGTCATAGGTCAGATCAGAGGTCATGGCTGATATGTATGGACTAGAAAACAAACTTTAAGGCCATTTTCTCAGATTCACTGTTTGTGTAGATGCTGTTTGTCTTTGCAGGACAGTAGTTCAGGAGGCTGTTTGTCTTTGTATGACAGTAGTTCAGGTGGCTGTTTGTGTAGATGATGTTTGTCTTTGTAGGACAGTAGTTCAGGTGTCTGTTTGTGTAGATGCTCTTTGTCTTTGTAGGACAGTAGTTTAGGTGGCTGTTTGTGTAGATGCTGTTTGTCTTTGTAGGACAGTAGTTCAGGTGGCTGTTTGTGTAGATGCTGTTTGTCTTTGTAGGACAGTAGTTCAGGTGGCTGTTTGTGTAGACTGCTCTTTGTATTTATAGGGCAGTAATTCAGGTGGTTGCCCCTGCACTTAGTCTGCCTCCTGTCCCTCCCATCGGCATGGTTACACCTTCCTGAAAACAATGACTCCAGACTTTGCTGAAACCTGTTCTGACAGTTCATGTCCTTAAAGACTAGAATGTTCCAATGTGGTTACCCAAAGAGATGACAAGATAGTTCACACATGCATCTTCCAGGGTGACTGTCAAACAGATATGTGACATTTCTGGTTCGTCCATAACCTGTTTCCTGCTTGTAGCAGGCTGTGTTAACAGGAATCCTTTTCTCTAACTAGAAGTCATGTGATTTCATGAGAATATGTTTCTGCAGTGAAAGGGTAATGCAAGTCAAGGTGTCCTTGGATGAATGTCAACTAGATTTATAAACAGCATTGTTATATTAACTGTTGTAATAAAAAACATCAATGCTGTAATTTTCTTTGCTAACTTTTAAAATGTTTTATTGTCACAGACACCAGATTGGTGCAGTGAAATGTGTTGTTTTACAGGGTCAGCCATAGCAGTATGTCGCCCCTGGAGCAAATTAGGTGTAAGTGCCTTAAGGGTAGCCTACGTCAGCTCAACCATCCCGTGGATGGGACACCAATCCCAAATTAACTTCTCTAGGGTAGGGGGCAGCATTTTCACGTTTGGATGAAAAGCATACCCAAATTCAACTGCCAGTTACTCATCCCCAGGAGATAAGATATGCATTTCATTAGTATATTTGGATAGAAAACACTCTGAAGTTTCTAAAACTGTTTGAATCATGTCTGTGAGTATAACATAACTTATTTAGCAGGCGAAACCCCGAGGACAAACCATTCAGATTTTTTTTGTTTTGAGGTCACTGTCTTTTCAATTAGTTTTCATTTCACTAGACATGCGCTTCAATCAAACAGAAGGTTGCTACATATGCTACATATCGTTTTAATCCTGTATTGAACACATATTATCCCGTCTTCAATTTTATCGATTAACATTAAAAAATACCTAAAGTTGTATTACATAAGTAGTTTGACATTTTTTGGCAAAGTTTACAGGTAACCTTTGAGATATTTTCACGTTTGAGCAAGTTGGAACCGGTGTTTTTCTGGATCAAACGCGCCAAATAAATGGACATTTTGGATATATATCGACGGAATTAATCAAACAAAAGGACCATTTGTGATGTTTATGGGACACATTGGAGTGCCAACAACAGAAGCTCGTCAAAGGTAAGGCATGAATTATATTTTTATTTCTGCGTTTTGTGTCGCGCCTGCAGGGTTAAAATTACTATGGTGCTATGCTCAGATAATACTATTGTATGCTTTCGCTGAAAAGCCTATTTGAATTCTGACATGTTGGCTGGATTCACAACCAGTGTAGCTTTAATTTGGTATCCTTCATGTGTGATTTAATGAAAGTTTGATTTTTAAAGTAATTTATTTTAATTTGACGCTCTGGATTTTCTCAGGCTTTTTGCCAAGTGATACAGTAGCGTCTTGCCTAAACTCAGATTTTTGGATATAAATATGAACTTTACCGAACAACAAATACATGTATTGTGTAACATGACGTCCAATGAGTGTCATCTGATGAAGATTATCAAAGGTTAGTGATTAATTGTATCTCTATTTCTGCTTTTTGTTACTGCTCTATTTAGCTGGAAAAATGGCTGTCTTTTTCTGTGACTTGGCTCATACCTAACATAATTGTTTGCTTTCGTCGTAAAACCTTTTTGAAATCAGACACTTTGGTTGGATATACAACAAGTGTAGCTTTAAAACTTCTACTTGCTACGCATCCCGGATCCGGGAGCACCCCCCACAGTAAAAAAGCTGACTAGCATAGCCTAGCATAGCGTTACAAGTAAATACTAGCATCTAAATATCATTAAATCACAAGTCCAAGACACCAGATGAAAGATACAGATCTTGTGAATCCAGCCATCATTTCTGATTTTTAAAATGTTTTACAGGGAAGACACAATATGCAAATCTATTAGCTAACCACGATAGCAAAAGACACAACTTTTTTTTCCCCACCATTTTTTTCCTGCATGGGCAGCTATCACAATTTCGACCAAATAAAGATATATATAGCCACTAACCAAGAAAAAACTTCATAAGATGACAGTCTGATAACATATTTATTGTATAGCATATGTTTTTTTTAGAAAAATGTGCATATTTCAGGTATAAATCACAGTTCTACATTGCAGCTGCAATCTGAAATAGCGTTGGAAGCAGGCGGAATAATTACAGAGACCGACGTCAATTACCAAAATACTCATCCTAAAACATTTCTGAAAAATACACAGCATACAGCAAATGAAAGACCAACATCTTGTGAATCCAGCCAATATTTCAGATTTTTCAAGTGTTTTACAGCGAAAACACAATATAGCATTATATTAGCTTACCACCATAGCCAGAAACACAAGCAATTTACCAGCAGCACAGGTTAGCGATCGTAACAATACAGCAAAAGATATATAATTTTGGACTAAACTTGATATACTTCATCAGATGACAGTCCTGTAACATCATATTACACAATGCATATAGGTTTTGTTCGAAAATGTGCATATTTAGCAGCACAAATCGTTGTTATTCAATGTGATCAGTAGCAACAGTTCATACATTCTGGCCGGCGCCATCTTGGAAAGGCACCTAAGTTTACGATTATTTATCGATTAGATTGACAAAAAAATACAGGTTGGACAGCTAATGAAAGATGCATTAGTTATTAATGCAACCGCTGAGTTAGATTTTTAAAATTAACGTTACTAGACATACAGTGTGCGTTACAGCCAGACTAGTGCCGCAATAATGGCGGACAAATGCGTTTAAATTTTTCCACATAAATACGGAATAACATCATAAATAGCTCTTACTTTTGGACGAGCTTCCATCAGAATCTTGGGCAAGGTGTCCTTTGTCCAAAAGAATCGTTGCTTGGTTGTAAAACGTCGTCTTCAACTTCGGAATTAGCAGCTAACAATAGCCATGTGGAGCAGGCATGCACAAAACCTCAAAATGCAATACTAAGGAAATTCCGAAAATAGCAATATACTCGCATAAACTGATATAACTCGGTTTAAAATAACTTCGTTATGATGTTTCTAACACCTATATCAAATTAAATTACAGACGGATACATCTAAGGCCGATAACTGAGCGTTCCAAAATTTCATCCTGAGGTCTTGCTTCGCGTCATGACGAACGGCAAAAAGAGAGGTCCCTTCGTTCCTTTGAGCTTTATAAGCTCTGAGAGCTACGTAGACACTCCATTCCACTTCTCATTGGTTACTGACATCCAGGGGAAGGCGGGTGCAGTTCATGTCGACCCATAGGACACATACAGAGCTTTAAACTGATCTGAGAACAGAGCCTCGTTTTCAGACCTTCGCAGTTCCTGTCATGATTTTCGCTGCAGAAAGAGTTCTGGTTCACCCACAGACATAATTCAAACGGTTTTAGAAACTAGAGATTGTTTTCTATCCAATAGTAATAATAATATGCATATTGTACGAGCAAGAATTGAGTACGAGGCAGTTTAATTTGGGAACGCAAAATGTCGAAGTTGAAACAGCACCCCCTGTAGTGTCAAGAGGTTTAAAATGGTGTAAAATACTTGTATGTTTGAGGAATTTAAATTATGGGATTTCTGTTGTTTTGAATTTGGCGCCCTGCAGTTTCACTTGCTGTTGACGAGGTGGGACGCTAACGTCCCACATACCCTAGAGAGGTTAAGGGCACCAACAGATTTAAATTATATTCTGTTATATCTTGTGACAAAGCATCCTGGTTCAATTGTCTTCTGTTAAACCTGGGGACAAAGTGTCCTGCTTCAATTATCTTCTGTTATATATGGGGACAAAGTGTCCTGATTCAATTATCTTGTCACGGTCGTCGTAGGGAGGAGACCAAGGCGCAGCATGGTATGCGCACATTCTCTTTATTTAGACAAATGAACAAACTAACAAAACAACAAAATGAACCGTGAAGCTATATAAACGAGTGCTGACAGGCAACTACACATAGACATAAGAACCCACAAATACCCAAGGGAAAATAGCTACCTAAATATGGTCCCCAATCAGAGACAACGATAAACAGCTGCCTCTGATTGGGAACCATATCAGGACACCATAGACATACAAATTACCTAGACATACAAAAACCCTAGACAATACAAAAACTAGCATACCCACCCTCGTCACACCCTGACCTAACCAAAATAATGAAGAAAACAGAGATAACTAAGGTCAGGGAGTGACATATCTTCTGTTATATCTTGGGACAAAGTGTCCTGGTTCGATTATCTTCTGTTTCAGGGAAAAGGGAGGGACACATTTGCAGTAAGTTTCTGTGGTTTTCCTTGGTATTCTATCAGGCTCCAAGTTCAGGCTACACACTCCATGAGACAGCCAGCGATCTAGTTATCATTAGATGAATATGGCACAATCCTGCAGAAAAATTATGATTTAACTCACATTGAAATGCAAATACCCAGATAATGGTAAGAAAGATAGCAAACAAATTATTTAAAACTTCTTGACGCACCCATCCCATCCCGTTGCCTGCGCGTTTTGTTCAGTAATTCACAGGCTTGTGCAGGTCACGACGGGCAGACAAAAATTCCAAATAGTATCTGTAAAGTTCGTAGAAACATGTCAAACGATGTTTATAATCATCCAGAATGAGATTTAAAAGGATCAGAACCAAAATATTGTGTTTACTTATGGTAAAGTGAATGTAAAACTCCATTTTAGACCTGTCAAAGCTTCTCTACATATCTAAAATATGCATATGTATTATATAATCACAATGAAAATGGTTTTGAACAGAGCCAACATCTTGATCCGAAGCATTTTCTAAAAGAACAATCAACATGGCTCTTTTCCACCGCATGTCCTCTGAAGCTCAATCTTTTCACGGCCTCCTTAACCAAGTTTTCAATAGATTAGTCCTGTTATGTGGAGATAGCCCCACTCTCTGCCATTACAGACAATGGACCTATAGAGTGGTTCTCCTTAACATTCAATAGATTAGTCCTGTTATGTGGAGATAGCCCCACTCTCTGCCATTACAGACAATGGACCTATAGAGTGGTTCTCCTTAACATTCAATAGATTAGTCCTGTTATGTGGAGATAGCCCCACTCTCTGCCATTATAGACAATGGACCTATAGAGTGGTTCTCCTTAACATTCAATAGATTAGTCCTGTTATGTGGAGATAGCCCCACTCTCTGCCATTACAGACAATGGACCTATAGAGTGGTTCTCCTTAACATTCAATAGATTAGTCCTGTTATGTGGAGATAGCCCACTCTCTGCCATTATAGACAATGGACCTATAGAGTAGTTCTCCTTAACATTCAATAGATTAGTCCTGTTATGTGGAGATAGCCCCACTCTCTGCCATTATAGACAATGGACCTATAGAGGTTTTCATCGCAGGCCATGGTGACAACCTCAGCGCTTGGGGAACAGTGGATTAACTGCATTGTTCAGAAAAACAGATTTTTACATTGTCAGCTCGGGGATTCAAACCAGTAACCTTTTGGATACTGGCCCAACTCTCTAACCAATAGGCTATCTGCCGCCCCAAGGCCCCAAGGGGAGCCTCATTAATTACCCCTTAGCTACCATCTTCTCCCAAGTGGATGTGCCTTTGGGTGAACACCTTATCAGTCATAGCAGTGCCACATATCCTTATATGGCTATCCTGGAATGTTTACTAAACTACTCCCAAGACACTTTAACTTCTTCAGGCTGCAGGGCGGTGCCGGTACACTTATGACAACAGCCAGCTCAAGTGCAGGGCGCGAAATTCAAAATATATTTTTTAGAAATATTTAACTTTCACACATTAACAAGTCCAATACAGCATTTGAAAGATAAACATCTTGTGAATCCGGCCAACATGTCCGATTTTTGAAATGTTTTACAGCGAAAACACCACGTATATTTATGTTAGCTCACCACCAAATACAAAAAAGGACAGACATTTTTCACAGCACAGGTAGCATGCACAAAGCCAACCTAACTAACCAAGATCCAACCAAACTAACCTAGAAACAACTTCATCAGATGACAGTCCTATAATATGTTACACAATAAATCTATGTTTTGTTCAAAAAAATTGCATATTTGAGGTATAAATCAGTTTTACATTGCTGCTACCATCACAGCTACCGTCAGAAATAGCACCGAAGCAGCCAGAGTAATTACAGACACCAACGTCAAATACCTAAATACTCATCATAAAACATTTCTGAAAAATATATGGTGTATAGCAAATGAAAGACAAAGATCTTGTGAATACAGCCAATATTTCCGATTTTTTAAGTGTTTACAGCGAAAACACAATATAGCGTTATATTAGCTTACTACAATAGCTAACACACAACAGCATTGATTCAAGGCAAACGGTAGCGATAGCACAGTTCGACAGATATATGAAATAGCATAATAAAATGGGTTCTACTTTTGGTGATCTTCCATCAGAATGTTGTACAAGGGGTCCTTTGTCCAGAACAGTCGTTGTTTGGATTTAGAACATCGTTTTTCCCTCTTGAATTAGCAAGCACACTGGCCAAGTGGCTCGATGCTCTCCATCGTCAACAAACACAGACAACGCAACACGCCTAACGTCCCGAATAAATTTCAATAATCTAATAAAACTATATTGAAAAAACATACTTTACGATGATATTGTAACATGTATCAAATAAAATTAAAGCCGGAGATAGTATTCGCCTATAACGACAGCTTTCCAGAAGGCAATTCCAGGTCCAACTTCGCGCTTTCGAAAAAACAGGAAATGACGGACAAGTCACTCCAAGAGGATTTATTCCACTTCAGACCAAGATAATCCATTCATTTCTTCTCTCACTTCCTCTTGACATCTAGGGGAAGGTGTATGACGTGCATGTATACCAATACGTATCATGCCCATTTATAGGCAAGCCTTTGAACAGAGACCTCGATTTCAGAAATCTCACTTCCTGTCAGGAAGTGGGCTGCAGAAGGAGTTCTGTTTCACTCAGAGAAATAATTCAAACGGTTTTAGAAACTAGAGAGTGTTTTCTATCCAATAGTAATAATAATATGCATATTGTACGAGCAAGAATTGAGTACGAGGCCGTTTGAAATGGGCACATTTTTCCAAGTTAGTCAAGTTAACCTCTACTGCCTCAGAAACCCGGATCCGGTAGCACCCCCCACCCCCCCCACACTGATTAGCATAGCTAGCATAGCTTCACAAGTAAATAGTAGCATCTAAATATCATTAAATCACAAGTCCAAGACACCAGATGAAAGATACAGATCTTGTGAATAAAGCCACCATTTCAGATTTTTAAAATGTTTTACAGGGAAGACAAAATATGTAAATCTATTAGCTAAACACGTTAGCAAAATACACCACTTTTCTAACTCCATCAGTTTCTTACTACTTCAGGTGCTATCACCAATTCGGCTAATCTAAGATATTGATAGCCACAAACCAAGAAAAAAACTCATCAGATGACAGTCTGATAACATATTTATGGTATAGGATAGGTGTTGTTAGAAAAAAGTGCATATTTCAGGTAGAAATCACAGTTTACAATTGCACCGACCATCACAAATCGACTAGAATTACTAGATAGAGCAACGTGTATGACCAATTTACTCATCATAAAACATTTCATAAAAATAGACAAAGCATAGCAATGGAAAGACCCAGATCTTGTGATTCCAGACAATATTTCAGATTTTCTAAGCGTTTTACAGCGAAAACACAATAAATCGATAAGTTAGCATACCACATGTGAAAACGTTACCAGAGCATCGATTCCAGCCAAAGAGCGCTATAACGTAATCACCGCCAAAATATATTAATTTTTTCACTAACCTTCTCAGAATTCTTCCGATGACACTCCTGTAACATCATTTTACAACATACATATACAGTTTGTTCGAAAAGGTGCATATTTAGCCATACAAAACCGTGGTTATACAATGGAAATAGTCACAACTCAAGCCTCAAAATGAGGAACGTCAGCTTTCAGAGTGATCTAGTTTAATCGAAAGCTAATCATATACTTGACTAAAAAATACAGGGTTGACAGGAATCGAAAGACAAATTAGTTCTTAATGCAACCGCTGATTTACATTTTTAAAATTATCCTTACTTTTCAATACAGGGTTCGCCAAGTGAAGCTATACCAAACAAAATAGCGAAATATGCGTTTAAAATATTTCGACAGAACAACGATTTATCATATTAAATATTGCTTACTTTGAGCTGTTCTTGCATCAGATTCTTGGGCAATGTATCCTTTCTATGTTATAAACGTCTTTTGGTCGATAGATGTCCTCTGTCCTTCGAAATGTCCACCACCAACGACCGACACCCCGAAACGTTTCCAAAGCTAAAAAGTGCACGACAAAGAAATTCCTCAAAATCGCACTAAACGGATATAAATTGCTATAAAACGGTTCAAATTAACTACATTATGATGTTTTTAACAACTATAACGACTGAAAACATGACCGGAGAAATATAACTAGTTAAACAACGATTTGGAATGAGGCAGGTCCGATGTCCATCTTGCTTGTGGCGCGCGGAGAAGAGAGAGAGGTCCTCCCACGTTTTGTGGTGTTATATGGGCTGGGATTGTGCAATAGACTCCATTCAAAACGTGATGACGTACAGACACCCAGAGGAAGACGTAGGCAGTGTCGGTTTCTTCATAGCATTCACTGTCGCCTTAAAAACAGACTCCAGATCAGGGGTAAAAATTTCTGAAATCTGACCCCTGTCATGAAAAGTGCTGTAGATATTGTTCTGTACCACTCAGAGACAAATTCCAACTTCTATAGAAACTAGAAGGTGTTTTCTATCCAATAATAACAATAATATGCATATTGTACGATCAAGAATTTAGCACGAGGCAGTTTAATTTGGAGACCCAAATATGCTAATGCGGAACAGCACCCCCTATAGTTCCAAGAAGTTAAACATAAGGCACATTGCATTTTTGGCCGTTCCTGACATATGTGATAGTTGGCTTCAAACCGGGTTGGACAAAGTGGGTTTGGTGTCAGTTTGTATCAGTTTGGTGTCAGAATTGCTGGTGATTGGAACGGGTTACAAGGACCAGATTTTAAAAAAGGTTTTTAATGCCTTTAGGAGGGTGCAATGTGTCCACGGCCGGGTCATTTTGGACATGATCATATTGACTGATGGAATCTGACTTGCTGGCTGACTTTTGTAAATTTCAATAAGATTCAACAGTAACATCACCAAATGGACATGATGAAATCAACACAACGAGCGATGGAGAGGAACCACTATCACTGCCCGGCTATCCGGAGTTCATCGGGCCAGTCTATTTTGCCTTTCTGCAGTATTTTTGAGCATGTCAAATTCGTGATGGTAAATACCCATTGAAACATATTGCAAATGGACAGACACATTTAAAAAAAAAATTGTTATACCTTTAGGATGGTGCTAGGGGCCACGGCCGGGTTGGGAGCACCCTCCACCTGTTCCCATCCAAAAGGAGCTGCCCCTGGTCAGTTTGTACGTTTTTCAAAAAATCTGTAAAAACAACAAGAGTGCCACTTCTCTCTCACCATTCATGACAAATATACCTTCTAGGTTGATTCAGGGCAGTATAAATGCCATTTGGACATGGTTCACTGACTTTTGACTTCAACTTTTGACTTCCTATGATATCATATTGCAATTGGACATAACATCCTGATTTGGCACTTTCAATACTTTCATATTGAATTTGGACATTTCTTATTGCATTTGGCACTGGTTCACTGACTTTTGACTTCGGCTTTTGACTTCCTATGACATCATATTGCTAATGGACATAACATCCCGATTTGGACCTTTAAAACTGAGTTTTGACTTCGACTTTTGACTTCCTATGATATCATATTGCAAATGGACATAACATCCTGATTTGGCACTTTAACTTCACTGCGCTAAGGATCCCTTTTACGGGATCACTTTCCTAAACAACCGCTAGAATTGCAGGGCGCCAAATGCATAAATATTACAAAAAATATTTATAATCATGCAATCACAAGTGAAATATACCAAAACACAGCTTAGCTTATTGTTAATCCACCTATCGTGTTAGATTTTGAAAATATGCATTACAGCGAAAGAAATGTAAGCTTTTGTGAGTGTATCAATCAATACTACAACAGCTAGTCCCAAATTAGCATGATCACGAAAGTCAGAAAAGCAATAAAATGAATCGCTTACCTTTGATAATCTTCGGATGTTTGCACTCACGAGACTCCCAGTTACAAAAATAGCATTTATTGTGTTTGATAAATATTACTTTTATAACAAAAAAACGCCATTTGGGTTGCGCGTTATGTTGAGAGAACTACAGCCTCGTTCCGGTCCTGAAAGGAAGATGAAAATTCGCAAACGTATCAGATTAAAAAATATTACTAAAAATATTTATAATCATGCAATCACAAGTGAAGTATGTCAAAACTCAGCTTAGCTTGTTGTTAATCCACCTATCGTGTCAGATTTTGAAAATATACTTTACAGCGAAAGAAATCCAAGCTTTTATGAGTGTATCAATCAATGCTAGAACAGTTAGCCTTATATTAGCTTGGTTAGCTTGGTCACGAAAGTCAGAAAAGCAATAAAATTAATCGCTTACCTTTGATAATCTTCGGAGGTTTTCACTCACGAGACTCCTAGTTACACAACAAATGTTATTTTTGTTCGATAAATATTACTTTTATCACAAAAAACGCCATTTGGGTTGCGCATTATGTTGAGAAAACCCAAGCCTTGTTCCGTTCGACAAATTCCAAAAAGTATCCGTAATGGTCGTAGAAACATGTCAAATATTTTTTATAATCAATCCTCAGGTTGTTTTTAACAAACATAATCGATAATATTTAAACCGGACCATAACCTATTCATTTAGAGAGAAAAGGAAAATGGGGAGCTCCTCTCTCGCGCGCAGGAACTATTCAGAGGACACCTGACTACTTTTGAAAAACCTCGCACATTTTTCAAAAATAAAAGCCTGAAACTATGTCTGAAGTCTGGTCACAACCTGAGGAAGCCATTGGAAAAGGAATCTGGTTGATACCCCTTTAAATGGAAGATAGACGGTCCAGGAAACACAGATTAAAAAAAATATATATAACTTCTGGGTTAGATTTTCTCAGGTTTTCGCCTGCTGAATAAGTATTGTTAAACTCAGAGACAATATTTTGACAGTTTTGGAAACTTTGGAGTGTTTTCTATCCTAATCTGTAAATTATATGCATATTCTACGATCTGGGCCAGAGAAAATGTCAGTTTACCTTGGGAATGTTATTTTAAGAAAGAAAAAAATTCTGACCCCTAGCGCTAACTAAGAAGTTAATAGATGGGGGGATATGTGAAAATCTGGAGGGAAAGCTGTAGGAATCAAAATAAGTAGAGATTTTTCTACCTCCTTCTTCATCTTCTAATGTCACAGCTAGCCAATGTTCACCAGGCATGTGTTGAGGATGGGTATTGACAATAAACATGGCCGGTGGATCCTTCCATTTCTCAATAGGTAGTTCATCATAAGCCCATACTCCACAAAATTGTTTTCCAATCAAGCGGGTCATGAGCCCTTCTAGCTCTTGGTTATTCATGTCTTTGCTCAACGATCCTTAATTAATAATAATCCACTAAGACTTGTCTTCAGGCATTCACTTCCAAGGTTGAATCAGAGCATAAACAATCATGCTAACTGTACAGGCTAAAGGTGTACAGAAACACTTTTCCAGCCTGAGGTTACCTTGGGACACCACAGACAGATTTCCTGAGGTGTCATCATCAGGGGATAAATTGAAAGCATACAACGTGTAACCCTCTGCAAAATCATTTCTGTCAATAGGTAAAGAGAGATCTTTTAGATGCCGCCCTGTAGCCAGGAATAGATTGTAAAATTCTTGCACAGATATGTTGTTATTGAATTGTGGTTGGAAAGCCTTAGCTGGGACCTGACGTCCGTCCTGACAGAGAGCTACATACTCTGCATTGAAATGCTGAAAATTAAAGTTTTTTATGTAAGCTGCTTGTATTAGAGGCGTGATCAACCAAGCCTATAACAATATAACGTGGTAACATGCCTAAAAACAGGTTTTCTTGACTGCAGATTCTACTCCCCACTAGTATGGCTGGATGTTTTCATGTTAATTCTTTGGAGAGGGTAAAGGGCATTTCCTTTCATCAAATCGTGTGAGTGAAACAAACAAACTGCTGGAGATACAAACACTTTTTTAATTAAAAGCTAAAGTCACCGTCTTGGGCAGCCATCAGACAAAACTCATCCTTGGTCCTTAACTCAACCGAATTTAAGAGTAAACGTTCTTGAAAGAAAATGTCAGTGTCTAGGACCTAGCAGATGAAACTCTCAAGAGGCTGCACAGTAGACTGCACACACCTGCAGTCCTTCGTTTTCAAAGTGGGGTCTATTTCTTCCATAGAAGGTCCTGCAGTATCCTTGCTAAACAGCCCAGCGCTGAATTGTGTCTTCAGAGTGTCTTCGGAGTAGTTTAGTAAACATTCCAGGATAGCCCTATAAGGATAGTTTAGTAAACATTCCAGGATAGCCTTATAAGGATAGTTTAGTAAACATTCCAGGATAGCCCTATAAGGATAGTTTAGTAAACATTCCAGGATAGCCCTATAAGGATAGTTTAGTAAACATTCCAGGATAGCCCTATAAGGATAGTTTAGTAAACATTCCAGGATAGCCCTATAAGGATAGTTTAGTAAACATTCCAGGATAGCCCTATAAGGATAGTTTAGTAAACATTCCAGGATAGCCTTATAAGGATAGTTTAGTAAACATTCCAGGATAGCCCTATAAGGATAGTTTAGTAAACATTCCAGGATAGCCATATAAGGATAGTTTAGTAAACATTCCAGGATAGCCATATAAGGATATGTGGCACAGCTATGACTGATACGGTGTTCACCCAAAGGCACATCCACTTGGGAGAAGATGGTAGCTAAGGGGTAATTAATGAGGCTCACCTTGGGGCCTTGGGGCGGCAGATAGCCTATTGGTTAGAGAGTTGGGCCAGTATCCAAAAGGTTACTGGTTTGAATCCCCGAGCTGACAATGTAAAAATCAGTTTTTCTGAACAATGCAGTTAATCCACTGTTCCCCAAGCGCTGAAGTTGTCACCATGGCCTGCGATGAAAAACTCTATAGGTCCATTGTCTGTAATGGCAGAGAGTGGGGCTATCTCCACATAACAGGACTAATCTATTGAAAACTTGGTTAAGGAGGCCGTGAAAAGATTGAGCTTCAGAGGACATGCGGTGGAAAAGAGCCATGTTGATTGTTCTTTTAGAAAATGCTTCGGATCAAGATGTTGGCTCTGTTCAAAACCATTTTCATTGTGATTATATAATACATATACATATTTTAGATATGTAGAGAAGCTTTGACAGGTCTAAAATTGAGTTTTACATTCACTTTACCATAAGTAAACACAATATTTTGGTTCTGATCCGTTTAAATCTCATTCTGGATGATTATAAACATCGTTTGACATGTTTCTACGAACTTTACGGATACTATTTGGAATTTTTGTCTGCCCGTCGTGACCTGCACAAGCCTGTGAATTACTGAACAAAACACGCAGGCAACGGGATGGGATGGGTGCGTCAAGAAGTTTTAAATCATTTGTTTGCTATCTTTCTTACCATTATCTAGGTATTTGCATTTCAATGTGAGTTAAATAAAAAAAATTCTGCAGGATTGTGCCATATTTATCTGATGATAACTAGATCGCTGGCTGTCTCATGGAGTGTGTAGCCTGAACTTGGAGCCTGATAGAATACCAAGGAAAACCACAGAAACTTACTGCAAATGTGTCCCTCCCTTTTCCCTGAAACAGAAGATAATCGAACCAGGACACTTTGTCCCAAGATATAACAGAAGATATGTCACTCCCTGACCTTAGTTATCTCTGTTTTCTTCATTATTTTGGTTAGGTCAGGGTGTGACGAGGGTGGGTATGCTAGTTTTTGTATTGTCTAGGGTTTTTGTATGTCTAGGTAATTTGTATGTCTATGGTGTCCTGATATGGTTCCCAATCAGAGGCAGCTGTTTATTGTTGTCTCTGATTGGGGACCATATTTAGGTAGCTATTTTCCCTTGGGTATTTGTGGGTTCTTATGTCTATGTGTAGTTGCCTGTCAGCACTCGTTTATATAGCTTCACGGTTCATTTTGTTGTTTTGTTAGTTTGTTCATTTGTCTAAATAAAGAGAATGTGCACATACCATGCTGCGCCTTGGTCTCCTCCCTACGACGACCGTGACAAGATAATTGAATCAGGACACTTTGTCCCCATATATAACAGAAGATAATTGAAGCAGGACACTTTGTCCCCAGGTTTAACAGAAGATAATTGAACCAGGATGCTTTGTCACAAGATATAACAGAATATCATTTAAATCTGTTGGTGCCCTTAACCTCTCTAGGGTATGTGGGACGTTAGCGTCCCACCTCGTCAACAGCCAGTGAAACTGCAGGGCGCCAAATTCAAAACAACAGAAATCCCATAATTTAAATTCCTCAAACATACAAGTATTTTACACCATTTTAAACCTCTTGACACTACAGGGGGTGCTGTTTCAACTTCGACATTTTGCGTTCCCAAATTAAACTGCCTCGTACTCAATTCTTGCTCGTACAATATGCATATTATTATTACTATTGGATAGAAAACAATCTCTAGTTTCTAAAACCGTTTGAATTATGTCTGTGGGTGAACCGGAACTCTTTCTACAGCGAAAATCATGACAGGACATGCGAAGGTCTGAAAACTAGGCTCTGATCTCGGATCAGTTTAAAGGTCTGTATGTGCCCTATGGGTCGAAATGAACTGCACCCGCCTTCCCCTGGATGTCAGTAACCAATGAGAAGTGGAATGGCGTCTCTACGTATTTCACAGAGTTTATAAAAGGCAATGGAGTGACATGTCCGTTCTTTTGGACCCTCGTCAAGGCGCAAGAGAGGACATCAGAATGGCATGCTCAAAAGCTCTCGTTATCGGCCTAAGATATATCCGTCTGTGATTTAATTCGATATAGGTGTTAGAAACATCATAACGAAGTTATTTTAAACCGATTTATATCAGTTTATGCGAGTATATTGCTATTTTCGGAATTTTCGTAGTATTGCGCTTTGAGGATTTGGACATGTGTGTGCCACGTAGCTATTGTTAGCTGCTAGTTCCGAAGTTGAAGAGGACATTTTACAACAAAGCAACGATTCTTTTGGACAAAAGACACCTTGCCCAAGATTCTGTTGGAAGCTCGTCCAAAAGTAAGAGCTATTTATGATTTTATTCCGTATTTATGTGGAAAAATTTAAACGCATTTGTCGGCCATTATTGCGGCACTAGTCTGGCTGTAACGCACACTGTATGTCTAGTAACGTTAATTTTAAAAATCTAAATCAGCGGTTGCATTAATAACCAATGCATCTTTCATTAGCTGTCCAACCTGTATTTTTTTTGTCAATCTAATCGATAAAGAATTGTAAACTTAGGTTCTTTCCAAGATGGCGCGGGCCAGAATGCATGCCATGTTTTGACAGATTACATTGCATAACCACGATTTGTGATGCTAAATATGCACATTTTTGAACAAACTCTATATGCATTGTGTAATATGATGTTACAGGACTGTCATCTGAAGAATTCTGAGAAGGTTAGTGAAAAAATTAATATATTTTGGTGGTGATAACGTTATCACTCTTTTTGCCTTGAATCAATGCTGGGGTGATGTTAGCTCATGTGGTATGCTAATATAACGATATATTGTGTTTTCGCTGTAAAACACTTAGAAAATCTGAAATATTGTCTGGATTCACAAGATCTGTGTCTTTCAATTGCTGTACGCTGTGTATTTTTAAGAAATGTTTTATGATGAGTAATTAGGTAATACACGTTGCTCTCTGTAGTTATTCTAGTCGCTTTGGTGAGTTTTGTGATAGTGGCTGCAATGGTAAACTATGATTTATACCTGAAAAATGCACATTTTTCTAAAAAAACATATGCTATACCATAAATATGTTATCAGACTGTCATCTTATGAAGTTGTTTCTTGGTTAGTGGCTATATATATCTTTATTTAGTCGAATTAGTGATAGCTACTGATGGAGTAAAAAACTGGTGGAGTAAAGAAAGTGGTGTCTTTTGCTAACGTGGTTAGCTAATAGATTTACATATTGTGTCTTCCCTGTAAAACATTTAAAAAAGCAGAAATGATGGCTGGATTCACAAGATGTTGGTCTTTCATTTGCTGTATGCTGTGTATTTTTTAGAAATGTTTTAGGATGAGTATTTTGGTAATTGACGTCGGTCTCTGTAATTATTCCGGCTGCTTCCAACGCTATTTCAGATTGCAGCTGCAATGTAGAACTGTGATTTATACCTGAAAAATGCACATTTTTCTAAAAAAACATATGCTATACCATAAATATGTTATCAGACTGTCATCTTATGAAGTTGTTTCTTGGTTAGTGGCTATATATATCTTTATTTAGTCGAATTAGTGATAGCTACTGATGGAGTAAAAAACTGGTGGAGTAAAGAAAGTGGTGTCTTTTGCTAACGTGGTTAGCTAATAGATTTACATATTGTTTATTCCCTGTAAAACATTTTAAAAATCAGAAATGATGGCTGGATTCACAAGATCTGTATCTTTCATCTGGTGTCTTGGACTTGTGATTTAATGATATTTAGATGCTAGTATTTACTTGTGACGCTATGCTAGGCTATGCTAGTCAGCTTTTTTACTGTGGGGGGTGCTCCCGGATCCGGGATTGTGACCAAGTAGAAGTACAACACTGTCTCTAGTCATTTCTACTCTCCCATTTTCCCATTTCTATTTGTTGTTTTCATAATCCATAGGCTAATCCTTTTTTTCCATTTTCATAGTCCTAAAACAATATTAAACAAACACAACATTCCCTCCCTGTGTGTGTGTGTGTGTGTGTGTGTGTGTGTGTGTGTGTGTGTGTGTGTGTGTGTGTGTGTGTGTGTGTGTGTGTGTGTGTGTGTGTGTGTGTGTGTGTGTGTGTGTGTGTGTGTGTGTGTGTGTGTGTGTGTGTGTGTGTGTGTGTGTGTGTGTACTCCCTGGATGAGGAGATGTAATCTCACGTTTTGTCCACAGAAACCAACAGGAGAGATCAGAGTCAGAGATTCTCAGTGGTCAGTCTTCCCAGAGTCATCAAGCAGACCTGGCCTCCATATTCAGTGTATGTGGTCCTGTTATGTACATTTGTTTTTGTTTACCTCAATTAAAGTTGACCTGTCAATCATTCATTAATGTGTTGATGAGAAAGCATTTTGTCTCTTACTTAATTTAAATACTTTATTTATTTCAGTTGCTTGAAGAGAGTATTATGACATTTGTGAAGAACGAGCTGAAGATGTTCAAGAGGATTCTTAGTCCAGAACTCCCAGAAGGCTTTGAGAGTCAGAAGCAGGATAAGGAAGTGGTGGATGCTGAAGATGAGAAGCAGGAGAGCAGTGCCAGAGAGGGGGCTCTGAGGATCACACTGCACGTCCTGAGGAAAATGAACCAGAAGGAGCTTGCTGACACACTGGAGAAATGTAAAAGCTGTCTGCCTCATGTTAAATGCTGTTTTATAACATTTAAAAGCTGTAGCTAAAGTACAGCTAAAGTAGCTGTGTAATTCAATGATATTGTAGCAGCCTTAACTAGATGTCGACCGATTATGATTTTTCAATAAATTATTATAATATAAAACTTTATAACAGTCCTACAATACTGTAGGCATTAAAACAGACGTAATATTAATATCCTCTGTGTTATTTCTAGATTCAGATGAGCTTGCTGTGATTTGCCAACGTGAACTCAAGTCTAATCTAAAGAAGAAGTTTCAATGTGTATTTGAGGGGATCGCTAAACAAGGAAACCCAACACTTCTCAATAAGATCTACACAGAGCTCTACATCACAGAGGGTGGAACAGGAGAGGTCAATAATGAACATGAGCTGAGACAGATTGAGACAACAACCAGGAAACAAGCAAGACCAGAGACTGCAATCAAATGTAACGACATCTTCAAACCCTTAACTGGACAAGACAAACTTATCAGAACTGTGCTGACAAAGGGAGTTGCTGGCATTGGAAAAACAGTCTCTGTGCAGAAGTTCATTCTGGACTGGGCTGAAGGAAAAGCAAATCAGGATGTCCAATTTGTATTTTCATTCCCTTTCCGGGAGCTGAATTTGATGAAAGGGGACAAACACACTTTCATTGAACTTCTTAATCACTTCTCAACGGAAACCAAACAATCAGGAATCTCCATCTACAACAAGTACAAAGTTCTGTTCATCTTTGATGGTCTGGATGAGTGCCGACTGCCCCTAGACTTCAAGAATAACAAGATCTGTTGGGACGTCACAACGTCAACCTCAGTGGATGTTCTGCTGACAAATCTCATCAAGGGAAATCTGCTTCCCTCTGCTCTCCTCTGGATAACTACCCGACCTGCAGCAGCCAATAAGATCCCTTCAGGGTGTGTTGACCAGGTGACAGAGGTACGAGGGTTCAATGACCCACACAAGGAGGAGTACTTCAGGAAGAGATTCAGCGATGAGGACCTGGCCAGCAGAATCATCTCACACATAAAGACATCAAGGAGCCTCCACATCATGTGCCACATTCCAGTCTTCTGTTGGATTTCTGCAACAGTCCTTGAACACATGCTGAAACATAAGAGAGAAGAGATGCCCAAGACTCTGACTGAGATGTACACACACCTTGTGGTGTTTCATACCAAACAGAAGAATGAAAAGTATCTTGGGAAAGAAGAGACAGGTCCACACTGGAATAAAGAGAGCATTCTGTCACTGGGAAAACTGGCTTTTCAACAGCTTGTGAAGGGCAATCTGATTTTCTATGAAGAAGACCTTAGCGAAGCTGGCATTGATGTCAATGAAGCCTCAGTGTACTCAGGATTGTGCACACAGCTCTTTAAAGAGGAATGTGGGCTGTACCAGGACAAGGTGTACTGCTTTGTTCATCTGAGCATTCAGGAGTTTCTGGCTGCTGTATATGTGTTCCTCTCATTCATCAACAACAATGAGAATCTAATGGATGATCCTCAATCAATGTTCAGATACTTTTTGTCGCTCTTCAGAAACAAGGTTGAAGTTACTGAAGTTACTTTCTACAAGAGTGCTGTGGATAAAGCCTTACAAAGTGAGATGGGAAACCTGGACCTGTTCCTCCGCTTCCTTCTGGGACTCTCACTGGAGTCCAATCAGAAGCACTTACGAGGTCTACTGACAAAGACTAGAAGCAGCTCACAGAGCCATGAAGAAACAGTCAAGTACATCAAGGAGAAGATCAGGGAGAATCCCTCTCCAGGGAGGAGCATCAATCTGTTCCACTGTCTCAATGAACTGAATGACCATTCTCTTGTGGAGGAGATCCAAAGCTACCTGAACTCAGGAAGTCTCTCAAAACCCAACCTGTCACCTGCACAGTGGTCTGCTCTGGTCTTTGTGTTGCTGACTTCAGAAAAGGAGCTGGATGTGTTTGACCTGAAGAAATACTCCAGATCAGAGGAAGGTCTTCTGAGGCTGCTGCCAGTGGTCAAAGCCTCCAGAGAAGTTCTGTGAGTAAATAAAATGACATATAAGAACTAATCATCAGGAAGAAATATTCAGTTTAGAGAAAAATATGCATAATAATGTGTATAATATTATATTGAATAACATATTGAATCAGTGCATTGATTTTCACATTAGTATAACAATTTGACCATACAATTCTAGGAGATGGAAGATGAATCTATATGTTGTTTCAGAGAATAAACCAAATGCTTCTGCCATTGTCCTTCTACAATACTGGTGTTAAATTAACCGTGTGTTTGTGAAGTCATAATGATCTCTTTGTCAGGCTGTCAGGCTGTGGAGTCACAGAGGAAGGCTGTGCTTCTCTGGTCTCAGCTCTGACGTCAAACCCCTCACACCTGAGAGAGCTGGATCTGAGTAACAATGACCTGAAGGATTCAGGAGTGAAGCTGCTCTCTGCTGGACTGGGGAATCCCCACTGTAAACTGGAGACTCTGAGGTCAGTATTCCTGTAGTTGGTCAACAAGTGATAACTGTTTATCAGATCCAAATGTGTTTAACAGGCACACATAGTCCACACCATATGTGTTTGGACAGTGAAGCTCACAGTTTTACATTTGGTGCTGTACTCCAGCATTTTGGATTTGAGATAGAATGTTTCAGATTAGGTGACAGTACAAAATGTCACCTTTTATTTGAGGAAATTCATACATGTTTTACTGTTTAGAAAGGAAAGTACTTTATGTTTGTACAGTGGCTTGCAACAGTATTCACCCCCCTTTGCATATTTCCTATTTTGTTGATGCTGCCACCTCCATGCTTCACTGTGGGGATGGTATTCTCGGGGTGATGAGAGGTGTTGGGTTTGCGCCAGACATAGCGTTTTCCTTGATGGCCAAAAGGCTTAATTTTAGTCTCATCTAACCGGAGTACCTTCTTCTCTATGTTTGGGGGGTCTCCCACATGCATTTTGGTGAACACCAAACGTGTTTGCTTATTTTTTTCTTGAAGCAATGTATTTTTTTCTGGCCACTCTTCCATAAAGCCGAGCTCTGTGGAGTGTACGGATTAAAGCGGTCCTATGGACAGATACTCCAATCTCCACTGTGCAGCTCCTTCAGGGTTATCTTTGGTCTCTTTGTTGCCTCTCTGATTCATGCCCTCCTTGCCTGGTCGGTGAGTTTTGGTGGGCGGCCCTCTCTTGGCAGGTTTGTTGTGGTTCCATATTCTTTCCATTTTTTAATAATGGATTTAATGGTGCTCTGTGGGATGTTCAAAGTTTCAGATATTTTTTTTATAACCCAATCCTGATCTGTACTTCTCCACAACTATGTCCCTGACCTGTTTGGAGAGCTCCTTGGTCTTCATTGTGCCGCTTCCTTGGTTCAGAGAAGCTGTTTAGAGGAGCTGTCTGCTAAACAACTCCCAAAAGACTCATCTAGAGGTTTAGAGGAGCTGGCTGCTAAACAACTCCCAAACGACTCATCTAGTGGCTAGAGGTTTAGAGGAGCTGGCTGCTAAACAACTCCCAAAAGACTCATCTAGTAGCTAGAGGTTTAGAGGAGCTGGCTGCTAAACAACTCCCAAAAGACTCATCTAGTGGCTAGAGGTTTAGAGGAGCTGGCTGCTAAACAACTCCCAAAAGACTCATCTAGTGGCTAGAGGTTTAGAGGAGCTGGCTGCTAAACAACTCCCAAAAGACTCATCTAGTGGCTAGAGGTTTAGAGGAGCTGGCTGCTAAACAACTCCCAAACGACTCATCTAGTGGCTAGAGGTTTAGAGTAGCTGGCTGCTAAACAACTCCCAAAATACTCATCTAGTGGCTAGAGGTTTAGAGGAGCTGGCTGCTAAACAACTCCCAAATGACTCACCGACATGCGCCTCAGAGTCACTCAGATTGCTGCTGACAATGATCTGCCAGAAACAATGGAAACTTAATTCCATAGACATCAAATCTGTATTTTTGCAGGGAACAGAGCATCAAGAGACATTCACATCTGACCTCCGCCTGAAGCTAAGGGTGAAGGAACACTGTGGAAACTAAAAAGGTGTGTGTCTGGCCTGGCAGGTGCATCACTACTGGTACAGCAAAGTCAAGGCAACAGTGCTGAGTACAAGTGGAGAAATGTCACAAATGGATCCTGCAGTTTTCGATTGGCTTGACTGGAGTACTTTCCTGGCATGTTGATGACTTCATCTGGGGAGGCTCACAGACCTTTGCTACAACTGTGATTCCACACCTCAAAGCTGTTTTCCTGGTCGACCACAAAGGAGCAGCTTGCTGACTGTCTGACTAAAAAGGGAGCATCCGGTCTTGTGCTCCTAAAGACACTCAGTAATGGAAAGTGGCAGCTTGACTAATACAAATATAAACTTTGTCACACCAGATCCACATGTGTTTACCAGACACACCTAGTCTACCACATATGTGTTTACCAGACACACATAGTCCACAACACATGTGTTTACCAGACACACATAGTCCACAACACATGTGTTTACCAGACACACATAGTCCACAACACATGTGTTTACCAGACACACATAGTCCACAACACATGTGTTTACCAGACACACGTAGTCCACAACATATGTGTTTACCAGACACACATAGTCCACAACACATGTGTTTACCAGACACACATAGTCCACACCACATGTGTTTACCAGACACACGTAGTCCACAACACATGTGTTTACCAGACACACATAGTCCACACCACATGTGTTTACCAGACACACGTAGTCCACAACACATGTGTTTACCAGACACACATAGTCCACACAATATGTGTTTGGACAGTGAAGCTTACAGTTTTAAATGTGGTGCTATGCTCCAGGATTTTGGATATGAGATATAATGTTTCATATTAGGAGACAGTAGAGAATGTTACCTTTTATTTGAGGGAATTCATACATATATTTTACCTTTTATTTGATGTTAATGGTGAGAGGTTAGCATGTTTTGTTGTAGCCTCTGTTATTGGTAATGGTGAGAGGTTAGCATGTTTTGTTGTAGCCTCTGTTATTGGTAATGGTGAGAGGTTAGCATGTTTTGTTGTATTCTCTGTTATTGGTAATGGTGAGAGGTTAGCATGTTTTGTTGTAGCCTCTGTTATTGGTAATGTTGAGAGGTTAGTATGTTTTGTTGTAGCCTCTGTTATTGGTAATGGTGAGAGGTTAGCATGTTTTGTTGTAGTCTCTGTTATTGGTAATGGTGAGAGGTTAGCATGTTTTGTTGTAGCCTCTGTTATTGGTAATGGTGAGAGGTTAGCATGTTTTGTTGTAGCCTCTGTTATTGGTAATGGTGAGAGGTTAGCATGTTTTGCTGAAACCTCTGTTATTGGTAATGGTGAGAGGTTAGCATGTTTTGTTGTATCCTCTGTTATTGGTAATGGTGAGAGGTTAGCATGTTTTGTTGTAGCCTCTGTAACTTTCTCACTCATTTTTATTCATGATTGATTTATGATTTTTCAACTCAGATCTGTTTAAACCAACTCTTAGTTTCCTGATTCAGATCTGTTCAAACCAACTCTTAGTTTCCTGATTCAGATCTGTTTAATCCAACTCTTAGTTTCCTGATTCAGATCTGTTTAAACCAACTCTTAGTTTCCTGATTCAGATCTGTTCAAACCAACTCTTAGTTTCCTGATTCAGATCTGTTCAAACTAACTCTTAGTTTCCTGATTCAGATCTGTTTAAACCAACTCTTAGTTTCCTGATTCAGATCTGTTTAAACCAACTCTTAGTTTCCTGATTCAGATCTGTTCAAACCAACTCTTAGTTTCCTGATTCAGATCTGTTCAAACCAACTCTTAGTTTCCTGATTCAGATCTGTTCAAACCAACTCTTAGTTTCCTGATTCAGATCTGTTTAAACCAACCCTTAGTTTCCTGATTAAGATCTGATTAAACCAACTCTTAGTTTCCTGATTCAGATCTGTTTAAACCAACTCTTAGTGTCCTGATTCAGATCTGTTTCAACCAACTCTTAGTTTCCTGATTCAGATCTGTTTAAACCAACTCTTAGTGTCCTGATTCAGATCTGTTCAAACCAACTCTTAGTTTCCTGGTTCAGATCTGTTTAAACCAACTCTTAGTTTCCTGATTCAGATCTGTTCAAACCAACTCTTAGTTTCCTGATTCAGATCTGTTTAAACCAACTCTTAGTGTCCTGATTCAGATCTGTTCAAACCAACTCTTAGTTTCCTGATTCAGATCTGTTTAAACCAACTCTTAGTTTCCTGATTCAGATCTGTTCAAACCAACTCTTAGTTTCCTGATTCAGATCTGTTCAAACCAACTCTTAGTTTCCTGATTCAGATCTGTTTAAACCAACCCTTAGTTTCCTGATTCAGATCTGTTCAAACCAACTCTTAGTTTCCTGATTCAGATCTGTTTAAACCAACTCTTAGTTTCCTGATTCAGATCTGTTCAAACCAACTCTTAGTGTCCTGATTCAGATCTGTTCAAACCAACTCTTAGTTTCCTGATTCAGATCTGTTCAAACCAACTCGTAGTTTCCTGATTCAGATCTGTCCAAACCAACTCTTAATTTCCAGATTCAGATCTGTCTAAACCAACTCTTAGTTTCTTGATTCAGATCTGTTCAAACCAACTCTTAGTTTCCTGATTCAGATCTGTTCAAACCAACTCTTAGTTTCCCGATTCAGATCTGTTCAAACCAACTCTTAGTATCCTGATTCAGATCTGTTCAATCCAACTCTTAGTTTCTTGATTCAGATCTGTTCAAACCAACTCTTAGTTTCCTGATTCAGATCTGTTCAAACCAACTCTTAGTTTCCTGATTCAGATCTGTTCAAACCAACTCTTAGTTTCCTGATTCAGATCTGTTTAAACCAACTCTTAGTTTCCTGATTCAGATCTGTTCAAACCAACTCTTAGTTTCCTGATTCAGATCTGTTCAAACCAACTCTTAGTTTCCTGATTCAGACCTGTTTAAACCAACCCTTAGTTTCCTGATTCAGATCTGATTAAACCAACTCTTAGTGTCCTGATTCAGATCTGTTCAAACCAACTCTTAGTTTCCTGATTCAGATCTGTTTAAACCAACTCTTAGTTTCCTGATTCAGATCTGTTCAAACCAACTCTTAGTTTCCTGATTCAGATCTGTTCAAACCAACTCTTAGTTTCCTGATTCAGATCTGTTTAAACCAACCCTTAGTTTCCTGATTCAGATCTGATTAAACCAACTCTTAGTGTCCTGATTCAGATCTGTTCAAACCAACTCTTAGTTTCCTGATTCAGATCTGTTTAAACCAACTCTTAGTGTCCTGATTCAGATCTGTTCAAACCAACTCTTAGTTTCCTGATTCAGATCTGTTCAAACCAACTTGTAGTTTCCTGATTCAGATCTGTCTAAACCAACTCTTAGTTTCTTGATTCAGATCTGTTCAAACCAACTCTTAGTTTCCTGATTCAGATCTGTCTAAACCATCTCTTACTTTCCTGATTCAGATCTGTTCAAACCAACTCTTAGTTTCCTGATTCAGATCTGTTCAAACCAACTCTTAGTATCCTGATTCAGATCTGTTTAAACCAACTCTTAGTTTCCTGATTCAGATCTGTTTAAACCAACTCTTAGTTTCCTGATTCAGATCTGTTTAAACCAACTCTTAGTTTCCTGATTCAGATCTGTTCAAACCAACTCTGAGTGTTATTATTCATTATTTATTCATGATTTGTATTAATCAAGGCATCATCAGGATTAATTTAGTCGTGTTTAGAAACATGTTATCTACTCATTTAGACAGAAAATGACTCCAGTCATCATCCACAGTTCAGTTACTATTTTAATATTGGGAAAAACATAACCAAAACAAATTGCAAATCCCAATGAGTTTGGGACCAAATACTAAAAATAAAAACAAATACTTAATTTTTGATTATTTTGAAACATTATAAGTAAATTTGTCAAAATACTAATGACTTCTTCAAATTATCAAAGTATGGGGGGACTAGATACATAAAGTGCTTTCATTTCTAAACGGTGAAACAGATATGTATTAAAATACCCTCAAATAAAAGGTGACATTATATACTGTCACCTCATATGAAACATTTGATCTCAAATCTAAAATGCTGGAGTATAGAGCAATACTTCTAATCTACAGGCAATACTTAGATAATTTATAATTTCTAATAATGAAACATTAATTGATGAATAGATATGGCAGGTTTCAGGACACTGATGTATCTGAAAATGTAAAAAAAATATACTGTCACTATTTTCACCACCAAAGAATAACAGTGTGATTTTAATATGATTTGACTCTTTGCAGGCTGTCAGGCTGTCTAGTCACAGAGGAAGGCTGTGCTTCTCTGGTCTCAGCTCTGAGGTCAAACCCCTCACACCTGAGAGAGCTGGACCTGAGCTACAATCACCCAGGAGACTCAGGAGTCAGACTGCTCTCTGCTGGACTGGAGGATCCACACTGCAGACTGGAGAAACTCAAGTATGTAGAGGGTTTATGTCAATGTTCATATCAGACATGTTTGATTTATCAGGCTAGTTAAGACAAACATTCTTACCACCACTTGGACAAAGTTATGTGCTGACTGTGTGTGTGTGTGTGTCCTGTGTGTGTGTGTCCTCTGTGTGTCCTCTGTGTGTGTGTCCAGTGTGTGTGTGTGTGTGTGTGTGTGTGTGTGTGTGTGTGTGTGTGTGTGTGTGTGTGTGTGTGTGTGTGTGTGTGTGTGTGTGTGTGTGTGTGTGTGTGTGTGTGTGTGTGTGTGTGTGTGTGTGTGTGTGTGTGTGTGTGTGTGTGAGAGAGTTCAGGTGTATCCCTCAATGACTGTCTGTTCTTCTGCTTACCGCTACAGTGTGGAACATGGTGGAGAGAACACAATGAAATCTGGGCTTAGAAAATGTGAGTGTTGACTGCTGTGAAGAATATGACTAAGAATAAGTCTTAATTCAAGTCAAAGTCAAAGTCAAAGACCACCATCATTACTTACTTGGTCTTATTAAATATCAGCTGTAGTTCTACAGAAGCAGAAATCAGGGACACCAACGTATACAAAGAGTTGCTTTGACTGTGTGTGTGTGTGTGTGTGTGTGTGTGTGTGTGTGTGTGTGTGTGTGTGTGTGTGTGTGTGTGTGTGTGTGTGTGTGTGTGTGTGTGTGTGTGTGTGTGTGTGTGTGTGTGTGTGTGTGTGTGTGTGTGTGTGTGTGTGTGTGTAATTAATGGGAATAAGTGTGTTTTATATTACCATACAGTATAACATATGATCATTCAACAAGTCTCAAGTTACCTTAACTTCTCCTTTTGATACCTAGAAACATCTACATTAAATGAATTAGTGAAAACTGAGTTAACATTCTAATGTGAATGATGATGATTTCTAATATTGTGTCTGGTTTCATCCATCAGATGTCTGTGATCTCACACTGGACCCAAACACAGTAAACAGACGCCTCTCTCTGTCTGAGGAGAACAGAAAGGTGATACATAGGAGAGAGAAGCAGCCGTATCCTGATCACCCAGAGAGATTTGAGGGCTATAGACAAGTGCTGTGTAGAGAGGGTCTGACTGGGCGTTGTTACTGGGAGGCAGAGTGGAGTGGGGGCAGGACTGTTATAGGAGTGACATATAAAGGAATCAGCAGAAAAGGAGGGGTTAAGGACTGTGGTCTTGGATGTAATAACAAGTCCTGGAGTCTGGACTGCTATGACAACCGTTACTCTGCCTATCACAATTATAATCCCACTACCATAGACGTCCACCCCTCCAGCTCCCACAGAGTAGGAGTGTATCTGGACTGGCCAGCCGGCACTCTGTCCTTCTATAGAGCCTCCTCTGACACACTGACCCACCTTATCACATTTACCTCCACATTCACTGAGCCCCTCTATCCAGGGTTTGGGGTTTGGGGTGATGGCGACTCTGTGTCATTGAAATAAAAACCTGGCGTTATAACTCCTTCCCATTCACCTCATCCAAACCCACCTCTTCCAACCCTCTATATAACTCCTTCCCATTCACCTCATCCAAACCCACCTCTTCCAACCCTCTATATAACTCCTTCCCATTCACCTCATCCAAACCCACCTCTTCCAACCCTCTATATAACTCCTTCCCATTCACCTCATCCAAACCCACCTCTTCCAACCCTCTATATAACTCCTTCCATTCACCTCATCCAAACCCACCTCTTCCAACCCTCTATATAACTCCTTCCCATTCACCTCATCCAAACCCACCTCTTCCAACCCTCTATATAACTCCTTCCCATTCACCTCATCAAACCCACCTCTTCTAACCCTCTATATAACTCCTTCCCATTCACCTCATCCAAACCCACCTCTTCCAACCCTCTATATAACTCCTTCCATTCACCTCATCCAAACCCACCTCTTCCAACCCTCTCACATCCACTACTAAAGCCTTTCTGTCTGACTCTGGGATATTGGGTGGAATCCTTAGTCTGGGAAATGGGGCGTCTTCATCTTGTCTTTCTGTAGTAACTCTTGAGCATGTATGTAAATCACACATTAACATAACCTTGTATTAGTGTGTTTAGTGAATGTATGTAAATCAACCATTAACATAATCTTGTATTAGTGTGTTTAGTGAATGTATGTAAATCATCCATTAACATAACCTTGTATTAGTGTGTTTAGTGAATGTATGTAAATCATCCATTAACATAACCTTGTATTAGTGTGTTTAGTGAATGTATGTAAATCATAGAGCTCATCTGCATTTCCTGCAGCTCAGGGAAATTCTCAGCAACTAAAGAGTGATCAAATTAACATCCTACATATAAACCTCTCTTCCTCAGGACTCAACCCAGTGTAGGACCCCTGCCTCTCGAACCCACCCCCAGCAATTCTGTCGTCCTGCAGACACTCTCTGGTCTTCCTCAGGACTCAACCCAGTGTAGGACCCCTGTCTCTCTAACCCACCCCCAGCAATTCTGTCATCCTGCAGACACTCTCTGGTCTTCCTCAGGACTCAACCCAGTGTAGGACCCCTGTCTCTCGAACCCACCCCCAGCAATTCTGTCGTCCTGCAGACACTCTCTGGTCCTCATCTCCTGGTCATGTTTTCTCCCAGCAGTCCCTCTCTGGTCCTCATCTCCTGGTCATGTTTTCTCCCAGCAGTCCCTCTCTGGTCCTCATCTCCTGGTCATGTTTTCTCCCATCAGTCCCTCTCTGGTCCTCATCTCCTGGTCATGTTTTCTCCCAGCAGTCCCTCTCTGGTCCTCATCTCCTGGTCATGTTTTCTCCCATCAGTCCCTCTCTGGTCCTCATCTCCTGGTCATGTTTTCTCCCAGCAGTCCCTCTCTGGTCCTCATCTCCTGGTCATGTTTTCTCCCAGCAGTCCCTCTCTGGCCCTCATCTCCTGGTCATGTTTTCTCCCATCAGTCCCTCTCTGGTCCTCTAACCCCAGTCATGTTTTCTCCCATCAGTCCCTCTCTGGTCCTCATCCCCTGGTCATGTTTTCTCCCATCAGTCCCTCTCTGGTCCTCATCTCCTGGTCATGTTTTCTCCCAGCAGTCCCTCTCTGGTCCTCATCTCCTGGTCATGTTTTCTCCCAGCAGTCCCTCTCTGGTCCTCCACCCCCAGCCATGTTTTCTCCCATCAGTCCCTCTCTGGTCCTCCACCCCCAGCCATGTTGTCTCCCATCAGTCCCTCTCTGGTCCTCCACCCCCAGCCATGTTTTCTCCCAGCAGTCCCTCTCTGGTCCTCATCTCCTGGTCTTGTTTTCTCCAATCAGTCCCTCTCTGGTCCTCCTCCCCCAGCCATGTTGTCTCCCAGCAGTCCGTCTCTGGCCCTCCTCCCCCAGCCACGTTGTGACTTCTGAAGGTAATTGGTTGCACCAGATCTTATTTAGGGGCTTCAAAGCAAAGGGGGTGAAAACATATGCACCCACCACTTTTCAGTTTTAAATTTGTTTTAATTTTGTGAAACAAGAGGGAGAGGTGTCAGCTCTGCCCACCGAAGAAGGACTCCAAGAAACACACGGTGTGCTGCAGGTGTAATAAAAGCATCTGAAAAGGCTGTTCACACGCATACTGTCACACTTGCGCCCATTGGGCCTTTAGCCAATAAGGGACAGGGTGATCTGGAGGACGCAGGGTCTAGACACAATACGAGGACGACGGGAGGGATAACAATCATACCCAACGGCACAATGTCCACAACACAGGGAAGGTAGTGTAGGAGGGGGGCATTTTTTAAATCGATACCCAAACTCACACGGGGCCCAAGGGCACACGGGGGGCAGACTGCGCGAACGCACACAGTGGCCCGTGGGTGGAATGCGAAAGCTGTGACAATACATCCATTTATCAGTCGTGTAGCCAACCACGTCTCCATTATCAAACAGTTGCTATTGTATCCAACGTACTACTACAGGGAAGTACCTAAACTACAGGTTGGGTTGTTACAACAGTTTACATGTCTCAAGACTGGGGAAGAGGTATCAGCTATATTCAGCATGGCTGTTACGGGTCATCTGTTCATCTTTGTTGCAGCAATGCGTTTGTATCTATGTGTGCATCTATACGGACAGCACAGTGGCATCAGTGACGGACCTGTGTTTGATGGAGAATACCCAGGTATGGATGGGGGACCTGACCTTGACGGAGAATACAAGGTTATGGATGGGGAACCTGAGTTTGATGGAGTACACGGGTTTGTGAATGGAGGACCTGAGTTTGACAGACCCGGGTTACAAGGGAGATCTAGAGTGTCCCGGTCTATCCAAGGTGGTTTGAGTGACCACTCTATGCCTGACCTCATTGGGGTAGACAAAGGTTATTGCTACGGGGACATTTGTAGGGAATATGACACCTGGAACGTTACTTACCGGGTGACATTGATGAAACCGTACCATGTGTATAAACTTGATGGGAGACTATGAAGTTTATATCACTCTAGTTTGCTACTACGGTAAAGGCCTGACGTCTCTGTGTTTTCTGTGGTGTTTAACTGGAAGACAACATCTACTCAGTCTCTAATAGCCAGTGGATCACAATACAAGGCAGGTCTACGGATCTTGTTGACCTGTGCATCTGGCCGATACATGGATGGGCCCGGACCAGCCGTGGTAGATCGGTCTTACTACGCAGCAAGGTGGCGTTTGATAACTTGGCGTTTACGATTGGGACAGGTGCTTCTCAGAGATCATAAATGTACTGTCCCACATCAGCAGCCTTGAAAAGGTAATATTTGCAACCCGACCCATGAAGCAGATGGTTGGGGCTGAAGACCTGGAACATCAACCAGGTGTCAGATACACACTGTGGAGATTAGTAAAGATATAGGTGGAGAGCACATGGAATCACTGTCATATCACTTGGTACATGTGCCATTACAAAGTGCTTGTGGTGTATTCAATGTCCATATCCATATGTGAATAAAGACAATATTGTTCAGAGATGGAATAACCAGTCACATTTATTGAAATAGTACATTACAAAACATTACATGTCAATACATCCATTCCCACAGCAGGACATCGTGACAGCATCCATTTTCAAAGAACACAACCTCAGAAAGGAATAAAAGGGGTTGGTATAGTTAGGCCTCCATAGATTGCCACCTAGTCATCTCTCTCCTCGTCATCGGCCATATACTTGAGAGAAAGAGAAATAATCATATTACCAACAGGAAATAGACACAAGCAAAGTGTAATCACAGTATACATTACCATGGCATCGTCTGCATTGTTCAGAGGAGGTAATGCCGGGTGAGGTTGAGGCTGCTCAGGCTGTGCATGGTTGAGGACCTCTGGGTGCACCAGTGGACGCTCTTGTTCCAAGACAGGGTTCCTAGGTCCCTCGTCGTCAGAAGATAGTGTGTAATCGCTCTCCTGAATGTTTATTATGAATGGGATATATATCACATGCACATGGTATACTTTACAACAGTGAATGAAAGGATATCAAACATAGTCAGTCTGAATCAAGCCGAGTACCTACAGAACGGTTCAGGGTGATGGTAGATGCCTGTGGAGTGGAGATGAGGGTCAGAATCAGCACAAGTTAAATGACTATGGTTAGCAAGGTCTATGAACAAGTTGTGTATAGCGATATAATCATGTGTGTATCTTGCCGGGCTCAGCTCGCTGTTGTCACTTTCTACACCACTGTCTTATGACATCATTACAATTCTGAAATGCACAATGGCTCGAGTTGAGGACATAGAGGTCCATAATTGGCTGGTAAACGTGACAGTTGCAGTAGGTGTCACGGTCAAAGGACATTCCATGGTGGGTTACGGTTAGGCACAGGGGGTGCGACTGTGAAAGGAGTTCATCATCAGCATCATCCTGAGGAGATACTAGCAACAACAGTTAGAAACATCAGGCACTTTCCCTGTGGTTATTGACCGTGTGCTGTTTGGGGTATGCTTCCAATTCCCTAGTACTTACAATTGCTGTATCAAAAGAACTATGATACCAATTCCACACATATATGGAAATAGCTACGGGGTTGGACGATGGCCTATGTAAACGGAAGACAATTCGATTCACTCCGTGTCTCTTACCGAAATGAATATGGCAACTGGCCCCTATTGGACAGATAGTGGCTTCCACTGTTAGAATGGCTGGGTGAGAAGTGGTGGGGTTCTGTCTCCGAAGAGCAGCTAATATCATCCCTAAATAGACCCGAAGTTACTGTAGGAGCTATTGCTATCGCGGCCTACTTTGCTACGGGGCGGCAGGGTAGCCTAGTGGTTAGAGCGTTGGACTAGTAACCGAAAGGAAAGGTTGCAAGTTCATATCCCCGAGCTGACAAGGTACAAATCTGTCGTTCTGCCTCTGAACAGGCAGTTAACCCACTAGGCCGTCATTGAAAATAAGAATTTGTTCTTAACTGACTTGCCTAGTTAAATAAAGGTAAAATAAAATAAAAAATACTTTGGTGACATGCCCGGAGGTGTGTGTTCAGGTATGGTGAAGAGCCCTGATAATAGCCTCATCCCATTTGCTATATACAGTACGTCACCTGAGGCTATTACAAATGCACGGACTTCGTAGACTGGGACAGAGGTGAACCTGTTGCGATGATAGAGGATGTGATTGAAGCAGTCCCAGAAGGTTACTTGATGGCTAGACCGAGAGAAATACCCGATAAGGTAACCTTTGATAAATGCGGGTTTGTGCTTGTAAAAGATGTAGTAGTCAACAGCGTGATTGACACAGCTATACACTTCAATACCATGGCACGGACTATATGAGCAAGGTTAAAAAGGTGACCTTTGTACCAAGACCCCTTCCTACGCTGCAAGAGATCTGCAGGAGCAGGATGGTGAAAGACGTAGCAGGACCGATCAGGAGAAAATGGGAGATGGAAACTCCACCCCATCTCAACCACTTCATACAGGCCGGTCAATATGCAAAGAGATAGAGGACATGAACATTGAACTCCTGCACATCTAAATGAATATATCAGGCAGTATATGTCTCATTATACTATACCATTATGTATCCTTGGTTTGATATGACAGCAATAAAGTGAATCACCAGTCATTTCAGAGCCTTGTTCTTTTTTATTCACATAGATTACAAAGAGCAGTAACATTGCCACCACACATGTTCCACCCAGAGATAATGGCTGGGCTTTCCACCCAGTACCGCTTCATCCAAGCGTGTCTGGGTTATCCAACAACAGTCCATTCAGTGGTTCCTAGCCTTTACAGTTGCATCCAAGCGTGTCTCTATATCCAGCTATTAACAATACATCCCACACAGGTTGTTTAGCAACCCGTTAACCACTTATCACACTGTGGCTGTTGTATCCACACAGGCTTACTGTCTCCACCCGTCAGGTGTATCTACCCTTCGCCCAGTCTTCCAACTCTGGTTGTTTTCCAGCCCTGGGGCAGTCATCCAAGCGTGGCTGTTTCTACAACTCAGGGTGTTTACCCAACCGAGTATTACAGGGAAGCAGGTAAATAGCAAGGTCTGTTCTTCGGATCTTACAACAGTTGGCCTGTCTCAGCACTGGGGAAGAAGTATCAAGTCTATTCGAATATAGGCAACTGGCCTATATTGGAGAGAACATGGCGTTCATTTGTAAAGTCGCTGGGTGAGCACTGGTGCTGGTGGGGCTCCGTTTCGGAGGAAGGAATGATATATTCCCTGAATAGACCGGAGGTAAAGGTTGCAGCTTTTGCCATAGCGGCATAATACCTTGGAGAGGCACCTGGAGGAGTGTGTTCATGTATTTGGAAGACAGAGGAATGTGGCATTATCTCATTTGCTATATACGTCTCCGGAGGCAGGTACAGATGCACCAAGTTCCTAGACTGTGAATACAGTCACCCTACGCAAGTGATAGAAGACATGATTGGAAGATTCCCAGGAGGGTACCCGATGGCTAGCCCGAGAGCCATACCTGGTGGTCAGAGGGAGTTCCCTTTCGTAAATGTAGTGGAAGAGATGCATACCATGATACAGTTACTAAAGAGTGGATGGTGGGGACTGTCTCTTGGTCTGTCCCGAAATATTGGGACCTGAAAGTCATCTGAGCACACTGCTGTGTTAAACACCCTAAACACTATGCGAAGTGAACACAACAATCCTGCTGCAGCAATATGTTACATGGATGAACGCGGAGCTGGACACCTCTTTGAAATTGTAACAGGGAAAGGAAAGTTATACAGGGTCATGTTCGATAGGTCTGGGTTTTGATGTGGGCCCAAGCTACACTTCTCCACCATACGAGAGCTGATTGACTTCATGATTGAGGCTTATGATTTAACCTTTGTGCCAAGACCTTCCCCCTAACGTGAGTGGAGACAATGCCAAGGATGGAGTACGATTGAAGGACACAAGGGGGTCAGATGGTCCACACCCTGTCAAAGGTTTCATACCAGGCAGCCCGTGCACCCAGGCCGAGGCTACGGATATGAATAGTGAACTCTTTTCATAACATAGTCTGTAAACTATTTTATACAATGCCATTACAGCTAGAGTGTAGTTGGCCATGTTATGCCTTGACATTAATAAAACCAGGTGAATGATCAGTCAGAGATGTGTGTTGGTTTTTATTCATAGGAAACATTGCTGCATAACATAGTGCTTCTGCACATATCACTCCAGTGTAGTTAACCCATACATGTCACCCCATAGTAAAAGTTATACCGATCCTTTAAGGTCATATGATTAGTCAACATAAACTTCAACTGGGTTCTCCTGATCAACACCTCGGTGTTGATTAAACAGATTCATATGGCTGCAATCCCGTTAACGGGATCGATATGACAACAGCCAGTGAACGTGCAGGGCGCCATTTTCAAAACATCAAAAATCTCATAATTAAAATTCCTCAAACATACATGTATCTCATACCATTGTAAAGCTATTGTTGTTGTTAATCCCACCACAGTGTCCGATTTCAAATATGCTTTACAGCAAAAGCACCACAAACGATGATGTTAGGTCACCATATATAGCCACAGAAAAACACAGCCATCTGAGACAACTCCTCTTTGCTTGGTAACACAGTACCCGAGTCTTGTGATTCAATCAGGGCCAGAGACAGTTCGTCCCACAGCTCCAGACAGAATTTGAAAGCGTCGCCGCGATCCGAACTCCTTGTCTTAGACGTCAACATCTTGACTAGTTTCGTTTGTAGTCGTGGAGTAGACCCACTCTCTCTCTGTTTAGAATGGCAAACTGTGTTAAGACACTCCAGGTAAGCCTGCAACAGGATGGATTTTGCATAGCGACGGGACCACACGACTCCGGCATCGTCTACCCCTGCCCCGCAAACCCATTTGCGCCGGTGCTTCTCAAGTCTCCCGTGGTCTTGCATCTCCATTGTCCAAACGTGTTCCCCGACGAGGTGTTGAAAGTGCACGCAGAACACCTAGGGCACTTCTTGGCGTTACAGAACGTTCCTAAGATAAACGGGGAGTTCGAATCGACCCTGTTTCTGAGCCTGTGCAAATTGTTCACTCGGGACACGGTCCTCTCCCTGTACAAGAACACCCTGACTGACGAGGGTGTGCGTGACAACGTTCTTAGTATAGCCTCCGAAGACAAGGGTGGGGCTGACGCCTACCCAAGTGTTTTCGTCAACTTCCACAAGACCATGGTAGTCCTGTGCCTGATTCAGTTACTTGCTATATTCGTGAGCAGCTGCATGGAGGACAAGGACCTTGCTACCATAATGAGTGTCGCGTCTGCCACTTTCCTGGAGGTGAATTATTGCGACCCCTTGTGCGCAGCAACTCTGATGAAGCCCATGTTCATTCCCTACTATGATCAGCAAGTGGGTGGTAAGAAACACAGAAAAGGTGAGACCGAGGGGCTCACAGATAGCAACCCCGAGGCGAGATTGAAATATTACAGGCTGTTCACGGGCTATGAACTGGACACTACGGGGTCTGATGTGTCCAGCGGGATGGATATGACTATTCGCTGGACCGATCACAGTATACTGCAGCGTATGCAGGGGTGCAAGATCGTAGAAAGCAAGAGCAAAAAGTTTTGGTTCGTGGCTCCTCAGATGGGCGACAGGATGGTGATGGTGAAGAATATCGGTCTGAAACTGATGGGAGGACAGACAGACACCAAAGCCCTGAAGATCTGCTCCTACCTGATGTCGGATAACATAATGGCTTACATCCAGTGCGCCGTATTTGGCACGATGGCCAACATGCTTCCCTGTCACGCAAACAGCGACTTCACTGAGACTGTAATGTCCACCATCAACAGTTCTATGACCAAATTCACAGAAGTGGTGCGTCACCAGAGCGCGAACCTGATGGCAGAGCTGAGTCAAATGACAGACAGCTGCCTGTCCACCACTGGGGTAGGGTTTGCTGGGCAGGAGAAAGGCAACGTGCTCTACTTCGGTAAAGTCTTCACTGGCCAAGAAGACAAGAGACCCTCTCCCAGCAGTCAAGCGAGGCTGGGGGTCTTCACTTCAGTGACTCTGGGGATGACGAACAACAACATGATGAAGAGTATGCTGACTATTGCCCTGAAACTGAAAGCAGAGTCTAAGATCAATCCCAACAGCAGTCTAAACAGTATGCTGTCTATGCCATATAAGCCTGTTGCGGTTACCAAGGTGGCGACGGATGCCTTTTTCTACGGCCGATACCACCACAGGTTTAACACGGGCGAATTCACAGAGGTGGCCTGTGTTAAAGCCATGAACGACCCCAGGTACAACAACCTCGTGCACGAGGAGAATCTTAGCAACAGCAGCAAGTATCAGCTAACCTTGTCCCACGGAGCCTTGCCAATGTGCACACTCACCCTGGCCATGACCATAAGACAGACTGTGATGATGGTAATGGGGTTCCTCTGCACCGAGCTGGCCCGTATCGTCTATGCCCCGAAGACGACCGAGTCTAACCTGTGCAAACATCTTATCTCGTTATCGATGGCTGGGAAGTTCAGACACGGAAAGGACGAGGATGAGAACACAAACGCGTTTGAAGCGTCCTATGGCACCTTGATAAAGCTGACTGGACCAGCCTTCAGGCAACCCGGGTATGAACGGAGTCAACTACTACAAGTAGTGGGGTGGTTGCAAGCCGAAGAAAACCGTCTCCCCGATTACATCCACAGGTCTCTGAATAAGATAGGGGACACAAAAAAAGAGGTCCGAAGGATCATGCAGGAGACGAACATGTCGTACAACAGGGTTGTGTTTATCGGCGAGATGGGCGCCATGAAATTTGCCACTGTCTTTGCAAACGAGGAATACATGATCCACGCGCCCATGATGGCCATGTCCAGCATGAGGGTATTCTCGAACAACAGCAACAACAACAGCTACGGCTCTGTCAAGCTGTGTAGGGGTCTACTACCATGTGAAGGTGTTCAGCAATAGGTGCGTCGATACAACCCTGTACAGTTCCCAGGGAGGTGGAAACGTCAACTGTGCCAGGGAGAACAAAAGTACCATCGACGAAATGGTGGAGAGGATCAAGAGAGGGGTGTCCTGCGTGTTGCCCAGGATAGATGTAAACCGTATCAAGATGATGACGCCTGAGCTGAATGAAAAGGAGTTTGGCCTACTGGTGTCAGCTGTTAAGAATAACAACATCGAAGTGATAGGACAGGAGCCACGTTCCTACTCCTCTTCTGCGTCCTGTTCTACATCATCAGAAGAGAACAGCCATGTTTCACCTGGCCACTGGGCCGGTATGAAACGGGCTACAGAGGAACTTGAAGGTAGCCCCGAGAAGAAGAAGGCCAAGGTGGGAAGCGAACTCACAATATATGACACGGAGGTGGACTTTGGCTTTGACGACTCTGACTGATGATTGCTTTTGTTGTACCTCACATATACAGAGTGACTGTTTGTATCTATTTGTCTACCCTATATGTTTTACTGCTTGGCTGTGTGTACCCTATATTTCTAAAGCTTTGCTATTTTGTAGTTGTGACATAAAAACTCTAAACAGACACATGGCGTGATGGTAACGTTCTTTATTACACATATACAACAACCAAGGGTGTCAGTGGAACATGACCCGACCCCGAACTTTATGAATATATGAAATGTATCAGGTTTAGGTGTAACATTTCAACTAAAACCATCATCTGCCTGTATGCACAGCCGAGCGTGTGCAAGTCTTCTCTCACGGTGAAAATGAATCGATTCTCCATGCTGCCGATTGTACTGCCCAAGTCGACCTTGTGTACTCTCGGTACCCTCATTTTACTCCTGCAGTCGAGTCTAGCGAACTCCTCCGTGGCTCTGTGGTAATCTGACTCACCACATTGAGTGAGATCCAGCTCCCCGTGGTCAAGCCGAGCGCTGATTAGCGGACTGAGTATCCCACTGACTGTGATGAGTCTTTGAGAGTTGGAATTCGAGTTCTCCTGAGGACACGCGAGCTTGGTAAACTTGCAAATAAGAGTCTCGCCCTTGTGCTGCGAGATCCTGGTTACATTGGGTGGGTCAAAGGAACACATTCCGTATATGTTCATAAAGTCATAGGAGGATGAGGATGTGCTCATGTTTTCCACGTGCTCTCTCACCAGACCCTTTATATCTGACAGCGCTTTACTCCTCAGTTCACAGTAAAGCCGTCTGTACTCGTCATCAATAGGTCCCAGGGACACAGACTCTTTCCCTTCGCTATTCAATCTGGGTCTCTTTTCGACCGAAGGCCCGTCGCCTCGAGACAGTCCTCTCTGGTCCCTCGAGTCCTCCCACGAGGAGATTTGGTAACCCTAGACTACCTGATTGGAGTTGCTTTGCTAGGCAAAGATGATGCTTTTGTGCAATACAATCCCACAGAGAAACACAAAATGTGCGCAGGGCTAAGGATCAACCCTGTTCAGCAGATTAACATGTTCATCCAGGCGCTGCGAGACAGGGCCATACCGATAGAGACATTGCTATACACGCTCATTCCGTCAGCTAAAAAGTCCTTCTGGATACGTGTGTCACTAGCAGACCTGACAGAACTCAGCTTGGAACCTCTCTGGTTGATAAAGGGGATAGGTTCAGCTGTACCCGAAACATCGGTGGGCCACAATTACGATTGATGACCAGTCGCTCCAGCCCTGCGTCCTTAACCCTCAGTCCCAGCTGCTCTTCTCTCAACACAACAGAAACGGAACGGAGCAATTGCTAAGAATGGCCAATGAAGGTCTAACGGGTCATCGTCAGGATGAGAGCGAAGACGACGATTACGATGATCACCTCTCGACTGGCGAGCAACAGGAAACATGTGGCGAGTGCAAGGAGGACAGGGTTCCACTAAAGCGCAAAGCGTGTAAAGTCGAAGAGGACACACTGGTCGGCACCGTGGTGTCAAATAAGAAACGCAAACGCCTGATCGGTAGTTGTAAAGTGAGCCCAGGCTCTGAACCCGATGTGCGAGGCGAGATAGAAGACGAACAAAGATACAGTACAACACAGTTAGGACACACAAACTTTAATCGTGGCATGCAAACCAGAATGAACTCAAGACAATATCAACAGGTGAAAAGAGGAATGAACACCATGTACAATAGAACAATGGGTTCCCGTTTCCCCTACAACAATCAAAACCAAGTCAGCCTGAACCAGGGTGACCGAGCTCAATCTCATCCATGTCCTTCATCTGTCCCTCAAGCGCACGCGGAGCAAGCTTTGGTGGATAGCGGTGTCACGCACGACACGTCTGATGTTGCAGCTGCCTCCCCTGATCACCTAGGGCAGAAGAGTCCTGAGGGGTCTATGAGTCGTTGTGTCTCTGCTGCAGTGGAGCAGCGTCTCGGTGACCCCGACTCAGCTTCTGTAGTGATCCCTTCTGTGGACATCTTGCCAGTTGTAAACCAAAGGTCTCCTTTGCGATCTCAGCCGCTGGAGCCTCAAAGGAACCCGGTTGCTCAGCTACGTGGGACTGAGGAGCTAAGGAGTCGGCGCTGTTCGCTGATGTAGCCGAGAGCAACCCACTCATGCACTCGGCCGCAATATCCCCTTGGTCCTTTTCATCTTCACATTTAACATCGGAAGGCCTGAGACCCAGCTTGTTTGCCAAAAGTAACCCATACGCGGTCGGGTGCAGCGAGTCCCGGGTGAGCATAATGTCATTGACTGTGAGGGAAGAGTCTGGCTTTCTCCCAGATAGGCTGTCTGCGAATGTTACACCGGACGTGTTCAGGAGTGTCACCAGCATACAGTGGAGAACATGCACCGGTGACCCGGATTGTAGCTCTCTCACTGTATCCCTGTTGTTGTACTGGATTGTATTGTGTCTCCTGTTGAACTGACTGAATCCGGACAGAGCGCTCCTCCAGAAAGTGGTCCACATGCTCAAGGTCTCTTCCAGATGGGACACGCTGACAGAAGAGGGGTAGTTGCAAACGAGTTTAACGTCCGATCCGAGCTCTGTGACGGGCTCGTTGGATTTAGCCTCGTTGCCCTGGCTGACGGTATGTTCCAGCTGCCTTGTGACCCTCTCGGCCATCTGCAGCAGCCCCGGTTCTTTACAATCACGCTTGAGCCGTTCCAATGCCAGGCGAGGGTGCCTGGTCACTTCACCCAGAAACTGCCTTACCAGCAGAACCTCTTTGCCTTCTGAGATCATTGACGCCATCATTTTACTGAGGCTGTGCGAGACGCTTGCGGACTTGTGCTCGGAAACCGTAGTCCCGACCCCGGATCTCAGAAACACATCTGGTAACTCGGCCGTGTTGAGGCCAAACATATCGGGCTGCTGGTCGACGGCCAGGAAACGATACATGTTGTCAAGTATGGGTTTGCCAAATGAGTTGCCCGCGGCCAAGAGCCGAGAGCCCAGCATGCTGCTGCTCCCCACGCGATGAAAGCATCACGTCAGCCAGGTGCGTCAAGGAGGACCGGTCTACGCTTGTGCTGGTATACATGTGTCTGCTGGAGGCCATTGTCAGCCCCTGTATGATCTTGTGAAAGAGAGTAGCCCAGCTCTTCACCGTTTGATGAGCGCTCTTGGCCAAAGAGGACAGATTGGAACCCCCTGACCAGCAACTATCCCACATTGAGATGTGTCTGTACAGGACCCCGTCCACTGTGGTCGTAACAAGGTCCGTCTCCGTGTCGTAGAAGGCCAGGCAAGTGGAGGCCCTGCAATCGGGTATGACTGGGCACCGGCCGTGCTCGAAGGTCTTCATCACACCCCATAGGGCCACGGTTGCCATTTTTAGCTCTGTTTCCTTGATCGGATCTCGCTTGAGCGTGATGTCCCGTTTGACCCAATCTCTGATGATCTTACACACCACGGAGACCTGTGTCTCAGGGACGGAATAGCTCATCAGCAGTTTCAGAGTGTCAGCGAGGTGGTCGAGCGGCACGTCCAACAACGAAGGCAAAGCCCTCTCGTGAGCCTCTCGTTCCTGTACGGCTTCGGCAGCGGCATCGGGGGGGCTGAGACCATCCTTTACAGTCCTGAAGCAAGGTGCTCGCTGCTTGCGTCTACCCTTGCCCATGTGCTCGCCTATGGCTAAGCCACCAGGTCTCCACTGGTTCTCAGTTCTCCTCAGGGTGCTCTTGATGTGTCCGCACAAGTGGTTGGAGGAGTAGTAGTTGATGAGGTATCGCACCAAGCAAGTAGAGCTCTCGCTGTTGCTGCCCAATACGTTGTAAAGCAGCAGCTCCACCGAGAGAGCCGGGCTGAACGTGTTGACAATCTCCTCTATTGCTATGGCCAGCTGTGGATCCTCACTTACGTAGGCCCAGGAGTCCACGTCCCGATGGATAGGGATCAACCCGTAACGCTCGTAGTCCACGTTGTCAGACTGACCCCTTTCACGACGACTAAGCTCACGTGTTCTAAACATATCTAATCCGTAGGAGCTCCCTCTGTCTTTCAAAGCAGCTTCCGCAAGCTCCTTCTCGCAACGGAAAAGATGCTCTCTGGACCCGCTCGTAGTAGCTCTCGTCATCTCCCTGCACGGTCCTATCGGATAGCCCAAGGTGTCTGTACTATCAAGCGTTTGATGTCTGGTTAACGATACCAACGTGCTTTCTCGTATACTTACAAAGTCCGTAGCTTATGAACCGAGCCTCCAGCATGTTCTGGATGCTGTTTAGAGCCTTATGTTGTCTGTGTAGCAACAGGCTGAGACAGGCTAACAACCCTGAGCAACCTAAACCGAGGTGGTGGTTATTGCCACTACTACCAGGACGACAGCGACGATGAGGACAGCGACGACGACAGTGATACCATATACCCCACTACCCTATCACATGGAAACACCAGCAGATTCACTGACATAGGGAGGCGAGTAGCACCTTCCTTTGTAAGTTCTAAATAGACAGTACACAGATAGATCCCTGTGCTGAATGAAATAGCTTCTGATTCCTCTGGCGGTGATAACGGACCCTGGCCGTGTAGAACTAAGGCTGGGAATGCAACACAGAACCAGTGTCTACTGAGTAATCCACATAGATGTGCACCCGATCATAGGCAGTTCATTCTCAATTACTGTCACATCAATTGTCATCTTTCAAATAAACACAACCAAGATATATGTATATGCAAGACATATTTTATTTCAAGGCAATAGATATATACAGTTGGCTGATACAAACGTAGAAAGGGGTAGGTACAAAGGGTATACACATTACCCAGGTGTAATATGGTCGATTAAAGTAAGGTATAAAATCGTACACACGTGAAATTGAGAACATGAAATTGGTAACAATATACAAACATCATTGCTCTACTTTAAAGGAAACTGTAATACTCTATGGTTGTATCACGCGAGTGAGACCAATACCATCATCGCCACTGTTGTGGTAGGAGCTAAACTCCTCAACAATATCGATGTAATTACCTCCTGAATTACCATCTGAGGGGCATGTGAACATGCTGTTGGCATTCCTGCCATTGAAACAGTAATTGCTATCATCTTTGGCCCGTTGCTGGGCCAGGTGAGGTGTTACTGTTTCCATCCCAATCCTGGAAGCCAACAAAGCTATGACATGGACCAAAGTAGCAAAGTAGCACCTTCACTGGGTTTACAATCTAACACAAGGTTAAGCCGCCTGTCTTGTGGTGACACATACTGAGCTGTAAACCACCTACAAAGATAGAATACCATTCTTCTAAACTCTATGCTCGAGGTGAGGTTTCTCAGTGTGTTGTCAACAACTGTGACTACCTTAGACTGCCCTCTCCTGGGCAACGAAGTGCACCACATAGTCAAAATGATCTGTTTCTTCAAGACAAAACAGCACCAATGAAACCTGTAGGACCCAAGTGACACATTGAACAATCTCGGTAAGGAGTCATCAGGTCCGATCAGCTTCTCCGTTCTGGGAAGGGGACGGGTTCCCACCACAACGTGATCCCAGAACCCAGGTACATGAGGGATACAGACATATCTGTAGGCCACCTCTTCTGGCATTGCTTTGCTTACCCAGTACCTGAAGGACATGGTGTCATTCACTGTGATGAGATGGTTGAACGCTGCGCGGGAAGAGAACACTGTCAGTCTAGCTACATTATCAGGGCTCGTCATTGTAGTATAACATAGACATAGACAGATATATCTATACATGGTAATATACATACCTCTTGGCAGGGTGTCAACTCCAGAGGATTGGTCCTCATTCATAATCAGCTGCACATGGACGTTGACCTCCTTGTCAGTCTTGAACTTATCATCTATGTTGAGTTCCAGATCCCAGTCTCCTACATTCTCCAGAGCAGGGAAAATTGGCAAGGGTGTGGTGCTTAGAGTGGTATCTCTCTCTCTATTTATCTCTCTCTGTCTCTCTCTCTCTCTCTCCTCTATCCCCCCCCCTCTCTCTGTCTCTCTCTCTCTCACTCTCTCTCTCTCTCTCCTCTATCTCCCCCCTCTCTCTCTCTATTTATCTCTCTCTCTCTCTCTGTCTCTCTCTCTCTCTCTCTCTGTCTCTCTCTCTCTCTCCTCTATCTCCCCCCCCCTCTCTCACTCTCTCTCTGTCTCTCTCTCTCTCGCTCTCTCTCTCTCTCCTCTATCCCCCCCCTCTCTCACTCTCTCTCTCTCTCTCTGTCTCTCTCCTCTACCCCCCCCTCTCTCTCTCTCACTCTCTCTCTCTCTCTCTCTCTCTCTCTCTCTCTCTCTCTCTCTCTCTCTCTCTCTCTCTCTCTCTCTCTCACTCTCTCTCTCTCTCTCTCTCTCTCTCTCTCTCTCTCTCTCTCTCTCTCTCTCTCTCTCTCTCTCTCTCTCTCTCTCTCTCTCTCTCTGTCTCTCTCTCTCTCTCTCTCTCTCTCTCTCTCTCTCTCACTCTCTCTCTCTGTCTCTCTCTCTCTCCTTGTGGACGATATATTGTGTAGGCGACAACCACTTTGTTCACTGTAACACAGTCTGCACAATACACAGCCCCAAGCACATTGCACGGGCCTGTTCAGCTGAATCAAGTAGTTGTTACAGATGAACGCTCTGTTGAACTTCTTTTTACACGTGGCGCATATAATCAACTGTTTCATCACAGGGATTATCATCGCAATGGACGACACGGTAGCCCCGCCGCTGTACAGGTTATATCGGCTGGGACCAGGCACGGATTCTTCATAGGTGACAGCTGCTTCGGATTGTGGTGGTGTGGGGAACAATGTCCTTTGCGACTGTAAAGATGTCACTGGCTTGGGTTTGCACACGTTGAACCCTCGTATATCAACAGTCTGCTGTGGAGTTTCAGGCACTTGAGATGCTGGTTGTTGGGGATGTAGGACCCGGGCCTCCTGCTGCGGCACTTGATGAAACGTTTCCAGATGCACCTCAACCTGCTGGGGCTCTAGAGGCTGTGCCGGCTGTTGTTGTTGAAAGACATATTCACCACAGACCCTCTCAAGAGCAGCCATGGAGTTCTCTGGGTACCCGAGAGGGGCCATGTCACCAATACAGGCGTTGAAGGTGCTGAGTTCCACATCTGTAAGCTGGGTTACCTCATTACAGATGGCGCTTGAAGGTGGTTTCATAGTGGGAAGGGGATCGGTTGTAGCAGAAAATATTGAACCTGGACAAGAGTCAAAGTTCCACTGTGGCTGAAATGTGGCTTGGATGCTTGGGACACTGCAATCTCTTGAAAGGCGTTTGCATATTCCACATCGGTTAGCATATCATCCGGAGCTCTCTCCCTGTAACACAAGGCGGAAACAAGTCACCCCTCTACCCAAAGGCAATGGATTACTATTCAGTAATAACACAATGTGTGTAATAGTTACACTTACGTGACACATGTCATGCTATCCAGGGCAGCAGTAACCTCCTCTGATGTATCACACCCAGACATGGCTGTGATGCTATCCAGGGCAGCAGTAACCTCCTCTGATGTATCACACCCAGACATGGCTGTGATGCTATCCACGGCAGCAGTAACCTCCTCTGATGTATCACACCCAGACATGGCTGTGATGCTATCCAAGGCAGCAGTAACCTCCTCTGATGTATCACACCCAGACATGGCTGTGATGCTATCCACGGCAGCAGTAACCTCCTCTGATGTATCACACCCAGACATGGCTGTGATGCTATCCAGGACAGCAGTAACCTCCTCTGATGTATCACACCCAGACATGGCTGTGATGCTATCCACGGCAGCAGTAACCTCCTCTGATGTATCACACCCAGACATGGCTGTGATGCTATCCAGGACAGCAGTAACCTCCTCTGATGTATCACACCCAGACATGGCTGTGATGCTATCCAAGACAGCAGTAACCTCCTCTGATGTATCACACCCAGACATGGCTGTGATGCTATCCACGGCAGCAGTAACCTCCTCTGATGTATCACACCCAGACATGGCTGTGATGCTATCCAGGGCAGCAGTAACCTCCTCTGATGTATCACACCCAGACATGGCTGTGATGCTATCCAAGGCAGCAGCAACCTCCTCTGATGTATCACACCCAGACATGGCTGTGATGCTATCCAAGGCAGTCTGAAGCTCCTTTGAGGTAGCACATCCGGCCCTGTTTACGTGCTCTGTCGCAGAGACAACTTCATCAGCCCTATCTTGATACCCAGGCGCAGCTAATACAATTGCATGGTCAACTCTACATTCAGGCACATTGTGAGACATTTCACATGTTTCACCAATAGGTTGTTGGAACGATGGTTCAGTTGTAGACTGGGGCTTGGGTACAGCAGACACTACCTCCTTGGTCTGAGTCTCATCAGAGTCTGGCTCCTTGGTCTGAGTCTCATCAGTCTGGCTCCTTGGTCTGAGTCTCATCAGTCTGGCTCCTTGGTCTGAGTCTCATCAGAGTCTGGCTCCTTGGTCTGAGTCTCATCAGAGTCTGGCTCCTCGGTCTGAGTCTCATCAGTCTGGCTCCTTGGTCTGAGTCTCATCAGTCTGGCTCCTTGGTCAAATCAAATCAAATCAAATTTTATTAGTCACATACACATGGTTAGCAGATGTTAATGCGAGTGTAGCGAAATGCTTGTGCTTCTAGTTCCGACAATGCAGTAATAACCAACAAGTAATCTAACCTAACAATTCCACAACTACTACCTTATACACACACACACAAGTGTAAAGGGATAAAGAATATGTACATAAAGATATATGAATGAGTGGTGGTACAGAACGGCATGGCAAGATGCAGTAGATGGTATAGAGTACGGTATATACATATGAGATGAGTACTGTAGGGTATGTAAACATAAAGTGGCATAGTTTAAAGTGGCTAGTGGTACATGTATTACATAAAGATGGCAAGATGCAGTAGATGATATAGAGTACAGTATATACATATGAGATGGGTAATGTAGGGTATGTAAACATTATATTAAGTGGCATTGTGTAAAGTGGCTAGTGGTACATTTTTACATAATTTCCATCAATTCCCATTTTTAAAGTGGCTGGAGTTGAGTCAGTATGTTGGCAGCGGCCGCTAAATGTTAGTGGTGGCTGTTTAACAGTCTGATGGCCTTGAGATAGAAGCTGTTTTTCAGTCTCTCGGTCCCTGCTTTGATGCACCTGTACTGACCTCGCCTTCTGGATGATAGCGGGGTGAACAGGCAGTGGCTTGGGTGGTTGTTGTCCTTGATGATCTTTATGGCCTTCCTGTGACATCGGGTGGTGTAGGTGTCCTGGAGGGCAGGTAGTTTGCCCCCGGTGGTGCGTTCTGCAGACCTCACTACCCTCTGGAGAGCCTTACGGTTGTGGGCGGAGCAGTTGCCATACCAGGCGGTGATACAGCCCGACAGGATGCTCTCGATTGTGCATCTGTAGAAGTGCTTTTGGTGACAAGCCGAATTTCTTCAGCCTCCTGAGGTTGAAGAGGCGCTGCTGCGCCTTCTTCACAACGCTGTCTGTGTGGGTGGACCAATTCAGTTTGTCCGTGATGTGTACACCGAGGAACTTAAAACTTTCCACCTTCTCCACTACTGACCCGTCGATGTGGATAGGGGGGTGCTCCCTCTGCTGTTTCCTGAAGTCCACAATCATCTCCTTTGTTTTGTTGACGTTGAGTGTGAGGTTATTTTCCTGACACCACACTCCGAGGGCCCTCACCTCCTCCCTGTAGGCCGTCTCGTCGTTGTTGGTAATCAAGCCTACCACTGTAGTGTCATCCGCAAACTTGATGATTGAGTTGGAGGCGTGCATGGCCACGCAGTCGTGGGTGAACAGGGAGTACAGGAGAGGGCTCAGAACGTACCCTTGTGGGGCCCCAGTGTTGAGGATCAGCGGGGTGGAGATGTTGTTACCTACCCTCACCACCTGGGGGCGGCCCGTCAGGAAGTCCAGGACCCAGTTGCACAGGGCGGGGTCGAGACCCAGGGTCTCGAGCTTGATGACGAGTTTGGAGGGTACTATGGTGTTAAATGCTGAGCTGTAATCGATGAACAGCATTCTCACATGGGTATTCCTCTTGTCCAGATGGGTTAGGGCAGTGTGCAGTGTGGTTGCGATTGCGTCGTCTGTGGACCTATTGGGTCGGTAAGCAAATTGGAGTGGGTCTAGGGTGTCCGGTAGGGTGGAGGTGATATGGTCCTTGACTAGTCTCTCAAAGCACTTCATGATGACGGAAGTGAGTGCTACGGGGCGGTAGTCGTTTAGCTCAGTTACCTTAGCTTTCTTGGGAACAGGAACAATGGTGGCCCTCTTGAAGCATGTGGGAACAGCAGACTGGGATAAGGATTGATTGAATATGTCCGTAAACACACCAGCCAGCTGGTCTGCGCATGCTCTGAGGACGCGGCTGGGAATGCCGTCTGGGCCTGCAGCCTTGCGAGGGTTAACACGTTTAAATGTTTTACTCACCTCGGCTGCAGTGAAGGAGAGCCCGCAGGTTTTGGTAGGGGGCCGTGTCAGTGGCACTGTATTGTCCTCAAAGCGGGCAAAAAAGTTGTTTAGCCTGTCTGGGAGCAAGACATCCTGGTCCGCGACGGGGCTGGTTTTCTTTTTGTAATCCGTGATTGACTGTAGACCCTGCCACATACCTCTTGTGTCTGAGCTGTTGAATTGCGACTCGATTTTGTCTCTGTACTGGGACTTAGCCTGTTTGATTGCCTTGCGGAGAGAATAGCTACACTGTTTGTATTCGGTCATGCTTCCGGTCACCTTGCCCTGGTTAAAAGCAGTGGTTCGCGCTTTCAGTTTCACGCGAATGCTGCCGTCAATCCACGGTTTCTGGTTTGGGAATGTTTTAATCGTTGCTGTGGGTACGACATCGTCAATGCACTTCCTAATGAACTCGCTCACCGAATCAGCATATTCGTCAATATTGTTGTTGGACGCAATGCGGACCATATTCCAATCCGCGTGATCGAAGCAGTCTTGAAGCGTGGATTCAGATTGGTCGGACCAGCGTTGAACAGACCTGAGCGCGGGAGCTTGTTGTTTGAGTTTCTGTTTGTAGGCTGGAATCAACAAAATGGAGTCGTAGTCAGCTTTTCCGAAAGGGGGGCGGGGGAGGGCCTTATATGCGTCGCGGAAATTAGTATAACAATGATCTAGGGTTTTTCCAGCCCTGGTAGCACAATCGATATGCTGATAGAATTTAGGGAGTTTTGTTTTTAGATTAGCCTTGTTAAAATCCCCAGCTACGATGAATGCAGCCTCAGGGTGTGTGGTTTCCAGTTTACAAAGAGTCAGATAAAGTTCGTTCAGGGCCATCGATGTGTCTGCTTGGGGGGGAATATATATGGCTGTGATTATGATTGAAGAGAATTCCCTTGGTAGATAATGCGGTCGACATTTGATTGTGAGGAGTTCTAGATCAGGTGAACAGAATGACTTGAGTTCCTGTGTGTTGTTATGATGATCACACCACGTCTCGTTAATCATAAGGCATACCCCCCCGCCCCTCTTCTTACCAGAAAGATGTTTGTTTCTGTCGGCGCGATGCATGAAGAAACCAGCTGGCTGCACCGACTCCGTTAGCGTCTCTTGAGTTAGCCATGTTTCCGTGAAGCAGAGCACGTTGCAATCCCTGATGTCTCTCTGGAATGCTACCCGTGCTCGGATTTCATCAACCTTATTGTCAAGAGACTGGACATTGGCGAGTAGTATGCTAGGGAGTGGAGCGCGATGTGCCCGTCTCCGAAGCCTGACGACGAGACCGCCTCGTTTTCCCCTTTTACGGCGTCGCACAGGGTCGCCGGCTGGGATCAGATCCATTGTATTGGGTGGAAGGCAAAACACTGGATCCGTTTCGGGAAAGTCATATTCCTGGTAGGAACGATGATGAGTTGACGTTAATCGTATATTCAGTAGTTCCTCCCGACTGTATGTAATGAAACCTAAGATTACCTGGGGTACCGATGTAAGAAATAACACATAAAAAAACAAAATACTGCATATTTTCCAAGGAACGCGAAGCGAGGCGGCCATCTCTTTTCGGCGCCGGAAGTAATGAGTCTCATCAGAGTCTGGCTCCTTGTTCTGAGTCTCATCAGTCTGGCTCCTTGGTCTGAGTCTCATCAGAGTCTGGCTCCTCGGTCTGTGTCTCAGCAGAGTCTGGGGTCTGAGTCTCTGCAGACACAGTCTCAGCAGACACTACATCATTGGCCTGAGTCTCATCAGAGTCTGGCTCCTGGGTCTGCGTCTCAGCAGAGGTCGCCCCGGCTGGGGCCGACACAGGCTCTGTGTCATCTGTGGTGGGGGAATTAGGCACAGTGCATACCGTCCCAGAACAGGCAGCATCCTCTGTATACTGATACTCTGGCTCAGCAGATACACATGGTTCAGTATCAGGGTCTTGTTGGACTCCAGCCACTCTGGTACTTTTTTGTTTGATAGGTACACTAAGTTTGACTGGAGAGGATACCCTTTCCGCGACATGTTTGGGTACAGAATTGTGACAGTCCTCCTTGTCATCCTCGCTAGTGTGAACAGAGTCACTGGAGGAACTTGTGTTGCTTTCATCTCCGCTATCATCTGCACCGGGTTCTGTAGGTACTTTAGCCCCGATTCCACTGCTGGAGTCATCGCTTTCATCTCCGCTATCATCTATACCGGGTTCTGTAGGTAGGTTAGCCTTCTCATTGGTAGCCGTGACATGGTGTAGAACCGCTGATGTGCTATTGTCTACTTCTTCACTGTTGTTTGGTCTCCTGTTGAACATCCAGGCCCTCTTTCTGCAACCACTTTTAACGCTCGACTGAGAACCAGGCTGATTGTAGGACATGTCGACCGATCTCTTCTTAATATTGTCCACAGTCACAGGTTTCTGATGTGGGCCAGTGGACGGTCTATGTGATCTAGGCATGCTGTGGCTTTGTGAAGCAAACCTGTTTTCATATCTGCCAATCTTTGCTGATGTGACGCTGCTACCAAGACCACCGTTGCGGCCGCTGCTACAGGAGACTTCGGGACACAACCTTTGAGCATTAAGGCCTGTATTGGGTTCTTTGCTTCGCCTACGGTTGACAGAACTATGGGTCATGTCTCTGCTGCCGCTGGTGGTGTGAGCTCGGCTGTGGTCCCTGGGAGACTGGGCCCTGACGCTGCCCCTGGTGGGCTGGGGCCGGCTGCTGACCCTGGTGGGCTGGGGCCGGCTGCTGACATTGTCACTCACCAGTCTTGCGTTGTGTTTTGGCAGGTTGTCCTTCACAGGGATCCATTCCAGAGGTATACGGCGTTTCACCTTTGCTGTAGTAGGACATGACAAACGTTTTGTGGCCGTTTGTTGTACCGAGTTGGCAGTCCATTGTAACCCTTGGTCTTCGGTGACAGTCCTATGTCATGACTACCTTGTTGTAACCTGTTTTTGTCAGACCTACATCTTAAGTCAAAGGGTTGGGGGTGTCTAGGGTACACAGGTACATTGTGTGGAACCAGAAGGTCGTGTTGATATGTGTTGTGGTCCTCTGTGTCATACAGCCTGTCATTAGAGGCTCTTTCATGCCACCTTCTCTGCTGTATGTTGCGCAAGGGAGAGGGTGTAGATTCCCTCAACTGTGGATATTCCTCAACTCTTAGGCCCATATTGGGATGCTGGTAGTACCATTCGCCTCTGTTATTGTATGTTGAATAAACGTCATGTGACATTCTATCTTTTCTTTCTAATTCTTGTTGTTTTGTAAAGTACTTCACACTAGCACTGGACCATGTTCATGGTTCAGCTGCAAATATACACTGAATTTTCCACTGTCTGTGTAACTAATCTTATATATGTAGCTGAGGCTCCTCCTAAAAGCTTCAAGGCCGTTTGAAGTAATCACCACTATGTGTCATCAGGTAGACTATATGTATCTTTCCTGTTTCACTGCTTAGGTGTCAACCTGAGGTGACCTAGTTTCAATGTCTCACTGTGGGTTGTGTATCCAACCACTGCTGTTTCTACGGGCTTCCGATACGTCCAACCACTGCTGTTTCTACGGGCTTCCGATACGTCCAACCCTGATGTTATGCACATAACCTCGAATCGTCCAATAAATCCTGAGTCGCCCAACCGCTGTTCATCTAACATTGCTCATACAATCCAAACAGAGCTGACACCTCCGGCCGCAGCTGGGTCTTCCCAACCGCTGTTATGCAGATGAAACTCACACTTTCCAAGTACAGATGACTCACCCAACTAATGTTATCTCCATGGGGCTCCAACACCCTGAGCAAGGTAGATCGTCCAACCACTGTTATGTATATGGGGCTCCAACACCAAGGTAGATCGTCCAACCACTGTTATGTATATGGGGTTCCAACACCAAGGTAGATCGTCCAACCACTGTTATGTATAATGGGGCTCCAACACCCTGGTAGATCGTCCAACCACTGTTATGTATATGGGGCTCGGAACATCCAACGCCGGGGGGGTTTCAGCTGTTATGTCAATGAAGCTCAGACTGTCCAAGTGTGAATGATTCACCCAGCTACTGCTATCTCCATGGTGAGCAAACATCCACACCAGATAGGTCATTCTATTAGCTATGTCAACTACAGAATAACAAGCTTTTCTGTTTGGGAGTCTAAGGTGGGAGCTGTTAGTAACTGATTGACTTTGGACCTGTTGCCGTGCCACCCAAACACGATCTGGTGTAAACAAGGTTGACATAGCAACTACACGTTGGCTCTGCTAGACCTCTGCTTATGACCAACTTTAGTGTTCTGTGTTTTAGAGAAACATCATGACCAACTTTAGTCTTTACTGTTTTAGAGAAACATCATGACCAACTTTAGTGTTCTGTGTTTCAGAGAAACATCATGACCAACTTTAGTGTTCTGTGTTTCAGAGAAACATCATGACCAACTTTAGTGTTCTGTGTTTCAGAGAAACATCATGACCAACTTTAGTATTTACTGTTTTAGAGAAACATCATGACCAACTTTAGTATTTACTGTTTTAGAGAAACATCATGACCAACTTTAGTCTTTACTGTTTTAGAGAAACATCATGACCAACTTTAGTCTTTACTGTTTTAGAGAAACATCATGAACAACTTTAGTGTTCTGTGTTTTAGAGAAACATCATGACCAACTTTAGTGTTCTGTGTTTTAGAGAAACATCATGACCAACTTTAGTCTTTACTGTTTCAGAGAAACATCATGACCAACTTTAGTGTTCTGTGTTTTAGAGAAACATCATGACCAACTTTAGTGTTCTGTGTTTTAGAGAAACATCATGACCAACTTTAGTATTTACTGTTTTAGAGAAACATCATGACCAACTTTAGTATTTACTGTTTTAGAGAAACATCATGACCAACTTTAGTCTTTACTGTTTTAGAGAAACATCATGACCAACTTTAGTGTTCTGTGTTTTAGAGAAACATCATGACCAACTTTAGTCTTTACTGTTTTAGAGAAACATCATGACCAACTTTAGTGTTCTGTGTTTTAGAGAAACATCATGACCAACTTTAGTCTTTACTGTTTTAGAGAAACATCATGACCAACTTTAGTGTTCTGTGTTTTAGAGAAACATCATGACCAACTTTAGTGTTCTGTGTTTCAGAGAAACATCATGACCAACTTTAGTCTTTACTGTTTTAGAGAAACATCATGACCAACTTTAGTGTTCTGTGTTTTAGAGAAACATCATGACCAACTTTAGTGTTTACTGTTTTAGAGAAACATCATGACCAACTTTAGTCTTTACTGTTTTAGAGAAACATCATGACCAACTTTAGTGTTCTGTGTTTCAGAGAAACATCATGACCAACTTTAGTCTTTACTGTTTTAGAGAAACATCATGACCAACTTTAGTGTTCTGTGTTTTAGAGAAACATCATGACCAACTTTAGTGTTCTGTGTTTTAGAGAAACATCATGACCAACTTTAGTCTTTACTGTTTTAGAGAAACATCATGACCAACTTTAGTGTTCTGTGTTTTAGAGAAACATCATGACCAACTTTAGTGTTCTGTGTTTCAGAGAAACATCATGACCAACTTTAGTCTTTACTGTTTTAGAGAAACATCATGACCAACTTTAGTGTTCTGTGTTTCAGAGAAACATCATGACCAACTTTAGTCTTTACTGTTTTAGAGAAACATCATGACCAACTTTAGTGTTCTGTGTTTTAGAGAAACATCATGACCAACTTTAGTCTTTACTGTTTTAGAGAAACATCATGACCAACTTTAGTCTTCTGTGTTTCAGAGAAACATCATGACCAACTTTAGTGTTCTGTGTTTCAGAGAAACATCATGACCAACTTTAGTCTTCTGTGTTTTAGAGAAACATCATGACCAACTTTAGTGTTTACTGTTTTAGAGAAACATCATGACCAACTTTAGTCTTCTGTGTTTCAGAGAAACATCATGACCAACTTTAGTGTTCTGTGTTTCAGAGAAACATCATGACCAACTTTAGTGTTCTGTGTTTTAGAGAAACATCATGACCAACTTTAGTCTTTACTGTTTTAGAGAAACATTATGACCAACTTTAGTCTTTACTGTTTTAGAGAAACATCATGACCAACTTTAGTCTTTACTGTTTTAGAGAAACATCATGACCAACTTTAGTCTTTACTGTTTTAGAGAAACATCATGACCAACTTTAGTCTTTACTGTTTTAGAGAAACATCATGACCAACTTTAGTCTTCTGTGTTTTAGAGAAACATCATGACCAACTTTAGTGTTTACTGTTTTAGAGAAACATCATGACCAACTTTAGTCTTCTGTGTTTCAGAGAAACATCATGACCAACTTTAGTGTTCTGTGTTTCAGAGAAACATCATGACCAACTTTAGTGTTCTGTGTTTCAGAGAAACATCATGACAACTTTAGTGTTCTGTGTTTCAGAGAAACATCATGACCAACTTTAGTGTTCTGTGTTTCAGAGAAACATCATGACAACTTTAGTGTTCTGTGTTTTAGAGAAACATCATGACCAACTTTAGTGTTCTGTGTTTTAGAGAAACATCATGACAAACTTTAGTCTTTACTGTTTTAGAGAAACATCATGACCAACTTTAGTGTTCTGTGTTTTAGAGAAACATCATGACCAACTTTAGTCTTTACTGTTTTAGAGAAACATCATGACCAACTTTAGTGTTCTGTGTTTTAGAGAAACATCATGACCAACTTTAGTCTTTACTGTTTCAGAGAAACATCATGACCAACTTTAGTGTTTACTGTTTCAGAGAAACATCATGACCAACTTTAGTGTTTACTGTTTCAGAGAAACATCATGACCAACTTTAGTGTTTACTGTTTCAGAGAAACATCATGACCAACTTTAGTGTTCTGTGTTTTAGAGAAACATCATGACCAACTTTAGTGTTCTGTGTTTTAGAGACACATCGTGACCAACTTTAGTCTTCTGTGTTTTAGAGAAACATCACGACCAACTTTAGTGTTCTGTGTTTTAGAGAAACATCATGACCAACTTTAGTGTTCTGTGTTTCAGAGAAACATCATGACCAACTTTAGTGTTCTGTGTTTCAGAGAAACATCATGACCAACTTTAGTATTTACTGTTTTAGAGAAACATCATGACCAACTTTAGTATTTACTGTTTTAGAGAAACATCATGACCAACTTTAGTCTTTACTGTTTTAGAGAAACATCATGACCAACTTTAGTCTTTACTGTTTTAGAGAAACATCATGACCAACTTTAGTGTTCTGTGTTTTAGAGAAACATCATGACCAACTTTAGTGTTCTGTGTTTTAGAGAAACATCATGACCAACTTTAGTATTTACTGTTTTAGAGAAACATCATGACCAACTTTAGTATTTACTGTTTTAGAGAAACATCATGACCAACTTTAGTCTTTACTGTTTTAGAGAAACATCATGACCAACTTTAGTGTTCTGTGTTTTAGAGAAACATCATGACCAACTTTAGCATTTACTGTTTTAGAGAAACATCATGACCAACTTTAGTGTTCTGTGTTTTAGAGAAGCATCATGACCAACTTTAGTCTTTACTGTTTTAGAGAAACATCATGACCAACTTTAGTGTTCTGTGTTTTAGAGAAACATCATGACCAACTTTAGTGTTCTGTGTTTCAGAGAAACATCATGACCAACTTTAGTCTTTACTGTTTTAGAGAAACATCATGACCAACTTTAGTGTTCTGTGTTTCAGAGAAACATCATGACCAACTTTAGTGTTCTGTGTTTTAGAGAAACATCATGACCAACTTTAGTGTTCTGTGTTTCAGAGAAACATCATGACCAACTTTAGTGTTCTGTGTTTTAGAGAAACATCATGACCAACTTTAGTCTTTACTGTTTTAGAGAAACATCATGACCAACTTTAGTGTTCTGTGTTTCAGAGAAACATCATGACCAACTTTAGTGTTCTGTGTTTCAGAGAAACATCATGACCAACTTTAGTGTTCTGTGTTTCAGAGAAACATCATGACCAACTTTAGTCTTCTGCGTTTCAGATAAACATCATGACCAACTTTAGTCTTCTGTGTTTCAGATAAACATCATGACCAAGTTCTGACCTTGAAGCAGTTCAGACTTTCTACCCTCCCTCTCTCTCTCTTTCCATCTGTTCTGACTCTCTACCCTCTCTCTCTCTTCCCCTCTGTTCTGACCCTCTACCCTCCATCTCTCTCTCTTTCCCTCTGTTCTGACTCTCTACCCTCCCTCTCTCTTTCTTTCCCTCTGTTCTGACTCTCTACCCTCCCTCTCTCTCTCTTTCCCTCTGTTCCCTCTCTCTACCCTCCCTCTCTCTCTCTTTCCCTCTGTTCTGACTCTCTACCCTCCCTCTCTCTCACTTTCCCTTTGTTCTGACTCTCTACCCTCCCTCTCTCTCTTTCCCTCTGTTCTGACTCTCTACCCTCCCTCTCTCTCTCTTTCACTCTGTTCTGACTTTCTAACCTCCCTCTCTCTCTTTCCATCTGTTCTAACTCTACCCTCCCTCTCTCTCTCTTTCCCTCTGTTCTGACTCTCTCCCTCCCTCTCTCTCTCTTTCCCTCTGTTCTGACTTTCTCCCCTCCCTCTCGCTCTCTTCCCCTCTGTTCTGACCCTCTACCATCCCTCTCTCTCTTTCCCTCTGTTCTGACTCTCCCCCCTCTCTCTCTCTCTTTCCCTCTGTTCTGACTCTCTACCCTCCTTCTCTCTCTCTTTCCCTCTGTTCTGACTCTCTACCCTCCCTCTCTCTTTCCCTCTGTTCTGACTCTCTACCCTCCTTCTCTCTCTCTTTCCCTCTGTTCTGACTCTCTACCCTCCCTCTCTCTTACCTCTGTTCTGACTCTCTACCCTCCCTATCTCTCTTTCCCTCTGTTCTGACTCTCTACCCTCCCTCTCTCTCTCTTTCCCTCTGTTCTGACTCTCTACCCTCCCTCTCTCTCTCTTTCCCTATGTTCTGACTCTCTACCCTCCCTCTCTCTTACCTCTGTTCTGACTCTCTACCATCCCTCTCTCTCTTTCCCTCTGTTCTGACTCCCCCCCTCTCTCTCTTTCCCTCTGTTCTGACTCTCTACCCTCCCTCTCTCTCTTTCCCTCTGTTCTGACTCTCTTTCTGACTCTCTACCCTCCCTCTCTCTCTTTCCCTCTGTTCTGATTCTCTACCCTCCCTCTCTCTTACCTCTGTTCTGACTCTCTACCCTCCCTCTCTCTCTTTCCCTATGTTCTGACTCTCTACCCTCTCTCTCTCTCTCCCCATCAGGGCTCCAGATCCTCTATCAGTTCTGACTCTCTACCCTCCCAGTATAGTATACACAGACTGGACAACAGGACAATGATCCTAAGCCCGGACTTGACTCTCTACCCTCCCTCTCTCTCTCTTTCCCTCTGTTCTGACTCTCTACCCTCCCTCTCTCTTACCTCTGTTCTGACTCTCTACCCTCCCTATCTCTCTTTCCCTCTGTTCTGACTCTCTACCCTCCCTCTCTCTCTCTTTCCCTCTGTTCTGACTCTCTACCCTCCCTCTCTCTCTCTTTCCCTATGTTCTGACTCTCTACCCTCCCTCTCTCTTACCTCTGTTCTGACTCTCTACCATCCCTCTCTCTCTTTCCCTCTGTTCTGACTCCCCCCCTCTCTCTCTTTCCCTCTGTTCTGACTCTCTACCCTCCCTCTCTCTCTTTCCCTCTGTTCTGACTCTCTTTCTGACTCTCTACCCTCCCTCTCTCTCTTTCCCTCTGTTCTGACTCTCTACCCTCCCTCTCTCTTACCTCTGTTCTGACTCTCTACCCTCCCTCTCTCTCTTTCCCTATGTTCTGACTCTCTACCCTCTCTCTCTCTCTCCCCATCAGGGCTCCAGATCCTCTATCAGTTCTGACTCTCTACCCTCCCAGTATAGTATACACAGACTGGACAACAGGACAATGATCCTAAGCCCGGACTTGAACCCGATCGAACATCTCTGGAGAGACCTGAAAATAGCTGTGCAGCGACGCTCCCCATCCAACCTGACAGAGCTTGAGAGGATCTGCAGAGAAGAATGGGAGAAACTCCCCATATACAGGTGTGCTAAGCTTGTAGCGTCATACCCAAGAAGACTCAAGGCTGTAATCACTGCCAAAGGTGCTTCAACAAAGTACTGAGTAAAGGGTCTGAATACTTATGTAAATGTGATATCTAAGTTTTTTTTAATAAAAATGTGCACACATAAAATAAACTGTTTTTGCTTTGTAATTCTGGGTTATTGTGTGTAGATTGATGAGGGAAAAAACAATGTAATCCATTTTAGAATAAGGCTGTAACGTGACAAAATGTGTAAAAAGTCAAGGGGTCTGAATACTTTCTGAATGCTCTGTATATCAGTATATTAGACTCTCTCTCTCTCTGCAGTGATGTTGTTTTCATCACTTCTGGTTTAACACTGACATCAAGTGGTGATTGTCCAAACTGCACCCCTGTTAAGATATAAAAAGAGAGAGAGCAGAGGGAGAGAGAAGAGAGCAGAGAGTGTGTAAGAGAGAGCAGAGCACAGAGAGAGAGAGAGAGAGCAGAGAGCGAGAGAAGAGAGCAGAGTGAGAGCAGAGAGTAGGCTTAGAGAGCAGAGTGAGAGAGAGAGCAGAGAACAGAGAGAGAGCGAGCAGAGAGCAGGCTGAGAGAGCAGAGAGAGCGGAGAGCAGAAAGAGCAGAGAGCAGGCTGAGAAAGCAAAGAGAGAGTGAGAGAGCAGAGAGAGAGCAGAGAGGGCAGAGAGAGAGAGCAGAGAAAAGAGAGAGAGAGGGAGAGAGCAGAGAGAGAGCAGGAAGATTTGAGAACAGAGAGAGAGAGCAGAGAGAGCAGAGCAGAGAGGAGAGAAGAGAGAGTGAACTCTGTTGCTGTTGTGCTGCATCACAACTCTGTTGTACAATTTGTTTAATTCAATTCCACATATTTAATTGTTTGTATTTCATTTCATATTAGTTTCATGTTTCAACCAGTCGCAGGTTAACGTCAACCTGACAGAGGAAACGTAACATCAATAACCAAACTGTTTTCACAATTAACAGGCTTTTCTTGTTTCAAGTATGTTTTATTATGAAAAGTACAATATATCCTTGTTTACTTGTACAACTATGGAGTGTATGTCCATATATAATTATACAATTTGTTATTCAACATAAAAGACAACAAATTATCACATTGGTATTTTAACAGTGTTATTGTCACAATTATAGGAAGACACGCATGTGTGTGTGTGTGTGTTTCTCCAGTGTGTGTGTCCAGTGTGTGTGTGTCGAATGTGTGTGTGTGTGTCCAGTGTGTGTTTGTCTAGTGTGTGTGTGTGTTTGTCCAGTGTGAGTGTGTGTGTGTGTGTCAAGTGTGTGTGTGTGTACAGTGTGTGTGTCTGTCCAGTGTGTGTGTGTGTGTGTGTGTGTGTGTGTGTGTGTGTGTTCAGTGTGTGTTTGTCCAGTGTGTGTGTGTGTGTGTATTAGTCCAGTGTGTGTGTGTGTCAAGTGTGTGTGTGTCCAGTGTGTGTTTGTCTAGTGTGTGTGTGTGGGTGTGTGTGTTTGTCCAGTGTGAGTGTGTGTGTCAAGTGTGTGTGTGTGTACAGTGTGTGTGTGTGTGTTTGTCCAGTGTGTGTGTGTATTAGTCCAGTGTGTGTGTGTGTCCAGTGTGTGTTTGTCTAGTGTGTGTGTGTGGGTGTGTGTGTTTGTCCAGTGTGAGTGTGTGTGTGTGTGTGTGTCAAGTGTGTGTGTGTGTGTATTAGTCCAGTGTGTGTGTGTCAAGTGTGTGTGTGTCCAGTGTGTGTTTGTCTAGTGTGTGTGTGTGGGTGTGTGTGTTTGTCCAGTGTGAGTGTGTGTGTGTGTGTGTCAAGTGTGTGTGTGTGTACAGTGTGTGTGTCTGTCCAGTGTGTGTGTGTGTGTGTGTGTGTGTGTTTGTCCAGTGTGTGTGTGTATTAGTCCAGTGTGTGTGTGTGTCAAGTGTGTCTGTGTGTGTGTCCAGTGTCTGTGTGTGTGTTCAGTGTGTGTCCAGTGTGTGTGTGTCCAGTGTGTGTGTGTGTGTGTCCAGTGTGTGTGTGTGTGTGCAGTGTGTGTCCAGTGTGTGTGAGTGTGTGTCCAGTGTGAGTGTGTGTGTGTGTGTGTGTCCAGTGTGTGTGTGTCCAATGTGTGTGTGAGTGTCCAGTGTGTGTGTGTGTGTGTGTGTGTGTCCAGTGTGTGTGTGTGTGTGTGTGTCCAGTGTGTGTGTGTGTGTGTGTGTGTGTGTGTGTGTGTCCAGTGTGTGTGTGTGTGTGCAGTGTGTGTGTGTGTGTGTGTCCAGTGTGTGTGTGTGTGTGTGTGTGTGTTCAGTGTGTGTGTGTTCAGCGTGTGTGTGTGTCCAGTGTCCAGTGTGTGTGTGTGTGTGTGTGTGTGTGTGTGTGTGTGTGTGTGTGTGTGTGTGTGTGTGTGTGTGTGTGTGTGTGTGTTCAGTGTGTGTCCAGTGTGTGTGTGTGTGTGTGAGTGTGTGTCCAGTGTGTGTTTGTGAGTTTGTCCGGTGTGTGTGTGTGTGTGTGTGTGTGTGTGTGTGTGTGTGTCCACTGTGTGTGTGTCCAGTGTGTGTGTGTGTGTGAGTGTGTGTGTCCAGTGTGTGTGTGAGTGTCCAGTGTGTGTGTGTGTGTGTGTCCAGTGTGTGTGTGTGTCCCCAGTGTGTGTGTGTGTCCAGTGTGTGTGTGTGTGTGTGTGTGTGTGTGTGTGTGTGTGTGTGTGTGTGTGTGTGTGTGTGTGTGTGTGTGTGTGTGTGTGTGTGTGTGTGTGTGTGTTCAGTGTGTGTGTGTGTTCAGTGTGTGTGTGTGTGTGTGTGTGTGTGTGTGTGTGTGTGTGTGTGTGTGTGTGTGTGTGTGTGTAGTCCAGTGTGTGTGTGTGTCAAGTGTGTGTGTCCAGTGTGTCTGTGTGTGTGTTCAGTGTGTGTCCAGTGTGTGTGTGTCCAGTGTGTGTGTGTGTGTGTGTCCAGTGTGTGTGTGTGTGTGTGTGTGTGTGTGTGTGTGTGTGTGTGTGTGTGTGTGTGTGTGTGTGTGTGTGTGTGTGTGTGTGCAGTGTGTGTCCAGTGTGTGTGTGTGTGTGTGTGTGAGTGTGTGTGTCCAGTGTGTGTGTGCCCAGTGTGTGTGTGTGTCCAGTGTGTGTGTGTGTGTGTGTGTGTGTGTGTGTGTGTGTGTGTGTCCAGTGTGTGTGTGTGTGTGTGTGTGTGTGTGTGTGTGTGTGTCCAGTGTGTGTGTGTGTGTGTGTGTGTGTGTGTGTGTGTGTGTGTGTGTGTGTGTGTGTGTGTGTGTGTGTGTGTGTGTGTGTGTGTGTGTGTGTGTGTGTGTGTGTGTGTGTGTGTGTGTAGAGACATGCACAGTATACATTGTTGTCACTGGGGTTTATTGACCAGTTTATCACAAAACAAAGCAGTGGTACATATCACCAAGCTATAGCTCAATAGAGACATTTTGCAATGGCACATTTATAGAACTAACACTGTTCAGTGTAGTAAACACAGTTTATCATTGGCTACATATCCTAGGCACATTTATAGACCTAATACTGTTCAGTGTAGTAAACACAGTTCATCATTGACTACATATCCTAGGGACATTTATAGACCTAATACTGTTCAGTGTAGTAAACACAGTTTATCATTGACTACATATCCTAGGGACATTTATAGACCTAATACTGTTCAGTGTAGTAAACACAGTTCATCATTGACTACATATCCTAGGGACATTTATAGACCTAATACTGTTCAGTGTAGTAAACACAGTTCATCATTGACTACATATCCTAGGGACATTTATAGACCTAATACTGTTCAGTGTAGTAAACACAGTTTATCATTGACTACATATCCTAGGGACATTTATAGACCTAATACTGTTCAGTGTAGTAAACACAGTTTATCATTGACTACATATCCTAGGGACATTTATAGACCTGATACTGTTCAGTGTAGTAAACACAGTTTATCATTGACTACATATCCTAGGGACATTTATAGACCTAATACTGTTCAGTGTAGTAAACACAGTTAATCATTGACTACATATCCTAGGGACATTTATAGACCTAATACTGTTCAGTGTAGTAAACACAGTTCATCATTGACTACATATCCTAGGGACATTTATAGACCTAATACTGTTCAGTGTAGTAAACACAGTTCATCATTGACTACATATCCTAGGGACATTTATAGACCTAATACTGTTCAGTGTAGTAAACACAGTTCATCATTGACTACATATCCTAGGGACATTTATAGACCTAATACTGTTCAGTGTAGTAAACACAGTTAATCATTGACTACATATCCTAGGGACATTTATAGACCTAATACTGTTCAGTGTAGTAAACACAGTTCATCATTGACTACATATCCTAGGGACATTTATAGACCTAACACTGTTCAGTGTAGTAAACACAGTTCATCATTGACTACATATCCTAGGGACATTTATAGACCTAATACTGTTCAGTGTAGTAAACACAGTTAATCATTGACTACATATCCTAGGGACATTTATAGACCTAATACTGTTCAGTGTAGTAAACACAGTTAATCATTGACTACATATCCTAGGGACATTTATAGACCTAATACTGTTCAGTGTAGTAAACACAGTTCATCATTGACTACATATCCTAGGGACATTTATAGACCTAATACTGTTCAGTGTAGTAAACACAGTTCATCATTGACTACATATCCTAGGGACATTTATAGACCTAACACTGTTCAGTGTAGTAAACACAGTTCATCATTGACTACATATCCTAGGGACATTTATAGACCTAACACTGTTCAGTGTAGTAAACACAGTTCATCATTGACTACATATCCTAGGGACATTTATAGACCTAACACTGTTCAGTGTAGTAAACACAGTTCATCATTGACTACATATCCTAGGGACATTTATAGACCTAACACTGTTCAGTGTAGTAAACACAGTTCATCATTGACTACATATCCTAGGGACATTTATAGACCTAACACTGTTCAGTGTAGTAAACACAGTTCATCATTGACTACATATCCTAGGGACATTTATAGACCTAATACTGTTCAGTGTAGTAAACACAGTTCATCATTGACTACATATCCTAGGGACATTTATAGACCTAACACTGTTCAGTGTAGTAAACACAGTTCATCATTGACTACATATCCTAGGGACATTTATAGACCTAATACTGTTCAGTGTAGTAAACACAGTTCATCATTGACTACATATCCTAGGGACATTTATAGACCTAATACTGTTCAGTGTAGTAAACACAGTTCATCATTGACTACATATCCTAGGGACATTTATAGACCTAATACTGTTCAGTGTAGTAAAAACAGTTCATCATTGACTACATATCCTAGGGACATTTATAGACCTAATACTGTTCAGTGTAGTAAACACAGTTCATCATTGACTACATATCCTAGGGACATTTATAGACCTAATACTGTTCAGTGTAGTAAACACAGTTCATCATTGACTACATATCCTAGGGACATTTATAGACCTAATACTGTTCAGTGTAGTAAACACAGTTCATCATTGACTACATATCCTAGGCACATTTATAGACCTAACACTGTTCAGTGTAGTAAACACAGTTTATCATTGACTACATATCCTAGGGACATTTATAGACCTAATACTGTTCAGTGTAGTAAACACAGTTCATCATTGACTACATATCCTAGGGACATTTATAGACCTAATACTGTTCAGTGTAGTAAACACAGTTCATCATTGACTACATATCCTAGGGACATTTATAGACCTGATACTGTTCAGTGTAGTAAACACAGTTTATCATTGACTACATATCCTAGGGACATTTATAGACCTAATACTGTTCAGTGTAGTAAACACAGTTCATCATTGACTACATATCCTAGGGACATTTATAGACCTAATACTGTTCAGTGTAGTAAACACAGTTCATCATTGACTACATATCCTAGGGACATTTATAGAACTAATACTGTTCAGTGTAGTAAACACAGTTCATCATTGACTCCATATCCTAGGGACATTTATAGACCTAATACTGTTCAGTGTAGTAAACACAGTTCATCATTGACTACATATCCTAGGGACATTTATAGACCTGATACTGTTCAGTGTAGTAAACACAGTTCATCATTGACTACATATCCTAGGGACATTTATAGACCTAATACTGTTCAGTGTAGTAAACACAGTTTATCATTGACTACATATCCTAGGGACATTTATAGACCTAATACTGTTCAGTGTAGTAAACACAGTTCATCATTGACTACATATCCTAGGGACATTTATAGACCTAATACTGTTCAGTGTAGTAAACACAGTTCATCATTGACTACATATCCTAGGGACATTTATAGACCTAATACTGTTCAGTGTAGTAAACACAGTTCATCATTGACTACATATCCTAGGGACATTTATAGACCTAATACTGTTCAGTGTAGTAAACACAGTTTATCATTGACTACATATCCTAGGGACATTTATAGACCTAATACTGTTCAGTGTAGTAAACACAGTTCATCATTGACTACATATCCTAGGGACATTTATAGACCTAACACTGTTCAGTGTAGTAAACACAGTTCATCATTGACTACATATCCTAGGGACATTTATAGACCTAACACTGTTCAGTGTAGTAAACACAGTTCATCATTGACTACATATCCTAGGGACATTTATAGACCTAACACTGTTCAGTGTAGTAAACACAGTTCATCATTGACTACATATCCTAGGGACATTTATAGACCTAACACTGTTCAGTGTAGTAAACACAGTTCATCATTGACTACATATCCTAGGGACATTTATAGACCTGATACTGTTCAGTGTAGTAAACACAGTTCATCATTGACTACATATCCTAGGGACATTTATAGAACTAATACTGTTCAGTGTAGTAAACACAGTTCATCATTGACTACATATCCTAGGGACATTTATAGACCTAATACTGTTCAGTGTAGTAAACACAGTTCATCATTGACTACATATCCTAGGGACATTTATAGACCTAATACTGTTCAGTGTAGTAAACACAGTTTATCATTGACTACATATCCTAGGGACATTTATAGACCTAATACTGTTCAGTGTAGTAAACACAGTTCATCATTGACTACATATCCTAGGGACATTTATAGACCTAACACTGTTCAGTGTAGTAAACACAGTTCATCATTGACTACATATCCTAGGGACATTTATAGACCTAATACTGTTCAGTGTAGTAAACACAGTTCATCATTGACTACATATCCTAGGGACATTTATAGACCTAACACTGTTCAGTGTAGTAAACACAGTTCATCATTGACTACATATCCTAGGGACATTTATAGACCTAACACTGTTCAGTGTAGTAAACACAGTTCATCATTGACTACATATCCTAGGGACATTTATAGACCTAACACTGTTCAGTGTAGTAAACACAGTTCATCATTGACTACATATCCTAGGGACATTTATAGACCTAACACTGTTCAGTGTAGTAAACACAGTTCATCATTGACTACATATCCTAGGGACATTTATAGACCTAATACTGTTCAGTGTAGTAAACACAGTTCATCATTGACTACATATCCTAGGGACATTTATAGACCTAATACTGTTCAGTGTAGTAAACACAGTTCATCATTGACTACATATCCTAGGGACATTTATAGACCTAACACTGTTCAGTGTAGTAAACACAGTTCATCATTGACTACATATCCTAGGGACATTTATAGACCTAATACTGTTCAGTGTAGTAAACACAGTTCATCATTGACTACATATCCTAGGGACATTTATAGACCTGATACTGTTCAGTGTAGTAAACACAGTTTATCATTGACTACATATCCTAGGGACTGAGGCCGGCTATGTACGTTTTCAACTGGTCTGCCAGGCTGTTTTGGTTCATTTCCCTCAGTGTTTTGTAAATGGTATCCAGGTAACCGGTCATGTTGAACATGTTCCTTCAGCACTTTTTGCAGGTCAGTTGGTGTTTCTGATAAGCTCCGCCGTGCTGCTTGGTAGTTTCAATGTCCATATGAATCTTTTCAACTGTCCTCTGTCAAGGTCGCAAAGTATATTCAACACCTTCTCTGTCACCTTGATGTTTATTGATAACCTTGCCGCGTGTAGCGAAGGCCACAGGTTGTAGCTGACTTGAGGTGTGAGTACAGTCACTGTCTTTGACTCGCTTCACCAGGTCATTGCGAGCGATTTTCTTGAGCAGGGTGTTCAACCCTGCCCGTGCTGCAGCTCCGTAATGCCATAACATCTGCTAACCCGGTTCTATCTGTCACATACTGCAGGTCCACTGATGTGGTGTTGATGCGTGATCTCGATCTCGCTCATAACAAACTTCATCTTCTCAATATCATCACGGGTTATATTGTCCCAAAAAATGGAGACTATTTCCTTAGGTGACATAACATTACCATTACCTACTGAGGATGATCCAGGGTAATTTCCTTAGGTGACATAACATTACCATTACCTACTGAGGATGATCCAGGGTAATTTTCCCATGTTGCCATCAAGCTATTACTAGTAATACCTCCCTTACTTCTGGCAGTGTCAATCAGGGCCCGGGCCTTGTCATGAGTACCTCCTATAGACTGGATACTGTCCAACTCTCCATTGTTTAGCATCCTTTGTGCAAAGAGAACATCTGCAATATGGTCCAACATCTTCATCTTGGCAGCATCTATGTAGCTGAGTCTTTTCTTGTAAAGGACATTCATGGTATCGGCTATTCGGTATGTGACACAGGAACAGCTTGTTGAAATATACAACTGCACGTTGGCTCTGCTAGACCTCTGCTTATGACCAACTTTAGTGTTCTGTGTTTTAGAGAAACATCATGACCAACTTTAGTGTTCTGTGTTTTAGAGAAACATCATGACCAACTTTAGTCTTTACTGTTTTAGAGAAACATCATGACCAACTTTAGTCTTTACTGTTTTAGAGAAACATCATGACCAACTTTAGTCTTTACTGTTTTAGAGAAACATCATGACCAACTTTAGTGTTCTGTGTTTTAGAGAAACATCATGACCAACTTTAGTCTTTACTGTTTTAGAGAAACATCATGACCAACTTTAGTGTTCTGTGTTTTAGAGAAACATCATGACCAACTTTAGTCTTTACTGTTTCAGAGAAACATGACCAACTTTAGTGTTCTGTGTTTTAGAGAAACATCATGACCAACTTTAGTCTTTACTGTTTCAGAGAAACATCATGACCAACTTTAGTCTTTACTGTTTTAGAGAAACATCATGACCAACTTTAGTGTTCTGTGTTTTAGAGAAACATCATGACCAACTTTAGTCTTTACTGTTTTAGAGAAACATCATGACCAACTTTAGTGTTCTGTGTTTCAGAGAAACATCATGACCAACTTTAGTGTTTACTGTTTTAGAGAAACATCATGACCAACTTTAGTCTTTACTGTTTTAGAGAAACATCATGACCAACTTTAGTGTTCTGTGTTTTAGAGAAACATGACCAACTTTAGTGTTCTGTGTTTTAGAGAAACATCATGACCAACTTTAGTGTTCTGTGTTTTAGAGAAACATCATGACCAACTTTAGTGTTTACTGTTTTAGAGAAACATCATGACCAACTTTAGTCTTTACTGTTTTAGAGAAACATCATGACCAACTTTAGTGTTCTGTGTTTTAGAGAAACATCATGACCAACTTTAGTGTTCTGTGTTTTAGAGAAACATCATGACCAACTTTAGTGTTCTGTGTTTTAGAGAAACATCATGACCAACTTTAGTCTTTACTGTTTTAGAGAAACATCATGACCAACTTTAGTGTTCTGTGTTTCAGAGAAACATCATGACCAACTTTAGTCTTTACTGTTTCAGAGAAACATCATGACCAACTTTAGTCTTTACTGTTTTAGAGAAACATCATGACCAACTTTAGTCTTTACTGTTTCAGAGAAACATCATGACCAACTTTAGTCTTCTGTGTTTCAGAGAAACATCATGACCAACTTTAGTGTTCTGTGTTTCAGAGAAACATCATGACCAACTTTAGTGTTCTGTGTTTCAGAGAAACATCATGACCAACTTTAGTATTTACTGTTTTAGAGAAACATCATGACCAACTTTAGTGTTCTGTGTTTCAGAGAAACATCATGACCAACTTTAGTATTTACTGTTTTAGAGAAACATCATGACCAACTTTAGTCTTTACTGTTTTAGAGAAACATCATGACCAACTTTAGTGTTCTGTGTTTTAGAGAAACATCATGACCAACTTTAGTCTTTACTGTTTTAGAGAAACATCATGACCAACTTTAGTGTTCTGTGTTTCAGAGAAACATCATGACCAACTTTAGTGTTCTGTGTTTCAGAGAAACATCATGACCAACTTTAGTCTTTACTGTTTTAGAGAAACATCATGACCAACTTTAGTCTTTACTGTTTTAGAGAAACATCATGACCAACTTTAGTGTTCTGTGTTTCAGAGAAACATCATGACCAACTTTAGTGTTCTGTGTTTCAGAGAAACATCATGACCAACTTTAGTGTTCTGTGTTTCAGAGAAACATCATGACCAACTTTAGTATTTACTGTTTCAGAGAAACATCATGACCAACTTTAGTGTTCTGTGTTTCAGAGAAACATCATGACCAACTTTAGTATTTACTGTTTCAGAGAAACATCATGACCAACTTTAGTGTTCTGTGTTTTAGAGAAACATCATGACCAACTTTAGTCTTCTGTGTTTTAGAGAAACATCATGACCAACTTTAGTGTTTACTGTTTCAGAGAAACATCATGACCAACTTTAGTGTTCTGTGTTTCAGAGAAACATCATGACCAACTTTAGTATTTACTGTTTCAGAGAAACATCATGACCAACTTTAGTGTTCTGTGTTTCAGAGAAACATCATGACCAACTTTAGTCTTTACTGTTTTAGAGAAACATCATGACCAACTTTAGTCTTTACTGTTTTAGAGAAACATCATGAACAACTTTAGTGTTCTGTGTTTTAGAGAAACATCATGACCAACTTTAGTCTTTACTGTTTTAGAGAAACATCATGACCAACTTTAGTCTTTACTGTTTTAGAGAAACATCATGACCAACTTTAGTCTTTACTGTTTTAGAGAAACATCATGACCAACTTTAGTCTTCTGTGTTTCAGAGAAACATCATGACCAACTTTAGTCTTTACTGTTTCAGAGAAACATCATGACCAACTTTAGTGTTTACTGTTTTAGAGAAACATCATGACCAACTTTAGTGTTCTGTGTTTTAGAGAAACATCATGACCAACTTTAGTCTTTACTGTTTTAGAGAAACATCATGAACAACTTTAGTGTTCTGTGTTTTAGAGAAACATCATGACCAACTTTAGTCTTTACTGTTTTAGAGAAACATCATGAACAACTTTAGTGTTCTGTGTTTTAGAGAAACATCATGACCAACTTTAGTCTTTACTGTTTTAGAGAAACATCATGAACAACTTTAGTGTTCTGTGTTTTAGAGAAACATCATGACCAACTTTAGTCTTTACTGTTTTAGAGAAACATCATGACCAACTTTAGTGTTCTGTGTTTTAGAGAAACATCATGACCAACTTTAGTGTTCTGTGTTTCAGAGAAACATCATGACCAACTTTAGTGTTCTGTGTTTTAGTGAAACATCATGACCAACTTTAGTCTTTACTGTTTTAGAGAAACATCATGAACAACTTTAGTCTTTACTGTTTTAGAGAAACATCATGACCAACTTTAGTGTTCTGTGTTTTAGAGAAACATCATGACCAACTTTAGTGTTCTGTGTTTTAGTGAAACATCATGACCAACTTTAGTCTTTACTGTTTTAGAGAAACATCATGAACAACTTTAGTCTTTACTGTTTTAGAGAAACATCATGAACAACTTTAGTGTTCTGTGTTTCAGAGAAACATCATGACCAACTTTAGTGTTCTGTGTTTCAGAGAAACATCATGACCAACTTTAGTGTTCTGTGTTTAAGAGAAACATCATGACCAACTTTAGTCTTTATTGTTTTAGAGAAACATCATGACCAACTTTAGTGTTCTGTGTTTTAGAGAAACATCATGACCAACTTTAGTCTTCTGTGTTTTAGAGAAACATCATGACCAACTTTAGTCTTTACTGTTTTAGAGAAACATCATGACCAACTTTAGTGTTCTGTGTTTTAGAGAAACATCATGACCAACTTTAGTCTTTTTTTTCTTTTTCTGACCTTGAAGCAATTTAGACTTTCTACCATCCCTCCCTCTGTTCTGACTCTCTCCCCTCCCTCTCTCACTCTTTCCCTCTGATCTGACTCTCTACCCTCCCTCTCTCTCACTTTTTCCCTCTGTTCTGACTCTCTCCCCTCCCTCTCTCTCTTTCCCTCTGTTCGGACTCTCTCCCCTCCCTCTCTCTCTTCCCCTCTGTTCTGACCCTCTACCCTCCATCTCTCTCTCTTTCCCTCTGTTCTGACTCTCTCCCTCCCTCTCTCTCTCTTCCCCTCTGTTCTGACCCTCTACCCTCCATCTCTCTCTTTCCCTCTGTTCTGAATCTCTACCCTCCCTCTCTCTTACCTCTGTTCTGACTCTCTACCCTCCCTCTCTCTCTCTTTCCCTCTGTTCTGACCCTCTACCCTCCATCTCTCTCTCTTTCCCTCTGTTCTGACTCTCTACCCTCCCTCTCTCTCTTTCCCTCTGTTCTGACTCTCTACCCTCCCTCTCTCTCTCTTTCCCTCTGTTCTGACTCTCTACCCTCCCTCTTTCTCTCTCTGTTCGGACTCTCTACCCTCCCTCTCTCTCTCTTTCCCTCTGTTCTGACTCTCTACCCTCCATCTCTCTCTTTCCCTCTGTTCTGACTCTCTCCCCCCTCTCTCTCTCTTTCCCTCTGTTCTGACTCTCTACCCTCCCTCTCTCTCTTTCCCTCTGTTCTGACTCTCTACCCTCCCTCTCTCTCTTTCCCTCTGTTCTGACTCTCTCCCCTCCCTATCTCTCTCTTTCCCTCTGTTCTGACTCTCTACCCTCCCTCTCTCTCTCTTTCCCTCTGTTCTGACTCTCTACCCTCCATCTCTCTCTCTTTCCCTCTGTTCTGACTCTCTACCCTCCCTCTCTCTTTCCCTCTGTTCTGACTCTCTACCCTCCTTCTCTCTCTCTCTTTCCCTCTGTTCTGACTCTCTACCCTCCCTCTCTCTCTCCCTCTGTTCTGACTCTCTACCCTCCCCTCTCTCTTTCCCTCTGTTCTGACTCTCTACCCTCCTTCTCTCTCTCTCTTTCCCTCTGTTCTGACTCTACCCTCCCTCTCTCTTTCCCTCTGTTCTGACTCTCTACCCTCCCTCTCTCTCTTTCCCTCTGTTCTGACTCTCTACCCTCCCTCTCTCTCTTTCCCTCTGTTCTGACTCTCTCCCCTCCATATCTCTCTCTTTCCCTCTGTTCTGACTCTCTACCCTCCCTCTCTCTCTCTTTCCCTCTGTTCTGACTCTCTACCCTCCATCTCTCTCTCTTTCCCTCTGTTCTGACTCTCTACCCTCCCTCTCTCTTTCCCTCTGTTCTGACTCTCTACCCTCCTTCTCTCTCTCTCTTTCCCTCTGTTCTGACTCTCTACCCTCCCTCTCTCTTACCTCTGTTCTGACTCTCTACCCTCCCTCTCTCTCTCTTTCCCTCTGTTCTGACTCTCTACCCTCCCTCTCTCTTTCCCTCTGTTCTGACTCTCCCCCCTCCCTCTCTCCCTATGTTCTGACTCTCTACCCTCCCTCTCTCTTTCCCTCTGTTCTGACTCTCTACCCTCCTTCTCTCTCTCTCTTTCCCTCTGTTCTGACTCTCTACCCTCCTTCTCTCTCTCTCTTTCCCTCTGTTCTGACTCTCTACCCTCCCTCTCTCTTTCCCTCTGTTCTGACTCTCCCCCCTCCCTCTCTCCCTCTGTTCTGACTCTCTACCATCCCTCTCTCTCTCTCTCCCCCTCAGGGCTCCAGATCCTCTGTTTTGACTCTCTACCCTCCCAGTTTAGTATACACAGACTGGACAACAGGACAATGATCCTAAGCCCGGACTTGAACCAGATCGAACATCTCTGGAGAGACCTGAAAAAAGCAGTGCAGCAAAGCTCCCCATCCAACCTGACAGAGCTTGAGAGGATCTGCAGAGAAGAATGGGAGAAACTCCCCAAATACAGGTGTGCCAAGCTAGTAGCGTCAAACCCAAGAAGACTTAAGGCTGTAATCGCTGCCAAAGGTGCTTCAACAAAGTACTGAGTAAAGGGTCTGAATACTTATGTAAATGTGATATCTAATTTTTTTTTAAATAAAAATGTGCACACATAAAATACAGTTTTTGCTTTGTAATTCTGGGTTATTGTGTGTAGATTGATGAGGGAAAAAAACAATGTAATCCATTTTAGAATAAGGCTGTAACGTGACAAAATGTGGAAAAAGTCAAGGGGTCTGAATACTTTCTGAATGCACTGTATATCAGTATATTAGACTCTCTCTCTGCAGTGATGTTGTTTTCATCACTTCTGGTTTAACACTGACATCAAGTGGTGATTGTCCAAACTGCACCCCTGTTAAGATAAAAAGCGAGAGATGCAGAGAGAGAGAGAGAGAAGACCACAGAGAGAGAGAGAGCAGAGAGAGAGAGCAGAGAGAGAGCAGAGAGAGAGAGAGCAGGCTGAGAGAGCAGAGAGAGAGCAGAGAGAGAGAGAGCAGAGAGCAGGGAAAAGAGAAAGCAGAGAGAGCAGAGAAAAGAGAGAAAGCAGAGAGGGTGAGAGCAGAGAGAGAGCAGGAGCAGAGAGCATTAGAGAGGAGAGAGCAGAGAGCATTAGAGAGAGAGGGAGAGACCGGAGAGCAGGCTGAGAGAGCAGAGAGTGAGAGATCAGAGAGAGAGAGGGTAGAGAGCAGACAACAGAAAGAGAGAGATCAGAGAGCGCAGCAGAGCAGAGAACAGAGAGAGAGAGCAGAGAACAGAGAGAAGAGAGAGAGAGCAGAGGGAGAGAGAGAGCAGGGAGAGAGAGAGAAGAGAGAGGGCAGAGAGAAGAGAGAGCAGATAGAGCAGAGGGAGAGAGAGAGAGCAGAGGGAGAGCGAGAGAGCAGAGAGGGAGAGAGAACAGAGAGAGCAGAGAGAGCAGAGAGAGAGCAGAGAGAGAGAGCAGAGAGAGAGCAGAAAGCAGGCTGAGAGAGAGAGAGAGAAGAGAGGGCAGAGAGCAGAGAACAGAGAAGAGAGCAGAAAAAGAGCAGAGAGAGAGAGCAGAGAGAGAGAGCAGAGGGGGCAGAGAGCAGAGAACAGAGAAGAGAGCAGAAAAAGAGCAGAGAGAGAGAGCAGAGGGAGAGAGATAGCAGAGAGAGAGCGAGCAGAGAGCAGGCTGAGAGAGCAGAGCGAGAGAGGGAGAGAGCAGAGAGAAGAGCGAGGGCAGAGAGAGTAGAGAGAGCGACCAGAGAGCAGGCTGAGAGAGCAGAGAGAGAGAGCGAGCAGAAAGCAGGCTGAGAAAGCAAAGAGAGAGTGAGAGAGCAGAGAGGGCAGAGAAGAGAGAGCAAAGGGAGAGAGATCAGAGAACAGAGAGAGAGCAGAGCGAGAGAGGGAGAGAGCAGAGAGAAGAGCGAGGGCAGAGAGAGCAGAGAGCGCGAGCAGAGAGCAAAGAGAGCGTGAGAGAGCAGAGAGAGAGAAAGCAGAGAGCAGAGAGAGCAGAGGGAGAGATAGATCAGAGAACAGAGAGAGAGCAGAGAGAGAGAGAAGAGAGGGAGAGAGAGCAGGGTGAGAGCAGAGGGAGAGCGCTGAGAGCAGAGAGAGCTGAGCGAGCAGAGCACAGAGAGAGCATAGAGAGAGAGAGCAGAGAGTAGGCTGAGAGAGCAAAGAGAGAGGGCAGAGTGAGAGAGAGAGCAGAGGGAGAGAGAGAGCAGAGACCAGAGAGAGAGCAGGCTGAGAAAGCAAAGAGAGTGAGAGAGCAGAGAGAGAGAGCAGAGAAGGCAGAGAGAGAGCAGAGAGAGAGAGCAGAGAGAGAAGAGGGCAGAGAGAGCAGAGGGAGAGCAGAGAACAGAGAGAGAGAGCAGGCTGAGAAAGCAAAGAGAGAGTGAGCGAGCATAGAGTGAGACCAGAGAGAGCAGAGAAAAGAGAGAGCAGAAGAGCAGAGGGAGAGAGAGAGCAGAGAGATAGAGAGCAGGCTGAGAGAGCAGAGAGGGAGAGAGCAGAGAGAGAGAGCAGGCTCAGAGAGAGAGAGCAGGCTGAGAAAGCAAAGAGAGAGAAGAGGGCAGAGAGAGCAGAGGGAGAGCAGAGAACAGAGAGAGAGAGCAGGCTGAGAAAGCAAAGAGAGAGTGAGCGAGCATAGAGTGAGAGCAGAGAGAGCAGAGAAAAGAGAGAGCAGAAGAGCAGAGGGAGAGAGAGAGCAGAGAGAGAGAGAGCAGGCTGAGAGAGCAGAGAGGGAGAGAGCAGAGAGAGAGAGCAGGCTGAGAGAGCAGAGAGAGAGAGCAGAGAGAGAGAGCAGGCTGAGAAAGCAAAGAGAGAGAAGAGAGAGGGCAGCGAGAACAGAGCAGAAAAAGCAGAGGGAGAGAGAGCAGAGAACAGAGAGAAGAGAGAGCAGAGAGAGAGAAAAGAGAGGGCAGAGAGAGAGCAGAGAGAGAGAGAGAGCAGAGAGAGAACAGAGTGCTGAGAGAGAAGAGAGAGCAGAGAGAGCGAGAGCAGACAGAGAGAAAGCAGAGCATAGAGAAAAGCGAGAGCAGAGACTGAGATAGCAGAGAGAGCAGAAGGCAGAAAGAGCTGAGCAAGCTGAGCACAGAGAGAGCAGAGAGAGAGAGAGAGGGGAGAGGGCAGAGTGAGAGAGAGAGCAGAGACCAGAGAGAGAGCAGAGAGCAGGCTGAGAAAGCAGAGAGAGAGAGAGAGCAGAGAGAGAGCAGGCTGAGAAAGCAAAGAGAGAGAGAGCAGAGAGAGCAGGCTGAGAGCAGGCTGAGAGAGCAGAGGGAGAGAGAGCAGGCTGAGAAAGCAAAGAGAGAGCAGAGAGAAGAGAGAGGGCAGAGAAAAGAGAGAGAGCAGAGAGAACAGAGCAGAAAGAGCAGAGGGAGAGAGAGCAGAGAGAAGAGAGAGCAGAGAGAAAGAGCAGAGAGGACAGAGAGAGCAGAGAGAGACAGCAGAGAGAACAGAGCATAGAGCAGAGCATAGAGAAAAGTGAGAGCAGAGAGAGAGAGAGCAGAGAGAGAGCAGAGAACAGAGAGAGAGAGAGCAGAGGGAGAGACAGAGAGCAGATAGAAAAAGCAGAGAGAGAGCAGAAGGCAGAGGGAGAGTAGAGAGAGCAGAGAGAGAGAACAGAGAGGGCAGAGAGAGAGAGAGCAGAGAGAGTGCTGAGAGAGCAATAGAGAGCAGAAAGAAAGCAGAGAAAAGAGAGAACAGCAGAGCAGAGAGAGCAGGCTGAGAGAGAAGAGAGAGCAGAGAGCGAGAGAGAGCAGGGAGGGAGAGAGCAGAGAGAGAGAGATAGAGCAGAGAGAAGAGAGAGCAATAGAGAGCAGAGAAAAGAGAGAACAGCAGAGCGAGAACTCTGTTGCTATAGTAACGCTGCATCACAACACTCTGTACAATTTGTTTAATTCAATTTCACATATTTAATTGTTTTGTATTTCATTTCATGTTTGTTTCATGTTTCAACCAGTCGCAGGTTAACGTCAACCTGACAGAGGAAACGTAACATCAATAACCAAACTGTTTTCACAATTAACATGCTTTTCTTGTTTCAACTATGTTTTATTATGAAAAGTACAATATATCCTTGTATACTTGTACAACTATGGAGCGTATGTCCATATATAATTATACAATTTGTTATTCAACATAAAAGACAACAAATTATCACATTGGTATTTTAACGGTGTTATTGTCACAATTATAGGAAGACACGCATGTGTGTGTGTGTCCAGTGTGTCCACTGTGTGTGTGTGTGTCCAGTGTGTCTGTGTGTGTGTCCAGTGAGTGTGTGTGTGTGTGTGTGTGTCCAGTGTGTGTGTGTGTGTGTGTGTGTGTGTGTGTGTCCAGTGTGTGTGTGTCTGTCCAGTGTGTCTGTGTGTGTGTCCAGTGTGTGTGTGTCCAGTGTGTGTTCAGTGTGTGCGTGTGTGTGTCCAGTGTGTGTGTGTGTGTGTCCAGTGTGTGTGTGTGGCCAGTGTGTGTGTGTGTGTTTCCAGTGTGTGTGTCTGTGTCCAGTGTGTGTGTGTGTGTGTCCAGTGTGAGTGTGTGTCTGTCCAGTGTGAGTGTTTGTGTGTGTGTGTGTGTGTGTCCAGTGTGAGTGTGTGTCCAGTGTGTGTGTCCAGTGTGTGTGTGTGTCTGTCCAGCATGAGTGTGTGTGTGTGTCCAGTGTGAGTGTGTGTGTGTGTGTCCAGTGTGAGTGTGTGTGTGTCCAGCATGAGTGTGTGTGTGTGTGTGTATCCAGTGTGTGTGTGTGTGTGTGTGTGTGTGTCCAGTGTGAGTGTGTGTCCAGTGTGTGTGTGTGTGTGTCCAGTGTGTGTGAGTGTGTGTGTGTGTGTGTGTGTGTGTGTGTGTCCAGTGTGAGTGTGTGTGTGTGTCCAGTGTGAGTGTGTGTGTGTGTGTGTCCAGTGTGAGTGTGTGTGTGTGTGTCCAGTGTGAGTGTGTGTGTGTGTGTGTCCAGTGTGAGTGTGTGTGTGTCCAGTGTGTGTGTGTGTGTGTGTTTCCAGTGTGTGTGTGTGTGTCCAGTGTGTGTGTGTGTGTGTGTGTGTGTCCAGTGTGTGTGTGTGTGTGTCCAGTGTGTGTGTGTGTGTGTGTGTTTGTCCAGTGTGTGTGTGTGTGTGTGTGTCCAGTGTGTGTGTGTGTGTGTCCAGTGTGTGTGTGTGTCCAGTGTGTGTGTGTGTGTGTGTGTCCAGTGTGTGTGTGTGTGTGTGTCCAGTGTGAGTGTGTGTCCAGTGTGTGTGTGTGTGTGTATCTGTGTGTGTGTGTGTGTGTCCAGTGTGAGTGTGTGTGTGTGTCCAGTGTGTGTGTGTGTCCAGTGTGTGTCCAGTGTGTGTATCCAGTGTGTGTGTGTGTGTTTCCAGTGTGTGTGTGTGTGTGTCAAGTGTGTGTGTGTCCAGTGTGTGTGTGTGTGTGTGTGTGAGTGTGTGTGTGTGTGTCCAGTGTGTATGTGTGTGTGTGTGTGTGTGTGTGTGTGTGTGTATCTGTCCAGTGTGTCTGTGTGTGTGTCCAGTGTGTGTGTGTGTCCAGTGTGTGTGTGTGTCCAGTGTGTCTGTGTGTCCAGTGTGAGTGTGTGTGTCCAGTGTGTGTGTGTGTGTGTGTGTGTCCAGTGTGTGTGTGTGTGTGTGTGTGTGTGTGTGTGTGTGTGTGTGTGTGTGTGTGTGTGTGTGTCCAGTGTGTGTGTGTGTGTGTGTCCAGTGTGTGTGTCTGTGTGTGTGTCCAGTGTGAGTGTGTGTGTGTGTCCAGCGTGAGTGTGTGTGTGTGTCCAGTGTGTGTGTGTGTGTGTGTCCAGTGTGTGTGTGTGTCCATTGTGTATGTGTGTCCAGTGTGTGTGTGTGTGTGTCCAGCGTGAGTGTGTGTGTGTGTCCAGTGTGAGTGTGTGTGTGTGTGTCCAGTGTGTGTGTGTGTGTGTGTCCAGTGTGTGTGTGTGTCCAGTGTGTGTGTGTGTCCAGTGTGTCTGTGTGTCCAGTGTGAGTGTGTGTGTCCAGTGTGTGTGTGTGTGTGTGTGTGTCCAGTGTGTGTGTGTGTGTGTCCAGTGTGTGTGTGTGTGTGTGTGTCCAGTGTGTGTGTGTGTGTGTGTGTCCAGTGTGTGTGTGTGTCCATTGTGTATGTGTGTCCAGTGTGTCTGTGTGTGTGTCCAGTGTGAGTGTGTGTGTGTGTGTGTCCAGTGTGAGTGTGTGTGTGTCCAGTGTGTGTGTGTGTGTGTCCAGTGTGTGTGTGTCCAGTGTGAGTGTGTCCAGTGTGAGTGTTTGTGTGTGTCCAGTGTGAGTGTGTGTGTGTGTCCAGTGTGTGTGTGTGTGTCCAGTGTGTGTGTGTCCAGTGTGAGTGTGTGTGGTGTGTGTGTCCAGTGTGAGTGTGTGTGTGTGTCCAGTGTGAGTGTGTGTGTGTCCAGTATGTGTCTGTCCAGTGTGTGTGTGTGTGTGTGTGTGTGTGTGTGTGAGTGTGTGTGAGTGTGTGTGTCCAGTGTGAGTGTGTGTGTGTGTGTGTGTCCAGTGTGAGTGTGTGTGTGTGTGTGTCCAGTGTGAGTGTGTGTGTGTGTGTCCAGTGTGTGTGTGTGTGTGTGTGTCCAGTGTGTGTGTGTGTGTGTGTGTGTGTGTGTGTGTGTGTGTGTGTGTGTGTGTGTGTCCAGTGTGTGTGTGTGTGTGTGTGTGTCCAGTGTGTGTGTGTGTGTGTGTGTGTGTGTGTGTCCAGTGTGTGTTTGTCCAGTGTGTGTGTGTGTGTGTGTGTCCAGTGTGTGTGTGTCCAGTGTGTGTGTGTGTGTCCAGTGTGTGTTTGTCCAGTGTGTGTGTATCTGTCCAGTGTGAGTGTGTGTGTGTGTGTCCAGTGTGAGTGTGTGTCCAGTGTGTGTGTGTGTGTGTATCTGTCCAGTGTGTTTGTGTGTGTGTCCAGTGTGAGTGTGTGTGTGTGTGTGTGTGTGTGTCCAGTGTGTGTCCAGTGTGTGTATCCAGTGTGTGTGTGTGTGTTTCCAGTGTGTGTGTGTGTGTGTCCAGTGTGTGTGTGTCCAGTGAGTGTGTGTGTGTGTGTCCAGTGTGAGTGTGTGTGTGTGTGTCCAGTGTGTATGTGTGTGTGTGTGTGTGTGTGTGTGTGTGTGTGTATCTGTCCAGTGTGTCTGTGTGTGTGTCCAGTGTGTGTGTGTGTCCAGTGTGTGTGTGTCCAGTGTGAGTGTGTGTCCAGTGTGTGTGTGTGTGTGTGTGTGTCCAGTGTGAGTGTGTGTGTGTGTGTGTGTGTGTGTGTGTGTGTCCAGTGTGTGTGTGTGTGTGTCCAGTGTGTGTGTGTGTGTGTGTCCAGTGTGTGTGTCTGTGTGTGTGTCCAGTGTGAGTGTGTGTGTGTGTCCAGCGTGAGTGTGTGTGTGTGTCCAGTGTGTGTGTGTATGTGTGTGTGTCCAGTGTGTGTGTGTGTCCATTGTGTATGTGTGTCCAGTGTGTGTGTGTGTGTGTCCAGTGTGAGTGTGTGTCCAGTGTGTGTGTGTGTGTGTCCAGTGTGTGTGAGTGTGTGTGAGTGTGTGTGTCCAGTGTGAGTGTGTGTGTGTGTGTGTGTGTGTCCAGTGTGAGTGTGTGTGTGTGTGTGTCCAGTGTGAGTGTGTGTGTGTGTGTCCAGTGTGAGTGTGTGTGTGTGTGTCCAGTGTGAGTGTGTGTGTGTGTCCAGTGTGAGTGTGTGTGTGTGTGTGTCCAGTGTGTGTGTGTGTGTGTGTCCAGTGTGTGTGTGTGTCCAGTGTGTGTGTGTGTCCAGTGTGAGTGTGTGTCCAGTGTGAGTGTGTGTGTCCAGTGTGTGTGTGTGTGTGTGTGTCCAGTGTGTGTGTGTGTGTGTCCAGTGTGTGTGTGTGTGTGTGTGTCCAGTGTGTGTGTGTGTGTGTGTGTCCAGTGTGTGTGTGTGTGTGTGTATGTGTGTGTCCAGTGTGTCTGTGTGTGTGTCCAGTGTGAGTGTGTGTGTGTGTGTGTCCAGTGTGAGTGTGTGTGTGTCCAGTGTGTGTGTGTGTGTGTCCAGTGTGTGTGTGTCCAGTGTGAGTGTGTCCAGTGTGAGTGTGTGTGTGTGTCCAGTGTGTGTGTGTGTGTGTGTGTGTCCAGTGTGAGTGTGTGTGTGTGTCCAGTGTGAGTGTGTGTGTGTGTGTCCAGTGTGTGTGTGTGTGTCCAGTGTGTGTGTGTCCAGTGTGTGTGTGTGTGTCCATTGTGTTAGTGTGTGTGTGTCCAGTGTGAGTGTGTGTGTGTGTCCAGTGTGAGTGTGTGTGTGTCCAGTATGTGTCTGTCCAGTGTGTGTGTGTGTGTGTGTGTGTGTGTGTGTGTCCAGTGTGTGTGTGTGTGTGTGTGTGTGTGTGTGTGTGTGTGTGTGTGTGTGTGTCCAGTGTGAGTGTGTGTGTGTGTCCAGTGTGAGTGTGTGTGTGTGTCCAGTGTGTGTGTGTGTGTGTGTGTCCAGTGTGTGTGTGTCCAGTGTGTGTGTGTATCTGTCCAGTGTGAGTGTGTGTGTGTCCAGTGTGTGTATCTGTCCAGTGTGTGTGTGTGTGTCCAGTGTGTCCAGTGTGTGTATCTGTCCAGTGTGTGTGTGTGTGTGTGTCAGGTTATTATTTCAGGGACACTGAGGAGTCAACATCAACCCCAAACCCTGGATAGAGGGGCTCAGTGAATGTGGAGGTGAATGTGACCAGGTGGGTCAGTGTGTCAGAGGAGGCTCTATAGAAGGACAGAGTGCCGGCTGGCCAGTCCAGATACACTCCTACTCTGTGGGAGCTGGAGGAGGGGACGTCTATGGTAGTGGGATTATTATTGTGACAGGCATAGTAACTGTTGCCATGGCAGAACAGACTCCAGGACTTGTCATTGTATCCAAGCCAACAGTCATCACCCCCTCCTCTCCTGCTGATTCCTTTATATGTCACTCCTATATCAGCCCCTCTCCCACTCCACTCTACCTCCCAGTAACAGCGCCCAGTCAGACCCTCTCTACACAGCACCTGTCCACTGTCCTCAAATCTCTCTGGGTGATCAGGATACGGCTGCTTCTCTCTCCTACATGTCACCTTTCTGTTCTCCTCAGACAGAGAGAGGAGTCTGTTTACTGTGTTTGGGTCCAGTGTGAGATCACAGACATCTGATGGATGAAACCAGACACAATATTAGAAATCATCATCATTCACATTAGAATGTTAATTCACTTTTCACTAATTCATTTAATGTAGATGTTTCTAGGTATCAAAAGGAGAAGTTAAGGTAACTTGAGACTTGTTGAATGATCATATGTTATACTGTATGGTAACATAAAACACACTTATTCCCATGAATTACACACACACACACACACACAAACTGGACAAACACACACACACAGACACACACACACACACACACACACACACACACACACACACACACACACACACACACACACACACACACACACACACACACACACACACACACACACACACATTGTCAAAGCAACTCTTTGTAAACGTTGGTGTCCCTGATTTCTGCTTCTGTAGAACTACAGCTGATATTTAATATGACCAAGTAAGTAATGATGGTGGTCTTTGACTTTGACTTAACTTGAATTAAGACTTATTCTTAGTCATATTCTTCACAGCAGTCAATACTCACATTTTCTAATCCCAGGTTTCATTCTGTTCTCTCCACCATGTTCCACACTGTAGCGGTAAGCAGAAGAACAGACAGTCATTGAGGGATACACCTGAACTCACACACAAACACACACACACACACACACACACATTCACACACACAACTTTGTCCAAGTGGTGGTCAGAATGTTTGTTTTAACCAGCCTGATAAGTCAAACATGTCTGATATGAACATTGACATAAACCCTCTACATACTTGAGTTTCTCCAGTCTGCAGTGTGGATCCTCCAGTCCAGCAGAGAGCAGTCTGACTCCTGAGTCTCCTGGGTGATTGTAGCTCAGGTCCAGCTCTCTCAGGTGTGAGGGGTTTGACCTCAGAGCTGAGACCAGAGAAGCACAGCCTTCCTCTGTGACTAGACAGCCTGACAGCCTGCAAAGAGTCAAATCATATTAAAATCACTCTGCTATTCTTTGGTGGTGAAAATAGTGGCAGAATATTTTTTCAACATATTCAGATACATCAGTGTCCTGAAACCTGCCATATCTATTCATAAATGGATGTATCATTATTATAAATGATCAGAATATTACTTGTAGAGAGAAAAATGTACAGTACAAATATTTGAGTAGACTGACCAGACCAGTTTAAAAAGCAGTATCAGTCAGAAGACAGACAGTGAGGTATCAGATTTAGATTGTATTGAGTAAACAGTCCACACCATATCTATAATGACAGTGAAGCTAACATTTTAAATGTGGCTCAATACTCCAGCATTTTGGATTTCAGATCAAATGTTTCATATGAGGTGACAGTATATAATGTCACCTTTATTTGAGGGTACATACATATCTGTTTCACGGTTTGAAATAAAAGCACTTTATATACCTCGTCCCCCGTTTGAATTTGTCATAAGTAATCTGACCAATTCACTTATAGTGCATTAAATTAAAGTAGTCAAAAGTTTAGTATTTGGTCTGACATTCCTTGAACGCAATGACTACATCAAGCTTGTGACTTAAACTCGTTAATTGCATTTGCAGTTTGCTTTGGTTGAGTTTTGGGTATGTTTTGCCCAATATTAAAATGGTGGATGATGAATGGAGTAATCTTCTGTCTCAGTGAGTAGATAACATGTTTCTAAACACTACTAAAAAAATGCTGATGATGCCATGATTTACACAAATCATGAATGAATCATTAATAAAAAATAAGTGAGAAAGTTACGGAGGCTACAACAAAACATGCTAACCTCTCACCATTACCAATAACAGAGACTACAACAAAACATGCTAACCTCTCACCATTACCAATAACAGAGGCTACAACAAAACATGCTAACCTCTCACCATTACCAATAACAGAGACTACAACAAAACATACTAACCTCTCACCATTACCAATAACAGAGGCTACAACAAAACATGCTAACCTCTCACCATTACCAATAACAGAGACTACAACAAAACATACTAACCTCTCACCATTACCAATAACAGAGGCTACAACAAAACATGCTAACCTCTCACCATTACCAATAACAGAGACTACAACAAAACATACTAACCTCTCACCATTACCAATAACAGAGACTACAACAAAACATGCTAACCTCTCACCATTACCAATAAATGAGGATACAACAAAACATGCTAACCTCTCACCATTACCAATAACAGAGACTACAACAAAACATTCTAACCTCTCACCATTACCAATAACAGAGGCTACAACAAAACATGCTAACCTCTCACCATTACCAATAACAGAGGCTACAACAAAACATGCTAACCTCTCACCATTACCAATAACAGAGGCTACAACAAAACATGCTAACCTCTCACCATTACCAATAACAGAGACTACAACAAAACATGTTAACCTCTCACCATTACCAATAACAGAGGCTACAACAAAACATGCTAACCTCTCACCATTACCAATAACAGAGGCTACAACAAAACATACTAACCTCTCACCATTACCAATAACAGAGACTACAACAAAACATACTAACCTCTCACCATTACCAATAACAGAGGCTACAACAAAACATGCTAACCTCTCACCATTACCAAAAACAGAGGCTACAACAAAACATGCTAACCTCTCACCATTACCAATAACAGAGGCTACAACAAAACATGCTAACCTCTCACCATTACCAATAACAGAGGCTACAACAAAACATGCTAACCTCTCACCATTACCAATAACAGAGGCTACAACAAAACATGCTAACCTCTCACCATTACCAATAACAGAGGCTACAACAAAACATGCTAACCTCTCACCATTACCAATAACAGAAGCTACAACAAAACATTCTAACCTCTCACCATTACCAATAACAGAGGCTACAACAAAACATGCTAACCTCTCACCATTACCAATAACAGAGGCTACAACAAAACATACTAACCTCTCACCATTACCAATAACAGAGGCTACAACAAAACATGCTAACCTCTCACCATTACCAATAACAGAGGCTACAACAAAACATGCTAACCTCTCACCATTACCAATAACAGAGGCTACAACAAAACATGCTAAACTCTCACCATTACCAATAACAGAGGATACAACAAAACATGCTAACCTCTCACCATTACCAATAACAGAGGCTACAACAAAACATACTAACCTCTCACCATTACCAATAACAGAGGCTACAACAAAACATACTAACCTCTCACCATTACCAATAACAGAGGCTACAACAAAACATGCTAACCTCTCACCATTACCAAAAGCAGAGGCTACAACAAAACATGCTAAACTCTCACCATTACCAATAACAGAGACTACAACAAAACATGCTAACCTCTCACCATTACCAATAACAGAGGCTGAAACAAAACATGCTAACCTCTCACCATTACCAATAACAGAGGCTACAACAAAACATACTAACCTCTCACCATTACCAATAACAGAGACTACAACAAAACATGCTAACCTCTCACCATTACCAATAACAGAGACTACAACAAAACATGCTAACCTCTCACCATTACCAATAACAGAGGATACAACAAAACATGCTAACCTCTCACCATTACCAATAACAGAGGATACAACAAAACATGCTAACCTCTCACCATTACCAATAACAGATGCTACAACAAAACATGCTAACCTCTCACCATTACCAATAACAGAGGCTACAACAAAACATGCTAACCTCTCACCATTACCAATAACAGAGGCTACAACAAAACATGCTAACCTCTCACCATTACCAATAACAGAGGCTACAACAAAACATACTAACCTCTCACCATTACCAATAACAGAGGCTACAACAAAACATGCTAAACTCTCACCATTACCAATAACAGAGGCTACAACAAAACATGCTAACCTCTCACCATTACCAATAACAGAGACTACAACAAAACATGCTAACCTCTCACCATTACCAATAACAGAGGGGGTCTGATCTTTGTGCCTCTGTAACTTTCTCATTCATCATTATTCACGATTCATTCCTGATTATTCATAATCATGGTAGCATCCACATGAATGTAGAAGTGTTCAGAAACATCTTCTATTCTTACTGACAATACAAGTGAAGTGACTCCAAAATGACAGGACATTATTCACCATTCAGTTTCTATTAGGAAAAACATCATCCAAAACACAACCAAAACAAACTGCAAATGAATTCAACAAGTTAGTAGAATCACAAGCTTGATGTAAATCACTGCAGGCATGGAATATGGGACCAAATACTAAACTTATGACTACTTTAACACAATATAAGTGAATTCGTCCAAAATATTAAGACTTCTTCAAATGGGAGAACTACATACATAAAGTGCTTTCATATCTAAACAGTAAAATATATATGAATGAAAATACCCTCAAATGAAAGGTGACATTCTGGACTGTTGCCTAATTTGGAACATTAAATCTGAAATCCAAAATACTGGAGTATAGCACGAAATGTAAAACTGTAATCTTCACTGTCCAAACACATATGGTGTGGACTATGTGTGTCTGGTAAACACATGTGGATCTGGTGAACAGTTATCACTTGTTGACCAACTACAGGAATACTGACCTCAGAGTCTCCAGTTTACAGTGGGGATTCCCCAGTCCAGCAGAGAGCAGCTTCACTCCTGAATCCTTCAGGTCATTGTTACTCAGGTCCAGCTCTCTCAGGTGTGAGGGGTTTGACCTCAGAGCTGAGACCAGAGAAGCACAGCCTTCCTCTGTGACTAGACAGCCTGACAGCCTGCAAAGAGTCAAATCATATTAAAATCACACTGCTATTCTTTGGTGGTGAAAATAGTGGCAGTATATTTTTTCAACATATTCAGATACATCAGCGTCCTGAAACCTGCCATATCTATTTATATATTAATGTTTCATTATTAGAAATGACAAATTATCAAAGTATTACTTGTAGATAGAAAAATGTATAGTACAAATATTTGAGTAGACTGACCAGACCAGTTTAAAAAGCAGTATCAGTCAAAAGACAGACAGTGAGGTATCAGATTTAGATTGTATTGAGTAAACAGTCCACACCATATCTATTTTGACAGTGAAGCTAACATTTTAAATGTGGCTCTATACTCCAATAGTTTGGATTTGAGATATAATGTTTATATGAGGTGACAGTATATAATGTAACCATTTTTGGGGGGTATTTTAATACATATCTGTTTCACGGTTTGAAATAAAAGCACTTTATATACCTCGTCCCCCGTTTGAATTTGTCATAAGTAATCTGACCAATTCACTTATAGTGCATTAAAATTATAGCAGTCAAAAGTTTAGTATTTGGTCTGACATTCCTTGAACGCAATGACTACATCAAGCTTGTGACTTAAACTCGTTTATTGCATTTGCAGTTTGCTTTGGTTGTGTTTTGGTTGTGTTTTGGGTTAGGTTTTGCCCAATATTAAAATGGTGGATGATGAATGGAGTAATCTTCTGTCTCAGTGAGTAGATAACATGTTTCTAAACACTACTAAATAAATGCTGATGATGCCTTGATTAACACAAATCATGAATGAATCATTCATAAAAATAAGTGAGAAAGTTACGGAGGCTACAACAAAACATGCTAACCTCTCACCATTACCAATAACAGAGGCTACAACAAAACATGCTAACCTCTCACCATTACCAATAACAGAGACTACAACAAAACATGCTAACCTCTCACAATTACCAATAACAGAGGCTACAACAAAACATGCTAACCTCCCACCATTACCAATAACAAAGGCTGCAACAAAACATGCTAACCTCTCACCATTACCAATAACAGAGACTACAACAAAACATGCTAACCTCTCACCATTACCAATAACAGAGGCTACAACAAAACATGCTAACCTCTCACCATTACCAATAACAGAGACTACAACAAAACATGCTAACCTCTCACCATTAACCTCAAATAGAAGGTGACATTCTGTACTGTCACCTCATATGAAACATTTGATCTCAAATCCAAAATGCTGGAGCATAGCACCAAATGTAAAACTGTAAGCTTCACTGTCCAAACACATATGGTGTGGACTATGTGTGTCTGGTAAACACATGTGGATCTGGTGAACAGTTATCACTTGTTGACCAACTACAGGAATACTGACCTCAGAGTCTCCAGTTTACAGTGGGGATTCCCCAGTCCAGCAGAGAGCAGCTTCACTCCTGAATCCTTCAGGTCATTGTTACTCAGGTCCAGCTCTCTCAGGTGTGAGGGGTTTGACCTCAGAGCTGAGACCAGAGAAGCACAGCCTTCCTCTGTGACTAGACAGCCTGACAGCCTGCAAAGAGTCAAATCATATTAAAATCACACTGTTATTCTTTGATGGTCAAAATTCGCGGCGGTATATTTTTTCCAACATTTTCAGATATATCAGTGTCCTGAAACCTGCCATATCTATTCATAAACTAATGAATGTGTCATTATTATAAATGATCATGATATTATTTGTAGAGAGAAACATTTATATCCTAAACATTTGAGTAGACTGACCAGACCAGTTTAAAAAGCAGAATTAGTCAGAAGACAGACAGTGAGGTATCAGATTTAGATTGTATTGAGTATACAGTCCACACCATATCTATTTTGACAGTGAAGCTAACATTTCAAATGTGACTCTATAGTCCAACTGTTTGGATTTGAGATATAATGTTTATATGAGGTGACAGTATATAATGTAACCTTTTTTGGGGGGTATTTTAATACATATCTGTTTCACGGTTTGAAATAAAAGCACTTTATATACCTCGTCCCCCGTTTGAATTTGTCATAAGTAATCTGACCAATTCACGTATAGTGCATTAAAATTAAAGTAGTCAAAAGTTTAGTATTTGGTCTGACATTCCTTGAACGCAATGACTTCATCAAGCTTGTGACTTAAACTCGTTTACTGCATTTGCAGTTTGCTTTGGTTGTGTTTTGGTTGTGTTTTGGGTTAGGTTTTGCCCAATATTAAAATGGTGGATGATGAATGGAGTAATCTTCTGTCTCAGTGAGTAGATAACATGTTTCTAAACACTACTAAATAAATGCTGATGATGCCATGATTAACACAAATCATGAATGAATCATAAATAAAAATAAGTGAGAAAGTTATGGAGGCTACAACAAAACATGCTAACCTCTCACCATTACCAATAACAGAGACTACAACAAAACATGCTAACCTCTCACCATTACCAATAACAGAGGCTACAACAAAACATGCTAACCTCTCACCATTACCAAAAACAGAGGCTACAACAAAACATGCTAACCTCTCACCATTACCAATAACAGAGGCTACAACAAAACATGCTAACCTCTCACCATTACCAAAAACAGAGGCTACAACAAAACATGCTAACCTCTCACCATTACCAATAACAGAGGCTACAACAAAACATGCTAACCTCTCACCATTACCAATAACAGAGGCTACAACAAAACATGCTAACCTCTCACCATTACCAATAACAGAGACTACAACAAAACATGCTAACCTTCCACCATTACCAAAAACAGAGGCTACAACAAAACATGCTAACCTCTCACCATTACCAATAACAGAGACTACAACAAAACATGCTAACCTCTCACCATTACCAATAACAGAGACTACAACAAAACATGCTAACCTCTCACCATTACCAATAACAGAGGATACAACAAAACATACTAACCTCTCACCATTACCAATAACAGAGGCTACAACAAAACATGCTAACCTCTCACCATTACCAATAACAGAGGCAACAACAAAACATGCTAACCTCTCACCATTACCAATAACAGACGCTACAATTAACATGCTAACCTCTCACCATTACCAATAGCAGAGACTACAACAAAACATGCTAACCTCTCACCATTACCAATAACAGAGGCTACAACAAAACATGCTAACCTCTCACCATTACCAATAACAGAGGCAACAACAAAACATGCTAACCTCTCACCATTACCAATAACAGACGCTACAATTAACATGCTAACCTCTCACCATTACCAATAACAGAGGCTACAACAAAACATGCTAACCTCTCACCATTACCAATAACAGAGGCTACAACAAAACATGCTAACCTCTCACCATTACCAATAACAGAGGCAACAACAAAACATGCTAACCTCTCACCATTACCAATAACAGACGCTACAATTAACATGCTAACCTCTCACCATTACCAATAACAGAGGCTACAACAAAACATGCTAACCTCTCACCATTACCAATAACAGAGGCTACAACAAAACATGCTAACCTTCCACCATTACCAAAAACAGAGGCTACAACAAAACATGCTAACCTCTCACCATTACCAATAACAGAGGCTACAACAAAACATGCTAACCTCTCACCATTACCAATAACAGAGGCAACAACAAAACATGCTAACCTCTCACCATTACCAATAACAGACGCTACAATTAACATGCTAACCTCTCACCATTACCAATAACAGAGGCTACAACAAAACATGCTAACCTCTCACCATTACCAATAACAGAGGCTACAACAAAACATGCTAACCTCTCACCATTACCAATAACAGAGGCAACAACAAAACATGCTAACCTCTCACCATTACCAATAACAGAGACTACAACAAAACATGCTAACCTCTCACCATTACCAATAACAGAGGCTACAACAAAACATGCTAACCTCTCACCATTACCAATAACAGAGGCTACAACAAAACATGCTAACCTCTCACCATTACCAAAAACAGAGGCTACAACAAAACATGCTAACCTCTCACCATTACCAATAACAGAGGCTACAACAAAACATGCTAACCTCTCACCATTACCAATAACAGAGGCTACAACAAAACATACTAACCTCTCACCATTACCAATAATAGAGGCTACAACAAAACATGCTAACCTCCCACCATTACCAATAACAGAGGCTACAACAAAACATGCTAACCTCCCATTACCAAAAACAGAGGCTACAACAAAACATGCTAACCTCTCACCATTACCAATAACAGAGGCTACAACAAAACATGCTAACCTCCCATTACCAAAAACAGAGGCTACAACAAAACATGCTAACCTCTCACCATTACCAATAACAGAGACTACAACAAAACATGCTAACCTCTCACCATTACCAATAACAGAGGCTACAACAAAACATACTAACCTCTCACCATTACCAATAACAGAGGCTACAACAAAACATGCTAAACTCTCACCATTACCAATAACAGAGGCTACAACAAAACATGCTAAACTCTCACCATTACCAATAACAGAGACTACAACAAAACATGCTAACCTCTCACCATTACCAATATCAGAGGGGGTCTGATCTTTGTGCCTCTGTAACTTTCTCATTCATCATTATTCACGATTCATTCCTGATTATTCATAATCATGGCAGCATCCACATGAATGTAGAAGTGTTCAGAAACATCTTCTATTCTTACTGACAATACAAGTGAAGTGACTCCAAAATGACAGGACATTATTCACCATTCAGTTTCTATTAGGAAAAACATCATCCAAAACACAACCAAAACAAACTGCAAATGAATTTAACAAGTTAGTAGAATCACAAGCTTGATGTAAATCACTGCAGGCATGGAATATGGGACCAAATACTAAACTTATGACTACTTTAACACAATATAAGTGAATTTGTCCAAAATATTAAGACTTCTTCAAATGGGAGAACTACATACATAAAGTGCTTTCATATCTAAACAGTAAAATATATATGAATGAAAATACCCTCAAATGAAAGGTGACATTCTGGACTGTTGCCTAATTTGGAACATTAAATCTGAAATCCAAAATACTGGAGTATAGCACGAAATGTAAAACTGTAATCTTCACTGTCCAAACACATATGGTGTGGACTATGTGTGTCTGGTAAACACATGTGGATCTGGTGAACAGTTATCACTTGTTGACCAACTACAGGAATACTGACCTCAGAGTCTCCAGTTTACAGTGGGGATTCCCCAGTCCAGCAGAGAGCAGCTTCACTCCTGAATCCTTCAGGTCATTGTTAGTCAGGTCCAGCTCTCTCAGGTGTGAGGGGTTTGACCTCAGAGCTGAGACCAGAGAAGCACAGCCTTCCTCTGTGACTAGACAGTCTGACAGCCTGCAAAGAGTCAAATCATATTAAAATCACACTGCTATTCTTTGATGGTCAAAATATGCGGCGGTATATTTTTCCAACATTTTCAGATATATCAGTGTCCTGAAACCTGCCATATCTATTCATAAACTAATGAATGTGTCATTATTATAAATGATCATAATATTACTTGTAGAGAGAAACATTTATATCCTAAATATTTGAGTAGACTGACCAGACCAGTTTAAAAAGCAGTATCAGTCAAAAGACAGACAGTGAGGTATCAGATTTAGATTGTATTGAGTATACAGTCCACATCATATCTATTTTGACAGTGAAGCTAACATTTTAAATGTGTCTCTATACTCCAACAGTTTGGATTTGAGATCAAATGTTTTATATGAGGTGACAGTATATAATGTAACCTTTTTTGGGGGGTATTTTAATACATATCTGTTTCACGGTTTGAAATAAAAGCACTTTATATACCTCGTCCCCCGTTTGAATTTGTCATAAGTAATCTGACCAATTCACTTATAGTGCATTAAAATTAAAGTAGTCAAAAGTTTAGTATTTGGTCTGACATTCCTTGAACGCAATGACTACATCAAGCTTGTGACTTAAACTCGTTTATTGCATTTGCAGTTTGCTTTGGTTGTGTTTTGGGTTAGGTTTTGCCCAATATTAAAATGGTGGATGATGAATGGAGTAATCTTCTGTCTCAATGAGTAGATAACATGTTTCTAAACACTACTAAATAAATGCTGATGATGCCATGATTAACACAAATCATGAATGAATCATTAATAAAAATAAGTGAGAAAGTTACGGAGGCTACAACAAAACATGCTAACCTCTCACCATTACCAATAACAGAGGCTACAACAAAACATACTAACCTCTCACCATTACTAATAACAGAGACTACAACAAAACATGCTAACCTCTCACCATTACCAATAACAGAGACTACAACAAAGCATGCTAACCTCTCACCATTACCAATAACAGAGACTACAACAAAACATGCTAACCTCTCACCATTACCAATAACAGAGACTACAACAAAACATGCTAACCTCTCACCATTACCAATAACAGAGGCTACAACAAAACATGCTAACCTCTCACTATTGACTACAACAAAACATGCTAACCTCTCACCATTACTAATAACAGAGACTACAACAAAACATGCTAACCTGCACCATTACCAATAACAGAGGCTACAACAAAACATGCTAACCTCTCACCATTACCAATAACAGAGACTACAACAAAACATGCTAACCTCTCACCATTACCAATAACAGAGGCTACAACAAAACATGCTAACCTCTCACCATTACCAATAACAGAGGCTACAACAAAACATGCTAACCTCTCACCATTACCAATAACAGAGGATACAACAAAACATGCTAACCTCTCACCATTACCAATAACAAAGGTTACAACAAAACATGCTAACCTCTCACCATTACCAATAACAGAGACTACAACAAAACATGCTAACCTCTCACCATTACCAATAACAGAGGGGGTATGATCTTTGTGCCTATGTAACTTTCTCATTCATCATCATTCACTATTCATTCATGATTATTCATAATCATGGTAGCATCCACATGAATGTAGAAGTGTTCAGAAACATCTTCTATTCTTACTGACAATACAAGTGAAGTGACTCCAAAATGACAGGACATTATTCACCATTCAGTTTCTATGAGGAAAAACGTAATCCAAAATTGGACGAATCTCTGAACTTTTTACGAAATGTATTTGTCCAGATAATTAAGACTTCTTCAAATGGGAAAACGACGTACATACAGTGCTATCATTTCTAAACAGTAAAATATATATGTATAAATACCTTTAAATAAAAGGTGACATTCTCTACTGTCACCTAATATGAAACATTTGATCTCAAATCCAAAATGCTGGAGCATAGCACCAAATGTAAAACTATGTGTGTCTGGTAAACACATGTGGATCTGGTGAACAGTTATCACTTGTTGACCAACTACAGGAATACTGACCTCAGAGTCTCCAGTTTACAGTGGGGATTCCCCAGTCCAGCAGAGAGCAGCTTCACTCCTGAATCCTTCAGGTCATTGTTACTCAGGTCCAGCTCTCTCAGGTGTGAGGGGTTTGACTCCAGAGCTGAGACCAGAGAAGCACAGCCTTCCTCTGTGACTCCACAGCCTGACAGCCTGACAAAGAGATCATCATGACTTCACAAACACACTGTGGATTTAACACCAGTAGTGTAGAAGGACAATGGCAGATGCATTTGGTTAATTCTCTCAAACAACATATAGATTCATCTTCCATCTCCTAGAATTGTATGGTCATTTTGTTATACTAATGTGAAAATCAATGCATTTCTTCAATATGTTTTTCAATATAATATTATACACATATTATTATGCATATTTTTCTCTAAACTGAATATTTCTTCCTGATGATTAGTTCTTATATGTCATTTTATTTACTCACAGAACAGCTCTGGAGGCTTTGACCACTGGCAGCAGCCTCAGAAGACCTTCCTCTGATCTGGAGTATTTCTTCAGGTCAAACACATCCAGCTCCTTTTCTGAAGTCAGCAACACAAAGACCAGAGCTGACCACTGTGCAGGTGACAGTTTGGGTTTTGAGAGACTTCCTGATCTCAGGTAGCTTTGGATCTCCTCCACTAGAGAATGGTCATTCAGTTCATTCAGACAGTGGAACAGATTGATGCTCCTCTCTGGAGAGAGATTCTCCCCGATCTTCTTCTTGATGTACTTGACTGTTTCTTCATGGCTCTGTGAGCTGATTCTCGTCTTTGTCAGTAGACCTCGTAAGTGCTTCTGATTGGACTCCAGTGAGAGGCCCAGAAGGAAGCGGAGGAAAAGGTCCAGGTTTCCCGTCTCACTTTGTAAGGCTTTATCCACTGCATTCTTATAGAAAGTAATTGCAGACTTGTCGTTTGTTTGCAGTTTGTCCATTAGATTCTCATTGTTGTTGATGAATGAGAGGAACACATATACAGCAGCCAGAAACTCCTGAATGCTCAGATGAACAAAGCAGAACACCTTGTCCTGGTACAGCCCACATTCCTCTTTAAAGAGCTGTGTGCACAATCCTGAGTACACTGAGGCTTCATTGACATCAATGCCAGCCTCTTTCAGGTCTTCGTCATAGAAAATCAGATTGCCATTCACAAGCTGTTGAAAAGCCAGTTTTCCCAGTGACAGAATGTCCTCTTTATTCCAGTGTGGACCTGTCTCTTCTTTCCTAAGATACTTTTCATTCTTCTGTTTGGTATGAAACTCCACAAGGTGTGTGTACATCTCAGTCAGAGTCTTGGGCATCTCTTCTCTCTTATGTTTCAGCATGTGTTCAAGGACTGTTGCAGAAATCCAACAGAAGACTGGAATGTGGCACATGATGTGGAGGCTCCTTGATTTCTTTATGTGTGAGATGATTCTGCTGGCCAGGTCCTCATCACTGAATCTCTTCCTGAAGTACTCCTCCTTCTGTGGGTCATTGAAGCCTCGTACCTCTGTCACCTGGTCAACACACATTGAAGGGATCTTATTGGCTGCTGCAGGTCGGGTAGTTATCCAGATGAGAGCAGAGGGAAGCAGATTTCCCTTGATGAGATTTGTCAGCAGAACATCCACTGAGGTTGACTCTGTCACGTCCCAACAGATCTTGTTCTTCTGGAAGTCTAGGGGCAGTCGGCACTCATCCAGACCATCAAAGATGAACAGAACTTTGTACTTGTTGTAGATGGAGATTCCTGATTGTTTGGTTTCCATTGAGAAGTGATTGAGGAGTTCAATGAAAGTGTGTTTGTTTTCTTTTATCAAATTCAGCTCTCGGAAAGGGAATGAGAATACAAATTGGACATCCTGATTTGCTTTTCCTTCAACCCAGTCCAGAATGAACTTCTGCACAGAGACTGTTTTTCCAATGCCAGCGACTCCCTTTGTCAGTACAGTTCTGATAGGTTTGTCTTGTCCAGTTAAAGGTGTGAAGATGTCGTTACATTTGATTGGAGTCTCTGGTCTTGCTTGTTTCCTGGTTGTTGTCTCAATCTGTCTCAGCTCATGTTCATTATTGACCTCTCCTGTTCCACCCTCTGTGATGTAGAGCTCTGTGTAGATCTTATTGAGAAGTGTTGGGTTTCCTTGTTTAGCGATCCCCTCAAATACACATTGAAACTTCTTCTTTAGATTAGATTTGAGTTCACGTTGGCAAATCACAGCAAGCTCATCTGAATCTAGAAAGACCACAGAGGATATTAATATTACGTCTGTTTTAATGACTACAGTATTGTAAGACGGTTATAACGTTTTACATTATAATCATTTATTCTCTTAACTGACTGTATAAATGTGTAAATGTTTTCATAATGCATTACAGACTGGTGTGACTGATTATATTATTATTGGTATTATTGATGGTATTATTAATGTTGTCTCTCTCTCTAAATTAATCACCACAACACATCCCTGCTGCTACTTGATGAGGTCACTAGGTGTTGTGTTAAGGCTAGAGGTCGACCGATTAATCGGAATGGCCGATTAATTAGGGCCGATTTCAAGTTTTCATAACAATCGGAAATCGGTATTTTTGGACACCGATTTTGCAGATGTTTTTCTATTATTTTTTTTACACCTTTATTTAACAAGTCAGTTAAGAACACATTCTTATTTTCAATGACGGCCTAGGAACGGTGGGTTAACTGCCTCGTTCAGGGGCAGAATGACAGATTTTCACCTTGTCAGCTCGGGGGATCCAATATTGCAACCTTCAGGTTAACTAGTCCAACGCAATAACGACCTGCCTGCCTCTCGTTGTCCTCCACAGGAAATAAGCCAAGGTAAGTTGCTAGCTAGCATTAAACTTATCTTATAAAAAACAATCAATCAATCATAATCACTAGTTAACTACACAAGGTTGATGATATTACTAGATATTATCTAGCGTGTCCTGCTAGATAATATATATAATCTGACTGAGCATACAAGCATACAATCATCTAAGTATCTGACTGAGCGGTGGTAGGCAGAAGCAGGCGCGTAAGCATTCATTCAAACAGCACTTTCATGCGTTTTGCCAGCAGCTCTTTGTTGTGCGTCAAGCATTGCGCTGTTTATGACTTCAAGCCTATCAACTCCAGAGATGAGGCTGGTGTAACCGATGTGAAATGGCTAGCTAGTTAGCGCGCGCTAATAGCGTTTCAAACGTCACTCGCTCTGAGCCTTCTAATAGTTGTTCCCCTTGCTCTGCATGGGTAACGCTGCTTCGAGGGTGGCTGTTGTCGTTGTGTTGCTGGTTCGAGCCCAGGGAGGAGCGAGGAGAGGCACGGAAGCTATACTGTTACACTGGCAATACTAAAGTGCCTATAAGAACATCCAATAGTCAAAGGTTAATGAAATACAAATGGTATAGAGGGAAATAGTCCTATAATTCCTATAATAACTACAACCTAAAACTTCTTACCTGGGAATATTGAAGACTCATGTTAAAAGGAACCACCAGCTTTCATATGTTCTCATGTTCTGAGCAAGGAACTTAAACGTTAGCTTTCTTACATGGCACATATTGCACTTTTACTTTCTTCTCCAACGCTTTGTTGTTGCATTATTTAAACCAAATTGAACATGTTTCATTATTTATTTGAGGCTAAATTGATTTTATTGATGTATTATATTAAGTTAAAATAAGTGTTCATTCAGTATTGTTGTAATTGTCATTATTACAAATACATTTTTTTTTTTTTAATTGGCCGATTAATCGGTATCGGCTTTTTTGGTCGTCCAATAATCGGTATCGGTATCTGCGTTGAAAAATCATAATCGGTCGACCTCTAGTTAAGGCTGCAACAATATCATTGAGTTACACAGCTACTTTAGCTGTACTTTAGCTACAGCTTTTAAATGTTATAAAACAGCATTCAACATGAGGCAGACAGATCTTACATTTCTCCAGTGTGTCAGCAAGCTCCTTCTGGTTCATTTTCCTCAGGACGTGCAGTGTGATCTTCAGAGCCCCCTCTCTGGCACTGCTCTCCTGCTTCTCATCTTCAGCATCCACCACTTCCTGCTTCTGACTCTCAAAGCCTTCTGGGAGTTCTGGACTAAGAATCCTCTTGAACATCTTCAGCTCGTTCTTCACAAATGTCATAATTTTCTCTTCAAGCAACTGAAATAAATTAAGTAAATGAGTTAAGCAAGAGAAGAAATGTTTCTCATTAACACATTAATGAATGATTGACAGATCAACTTTACTTGGGGTAAACAAAAACAAATGTACATAACAGGACCACATACACTGAATATGGAGGCCAGGTCTGTTTGATGACTCTGGGAAGACTGACCACTGAGAATCTCTGACTCTGATCTCTCCTGTTGGTTTCTGTGGACAAAACATGAGATTACATCTCCTCATCCAGGGAGTACACACACACACACACACACACACACACACACACACACACACACACACACACACACACACACACACACACACACACACACACACACACACACACACACACAGGGAATATTGTGTTTGTTTAATATTGTTTTAGGACTATGACAATGGACAAAAGGATTAGCCTATTGATTATGAAAACAACAAAAAGAAATGGGAAAATGGGAGAGGAGAAATGACTAGAGACAGTGTTGTTTAACTCACTGACCATCACCCATGAGTTCTTCTTACCTTTGTTCAGTAGAAAAGTCTCCCTCTCTAAAGGATATAGGAGGATTCATAGACCTGTCACTCTTCATGGACACACAGCTGGGTACAGGGGAGGCTGGTCTCTTCCGCTTGATTGGTCTTCAACACAACAGAGACAAACATTACATCTCTCATCTACTCTGAGCTCTGATGTAGAAACATAAGAAGAGTTCATTCCAAAAAGCTATATATCCATTTTCAGAAATGTTCGTAAATGAGCTTTTATTCTTTAAAGAAGTTATGTTTATGTTAAGTTATGTTTTTTCGCTAAATGAGGAGATGGCACGTGGGTACCTGCTTCTATAAACCAATGAGGAGATGGCACGTGGGTACCTGCTTCTATAAACCAATGAGGAGATGGCACGTGGGTACCTGCTTCTATAAACCAATGAGGAGATGCAGCGCGAACTGCGTCACAAATAGAACTGACTTCTAGACGCTCGTTGGCGCGCGCGAGCAGTGTGTCATTTTTAATAACGAAATTCATTTAGCGACGCGAGCGTTGTAGTCAGCCCCGCTAAAAGGCTGGTGTCGTTACTCTGCCTTCTCCGGGGGCATGTTGAGGTAAATTTACTAACCGGGAGGGTTGAATTATGTAATTTATTGGTGGGCTGGAAGACGCACTCTTGTCTTTTCTATTCCGAGGTTGTTTACTCGCAATATCAGATATTAAGATGTTTTTTATAATGAATGTTTACTGAGGTTGAGGTTCTGACTAGTGATTATTTACCCGGTGTTCAATACCTGCTATTGAGGCGCCCTGAAAATAATATTCAAAAGTTCGGTCCTTGGACACAGAGGGGTTAAACACTAAAGTTACCGTCCATCTAGTGAAGAGAGGAGAACCGGACAGAGGTAGCCAGCATCCGTCAACGAGAGAATGATGTATTGTTAGCTAAGTTAACTAGGATGCTGCTGGTATAGTAGCTAGCTAGCTTACCTAGCTGTACCGACTAGCTAGCTGGTCGTTCTGTACCTCGTCTCGATGAAAATGACGAATCCGGTGAACCACAAACAAGGATAGAGAGTGAAAAGGATCTGGCTACACTCATACTGTCCCTGACCGTAAAGAAAAAAGCAAATTGAACAATAAACTTCGGTGTCTCAACACTGTAGTGAACTCCGTCGTTATTCTCCAAGATCACCTCAGACAACTCTGCGCGTAACCGGACAATATGCTTGGCGCCACACCGAACGGGGACGCGGACAGTTCTGTACGGGGACGCGGACAGTTCCAGGACGCGGACATGAGCAGTGCAACACAATCAACTAAACCCAGTCTTTACAGTGGGTTATATTAGTAATATTCATTTTTTATTATTATGTAAAACAAACATTCTATGTTTTTTTAGAACAATATGTTGAGATCTGGGTCCATATTGTCAAAGTGTCTCAGAGTAGAAAATTGGTCGTATAAGTGCTGAGAATAAAGACATTTTACACTTATGGGTATAAATTAAAGCTATGCATGAAATCTCTAGTCCCACTTAGTCAGCAGATATTCAGGACACCTCGTGAGCTGTCCTAAGTAGTTAAGAGTTAACAGCAGGTGTCTTGATAATACTATAGAATATTGCAGCGAGTCAGTGGTTCCTGCGCCACATGTAATTGCTTTGTAGTAGTTAAATTAATGTTTTATATTTCTATGTGATCAATCTATAAATAATATAGACCTACATGCAACAGTATGTCTTGTGCTTTTGGCAATGATTTATGTATAATAATTATGTATAACAAGTGATACCATGTATAACTGCATAGCATTTTGTCTTCATTTTGGCAGATTAACTCATGCTTATTTCTGAAGATTAACTCAGGTTGGAGTTGGAGCTGTGACCGAAAGGTGGCTGGTTCGAATCCCGGGCCGGGCGCTGGAAAAAACAGGCGGAATTGATCTGACCACTGGAGGGCTGCTGGGTTCACATCCTCAAAACATGAACCTTTTGTTGATCAGAACTCGAGAGGCTCTTCTTCACTGAACCCAAATATATATATAACTTTTAGTGGTTCCATATTTTAAGGAAGTGATAGAAGCCTTTTTGGTTCTATAAGGAACCTTCTTTTCTAAGAGTGTATAATAAACACATTTTTCTTTTGATTATTTAATTATCTACATCATGTTATTTCAAGTTGTCCCTTTGGAGCACAACATCACATTGTTAAAAAATAATCCTAAATTGGGCGTGGCTATAAAATGGGAGATTGAAGGCATCTAAGGTGTAATATGTGTTCCATGGAAATGAACATTGTATGCAACGTTGTAGGCAACATTATTGGGAAGGGACTTGATGCTACTATGCCAAAGATATTTAGAGTTGTTAAACGGGTGTGAAGAGTGTGTTGATATAACGGTTATATTGTCAAAAATCTGCTTGTAACAACGATCAGAACTGGTTAAACAAATATGCATTCCATTATATTAGTCAATAATTAAGAGTAGGCAAAGTGGTCGTGTCGTGAAAATTCTATCAAATGTCTTAAATTGTAACGAGTACAGTCAGGGTGCCGTGGAACCCCTGCAGTACCTCCACAGACCCCGGATTGAGAACCCCTGCAGTACCTCCACAGACCCCGGATTGAGAACCCCTGCAGTACCTCCACAGACCCTGGATTGAGAACCCCTGCAGTACCTCCACAGACCCTGGATTGAGAACCCCTGCAGTACCTCCACAGCCCCCGGATTGAGAACCCCTGCAGTACCTCCACAGACCCCGGATTGAGAACCCCTGCAGTACCTCCACAGACCCCGGATTGAGAACCCCTGCAGTACCTCCACAGACCCCGGATTGAGAACCCCTGCAGTACCTCCACAGACCCCGGATTGAGAACCCCTGCAGTACCTCCACAGACCCCGGATTGAGAACCCCTGCAGTACCTCCACAGACCCCGGACTGAGAACCCCTGCAGTACCTCCACAGACCCCAGATTGAGAACCCCTGCAGTACCTCCACAGACCCCAGATTGAGAACCCCTGCAGTACCTCCACAGACCCCGGATTGAGAACCCCTGATTTAGCAGATTCTCTTATCCAGAGTGATTTACAGTAAGTGCATTCATCTTAAGATAGCTATTTATTTTGGAAATAAACTTAATCAAATCTTCATAAAATTGTCATCTTACCTCTTAGCTTTGGTGTCATGTCCCCCAGAGAGATGCATTTTAGAGGCAGGACCCCCTTCCTCTCTCTCCACAGAGAGACTCATTTTAGAGCACTGTCCCCTAAACAGAGATCCAGCATGTTGGTTGTGGTTAACACAGTGACAACAAATAATTGATTTCCAATGGTTTTCATTTATTCATTATTTCTTTGAGAAATAAAACATTTACTAACAGACATGTCGAAACAGTCAGGTGATTTAATGCATCACGTGAACATGTAGTTGTGACATTTCATCTCCATGGTAACTATCAATAATAATAATAAATCACTGTTTGTTAAGGTAGTTATAGACAGTACAACAATAATAATAATGAGTCACTGTTTGTTAAGGTAGTTCTAGACAGTACAGCAACACAAGGCCATGTCTCACAATTATTTGTATTCACTAACAGTAGGATATTTATTGTCTTTCAATCTGTTATTTTCTAAACGTATCTGAGAATATAGACAGAAGGGCTGGAATGGACATGATTGATCTGAGGGGGAAATCATTGATCCATTCAGAAAGGTTTTTTGCATCAAGTAAGAGATTTTATATTATGTAAAGTAGACTAGGTTATAATGTATAATAGCAGTTTGTTAGTGATATGCAGATCAAGGTTTATACCTCAGCTATAACCTAAATAGTAAGCTATAGCCTACATATCATAGACAACACAGCTACAGAGCAGAACCATGGTATTATATACAGCTACAGAGCAGAGAATGTACTGTATATAACCAACATATCCAAGATGACCAGCCTAAACCTGTTCAGGTCAGTTCACATAATGTTATAGACCTACCAGTAGCAGGACAGAGAATGTACTGTATATAACCTACATATCATAGATGACCAGTCTAAACCTGTTCAGGTCAGTTCACATAATGTTATAGTCCTACCAGTAGCAGGACAGAGCATGTACACTATATATACAAAAGTATGTGGACACCCCTTCAAATGAGAGAATTCAGCTATTTCAGCCACACCCGCTGCTGACAGATGTATAGAATCGAGCAGACCGCCATGCAATCTCCATAGACAAATGTCATAGGATGCCACCTTACCAACAAGTCAGTTTGTCAAATTCCTGCCCTGCTAGAGCTGCCCCGGTCAACTGTAAGTGCTGTTATTGTGAAGTGGAAACGTCTAGGAGCAACAACGGCTCAACCATGAAGTGGTAGACCATACAAGCTCACAGAACGGGCCAACCGAGTGCAGAAGAGCATAAAAATGGTCTGTCCTCGGTTGCAACACTCACTACCAAGTTCCAATCTGCAACGTCAGCAAAATAACTGTTCGTCTGGAGCTTCATTAGTTAGAAATTAGTTTCCATGGTCGAGCAGCCGCACACAAGATCATCATGCGCAATGCCAAGCATCGGTTTGAGTGGTGTAAAGCTCGCTGCCATTGGACTCTGGAACAGTGGAAACGTGTTCGTTGGAGTTATGAATCACGCTTCACCATCTGGCAGTCCGACAGACGAATCTGGGTTTGGCGGATGCCAGGAAAACGCTACCTGCCCGAATGCATTGTGCCAACTGTAAAGTTTGGTGGAGGAGGAATAATGGTCTGGGCTGTTTTTCATGGTTCGGGCCCCCTAGTTCTAGTGAAGAGAAATCTTAACGCTACAGTATAAAATTACATTCTAGACGATTCTGTGCTTCCAACTTTGTGGAAACAGTTTGGTGAAAGGCCATTTCCTGTTTCAGCATGACAATGCCCCCGTGCACAAAGCGAGGTCCATACAGAAATGGCTTGTCGAGATCGGTGTGGATGAACTTGACTGGCCTGCACAGAGCCCTGACCTCAACCAATCTAACACCTTTGGGATGAATTGGAACGCCGACTGCGAGCCAGGCCTAATCACCCAACATCAGTGCCCGACCTCCCTAATGCTCTTGTGGCTGAATGGAAGCAAGTCCCCGCAGCAATGTTCCAACATCTTGTGCAAAGCCTTCCCAGAAGAGTGGAGGCTGTTATAGCAGCAATGTTCCAACATCTTGTGCAAAGCCTTCCCAGAAGAGTGGAGGCTGTTATAGAAGCAAAGAGGGACCAACTCCATATGAATGCCTATGATTTTGGAATGAGATGTTCGACTAGCAGGTGTCCACATACTTTTGGTCATGTTGTATATAGCCTAATCTAAATCAAATCAAATCAAATGTTATTGGTCACAATGTCAGAGCGGCATAGACTAAGATAGAATAGTATAGAATACAGTATATACATATGAGATGAGTAATGCATAGACTAAGATACAGTAGAATAGTATAGAATACAGTATATACATATGAGATGAGTAATGCATAGACTAAGATACAGTAGTATAGAATACAGTATATACATATGAGATGAGTAATACATAGACTAAGATACAGTATAATAGTATAGAATACAGTATATACATATGAGATGAGTAATGCATAGACTAAGATACAGTAGAATAGTATAGAATACAGTATATACATATGAGATGAGTAATGAATAGACTAAGATACAGTAGAATAGTATAGAATGCAGTATATACATATGAGATGAGTAATACATAGACTAAGATACAGTAGAATAGTATAGAATGCAGTATATACATATGAGATGAGTAATGCATAGACTAAGATACAGTAGAATAGTATAGAATACAGTATATACATATGAGATGAGTAATGCATAGACTAAGATACAGTAGAATAGTATAGAATGCAGTATATACATATGAGATGAGTAATACATAGACTAAGATACAGTATAATAGTATAGAATACAGTATATACATATGAGATGAGTAATGCCAGATATTTATAGCCGAGGCCAGATACTTTTCACAACATTTCCAACAGAGACCATCAGGTTCCTACAAATCAACACATTTATCTGTCTTCTAACACTTTTATCTGTCTTCTAAATACTTTAAAGTACTACTTACTATTTATATATTACTATTTATGTTTTTAACAACTTTTACTTTTACTTCACTACATTCATGAAGAAAATGATTTTTTTACTCCATACATTTTCCCTGACACCCAAAATTACTCGTTACATTTTGAATGCTTAGCAGGACAGAAAATGGTCTAATTCACACACTTATCAAGAGAACATCCCTGGTCATCCCTCCTGCCTCTGATCTGGAGGACTCACTAAACACAAATACTTTGTTTTTAAATGATGTCTGAGTGTTGGAGTGTTCCCCTGGCTATCCGGAAATTAAAATAACAAGAAAGTTGTGCCGTCTGGTTTGATTAATAAAAGGAATTGAAATTATTACTACTTTACTTTTACTTTGATAATTAAGTATATTTGAGCAATTAAATGTACTTTTGATACTTAATAATATTTAAAACCAAATACTTTTAGACTTTTACTGAAGTAGAATTTTACTGGGTGACTTTCATTTTTAATTTAATAATTTCTATTAAGGAATCTTTACTTTTAGTCAAGTATGACAATTGAGTTGAGAACTGAGTTCTGTTTCCACCACTGTTCTAACGTTCCATATGAGTCACAGTTTCAACAGACATTCTGGAACTGCGTCGGCTACAAAGTTACTTTACATTTCATATAAGGAAATAAAGTAACGGTCACTGGGGGAATTTGTTTTGCATTGCCCGGCTCCCCGGGTGAGCAGAGTTTGCGCATTTTATACCAAATGTCCCCCCACCTGTAGCACCGGGCCATGCAAAACGAACTTCCCACAGTCGCAGCGCACTGAGGCACAGAGTTCTAAACCCAGACGCGTTTCTTCAAGACATCTCTCTTACATTATTTTTGATAAACATTTAATTTACTCGAAACCAAGTTTAGTTGTGTTTTTTTTCCTGCAAAATGTGAGTTAGTGTAGGCCTTTAATAATTGTAAGTGGGCCTACAAACCCAAAAGGTTTTAATTTGAGAATGTTCATTTGTATGCCTCAAATATTAAACTGTCTTAAAATATTTGATGATAAGTTGAATCAGGTGTGTAAGTGCTGGTAAGAACAAAAGGATTGAGAAACCCTGAGATAAACATAAAACCATATAATTGAAAAGCTCCTCCACCATCTTTACCAGACGTTTTACTGATAACATGTCGGCCTACTGATTAGTTTACACTTTGAAAACTGCTGTCTGTCAGCAACTCAAGTGGCAGTTCTACTAACTAGTAATATCTCATTACAGATATTCATTCTCTTACTCTGTCCTTTAGAATAAATTATTTTTCAGAAATACTTACTTTATTTTTCAATAATCTCCATATAGTGTTTTCTGCTCTGTCGTCTCAAAATGGATCCTGAACAAAAGAACAACTTTACTTTCTGTTTCAGCTCAGCCGTCTCCCCACCCTGATAATAAAGTGTTTTATTGGTATCTTCCACTAGATGGCAGTAAACACCTGCTGTAACTAGACTTTACAACTATGTGTTCTGTTTCATACAAGCAGTATCCCAGAGGAGGGTACTGACCTAGGATCAGCCCCCCCCTCTCCATGTAATCTGATTCAATATGATCTAGGATCAGGTCCTCCTCTCCATGTAATCTGATTCAATATGATCTAGGATCAGGTCCCTCCTCTCCATGTAATCTGATTCATTATGATCTAGGATCAGGTCCTCCTCTCCATGTAATCTGATTCATTATGATCTAGGATCAGGTCCTCCTCTCCATGTAACCTGATTCATTATGATCTAGGATCAGGTCCCTCCTCTCCATGTAATCTGATTCATTATGATCTAGGATCAGGTCCCCCTCTCCATGTAATCTGATTCATTATGATTGTTTTGTCTCATGTCTCTTTATATTCATGTAGCCTGGGGGCCATGTAATCTGATTCATTATGATTGTTTTGTCTCATGTCTCTTTATATTCATGTAGACCACCAAAAATTCGGACATTTTCAGCCCTAACTACAACATTTTCAGACAAGATAGAACGGCCAAAGGGGGCGGTGTTGCAATCTACTGTAGAGATTGCCTGCAGAGTTCTGTCCTACTATCCAGGTCTGTACCCAAACAATTTGAACTTCTACTTTTAAAAATCCACCTCTCTAAAAACAAGTCTCTCAACGTTGCCGCCTGCTATAGACCACCCTCTGCCCCCAGCTGTGCTCTGGACACTATATGTGAACTGATTGCCCCCCATCTATCTTCAGAGCTCGTGCTGCTAGGCGACCTAAACTGGAACATGCTTAACACCCCGGCCATCCTACAATCTAAGCTTGATGCCCTCAATCTCACACAAATTATCAATGAACCTACCAGGTACCACCCCAAAGCCGTAAACACGGGCACCCTCTTAGATATCATCCTAACCAACTTGCCCTCCAAATACACCTCTGCTGTTTTCAACCAAGATCTCAGCGATCACTGCCTCATTTTCTGCATCCGTAACGGGTCTGCGGTCAAACGACCACCCCTCATCACTATCAAACGCTCCCTAAAACACTTCAGCGAGCAGGCCTTCCTAATCGACCTGGTCGGGGTATCCTGGAAGGATATTGATCTCATCCCGTCAGTAGAGGATGCCTGGTTATTTAAAAAAAAAATGGCTTCCTCACCATCTTAAATAAGCATGCCCCATTCAAGAAATTTAGAACCAGGAACAGATATAGCCCTTGGTTCTCTCCAGACCTGACTGCCCTTAACCAACACAAAAACATCGTATGGCGTTCTGTATTAGCATCGAACAGCCCCCGTGATATGCAACTTTTCAGGGAAGCTAGAAACCAATATACACAGGCAGTTAGAAAAGCCAAGGCTAGCTTTTTCTAGCAGAAATTTGCTTCCTACAACACAAACTGAAAAAAGTTCTGGGACACTGTAAAGTCCATGGAGAATAAGAACAACTCCTCCCAGCTTCCAACTGCACTGAAGATAGGAAACACTGTCACCACCGACAAATCCACTATAATTGAGAAATTCAATAAGCATTTTTCTACGGCTGGCCATGCTTTCCACCTGGCTACCCCTACCCCGGTCAACAGCACTGCACCCCCCACAGGCCCAAGCCTTCCCCATTTCTCCTTCTCCCAAATCCAGTCAGCTGATGTTCTGAAAGAGCTGCAAAATCTGGACCCCTACAAATCAGCCGGGCTAGATAATCTGGACCCTTTCTTTCTAAAATTATCTGCTGAAATTGTTGCCACCCCTATTACTAGCCTGTTCAACCTCTCTTTCGTGTCGTCTGAGATTCCCAAAGATTGGAAAGCAGCTGCGGTCATCCCCCTCTTCAAAGGGGGGGACACTCTTGACCCAAACTGCTACAGACCTATATCTATCCTACCCTGCCTTTCTAAGGTCTTCGAAAGCCAAGTCAACAAACAGATTACCGACCATTTCGAATCCCACCATACCTTCTCCGCATATCTTAACCTCCATCGATAAGAAACAATACTGTGCAGCCGTATTCATTGACCTGGCCAAGGCTTTCGACTCTGTCAATCACCACATCCTCATTGGCAGACTCGACAGCCTTGGTTTCTCAAATGATTGCCTCGCCTGGTTTACCAAATACTTCTCTGATAGAGTTCAGTGTGTCAAATCGGAGGGTCTGTTGTCCGGGCCTCTGGCAGTCTCTATGGGGGTGCCACAGGGTTCAATTCTTGGACCAACTCTCTTCTCTGTATACATCAATGATGTCGCTCTTGCTGCTGGTGAGTCTCTGATCCACCTCTACACAGACGACACCATTCTGTATACTTCTGGCCCTTCTTTGGACACTGTGTTAACAACCCTCCAGGCGAGCTTCAATGCCATACAACTCTCCCTCCGTGGCCTCCAATTGCTCTTAAATACAAGTAAAGCTAAATGCCTGCTCTTCAACCGATCGCTGCCTGCACCTGCCCGCCTGTCCAACATCACTACTCTGGACGGCTCTGATTTAGAATATGTGGACAACTACAAATACCTAGGTGTCTGGTTAGACTGTAAACTCTCCTTCCAGACTCACATCAAACATCTCCAATCCAAAGTTAAATCTAGAATTGGCTTCCTATTCCGCAACAAAGCATCCTTCACTCATGCTGCCAAACATACCCTTGTAAGATTGACCATCCTACCGATCCTCGACTTCGGTGATGTCATTTACAAATTAGCCTCCAATACCCTACTCAATAAATTGGATGCAGTCTATCACAGTGCCATCCGTTTTGTCACCAAAGCCCCATATACTACCCACCACTGCGACCTGTATGCTCTCGTTGGCTGGCCCTCGCTTCATACTCGTCGCCAAACCATCTGGCTCCAGGTCATCTACAAGACCCTGCTAGGTAAAGTCCCCCCTTATTTCAGCTCGCTGGTGACCATAGCAGCACCCACCTGTAGCACACGCTCCAGCAGGTATATCTCTCTGGTCTCCCCCAAAACCAATTCTTCCTTTGGCCGCCTCTCCTTCCAGTGCTCTGCTGCCAATGACTGGAACGAACTACAAAAATCCCTGAAACTGGAAACACTTATCTCCCTCACTCGCTTTAAGCACCAGCTGTCAGAGCAGCTCACAGATTACTGCACCTGTACATAGCCCATCTATAATAATTTAGCCCAAACAACTACCTCTTTCCCTACTGTATTTATGTATTTATGTATTTTGCTCCTTTGCACCCCATTAGTTCTATCTCTACTTTGCACATTCTTCCACTGCAATTCAACCATTCCAGTGTTTTACTTGCTATATTGTATTTACTTCGCATCCATGGCCTTTTTTTTTTGTTGCCTTCACCTCCCTTATCTCACCGCACTTGCTCACATTGTATATAGACTTATTTTTCTACTGTATTATTGACTGTATGTTTGTTTTACTCCACGTGTAACTCTGTGTTGTTGTATGTGTCGAACTGCTTTGCTTTATCTTGGCCAGGTCGCAATTGTAAATGAGAACTTGTTCTCAACTTGCCTACCTGGTTAAATAAAGGTTAAATAAAATTTAAAAAAATTATGAATCAGAATCAGAGAGGGGGACCTGATCCTAGATCATAATGAATCAGATTACATGGAGAGAGGGACCTGATCCTAGATCATAATGAATCAGATTACATGGAGAGGAGGGACCTGATCCTAGATCATAATGAATCAGATTACATGGAGAGGAGGACCTGATCCTAGATCATAATGAATCAGATTACATGGAGAGGGGGACCTGATCCTAGATCATAATGAATCAGATTACATGGAGAGGGGGGACCTGATCCTAGATCATAATGAATCAGATTACATGGAGAGGGGGACCTGATCCTAGATCATAATGAATCAGATTACATGGAGAGGGGGACCTGATCCTAGATCATAATGAATCAGATTACATGGAGAGGGGGACCTGATCCTAGATCATAATGAATCAGATTACATGGAGAGGGGGACCTGATCCTAGATCATAATGAATCAGATTACATGGAGAGGGGGACCTGATCCTAGATCATAATGAATCAGATTACATGGAGAGGAGGGACCTGATCCTAGATCATAATGAATCAGATTACATGGAGAGGAGGGACCTGATCCTAGATCATCACTCCTCCTCTGGGACACCACCTGTATGAAACAGAACACATCGTTGTAAAGTCTAGTTACAGCAGGTGTTTACTGCCATCTAGTGGAAGATACCAATAAAACACTTTATCATCAGGGTGGGGAGGCAGCTGAGCTGAAACAGAAAGTAAATTTGTTCTTTTTTACAGGATCCATTTTGAGACGACAGAGCAGAAAACACTACATGGAGAGAACTGACAAATAAAGTAAGTATTTCTGAAAAAGTATATATTCTAATGGACAGAGTAAGAGAATGAATATCTGTAATGAGATATTACTAGATATTACTAGTTAGTAGAACTGGTACTTGAGCTGAGTTGCTGACAGACAGCAGTTTTCAAAGTGTAAACTAATCAGTAGGCCGACATGTTACCAGTAAAACGTCTGGTAAAGATGGTGGAGGAGCTTTTCAATTATATGGTTTTATGTTTATCTCAGGGTTTCTCAATCCTTTTGTTCTTACCAGCACTTACACACCTGATTCAACTAATCATCACATATTTTAAGACAGTTTAATATTTGAGGCATACAAATGAACATTCTCAAATTAAAACGTTTTGGTTTTTAGGACTGCTTACAATTATTAAAGTCCTACAGTAACTCACATTTTGGAGGAAAAAACACAGCTAAACTTGGTTTGGAGTAAATTATATGTTTATCAAAAATAATGTAAGAGTTGTCTTGAAGAAACGCGTCTGGGTTTAGAACTCTGTGTCTCAGTGCGCTGCGAGAGTGGGAAGTTCGTTTTGCATGGCCCGGTGCTACAGGGGAGTGGACATTTATTTTAAGGACCAATGGATTGGTCTAAAATGCGTAAACTCTGCTCACCCGGGGAGCCGGTCAATGCACAACGAATTCCCCCAGTGACCGTTAGTTTATTTCCTGATATGAAATGTAAAGTAACTTTGTATCCGACGCAGTTCCAGAATGTCTGTTGAAACTGTGACTCATATGGAACGTTAGAACAGTGGTGGAAACAGAACTCAGTTCTCAAACTGGAGTAAAAGGAAAGATTCCTTCATAGAACATGACTCAAGTAAAAGTGAAAGTCACCCAGTAAAATAATACTTCAGAAAAAGTCTAAAAGTATTTGGTTTTAAATATATTTAGGTATCAAAAGTAAAAGTAAAGTAGTAATAATTTAAAATTCCTTATATTAAGCAAACCAGACGGCATCATTTTCTTGTTATTTTAATTTACAGATAGCCAGGGTCACACTCCAACACTCAGACATCATTTAAAAACCAAGCATTTGTGTTTAGTGAGTCTGCCAGATAAGATGCAGTAGGGATGACCAGGGATGTTCTCTTGATAAGTGTGTGAATTAAACCATTTTCTGTCATGCTAAGCATTCAAAATGTAAATAGTACTTTTGGGTGTCAGGGAAGATGTATGGAGTAAAAAGTACATAATTTTCTTTATGAATGCAGTTAAGTAAAAGTTGTTAAAATATGAAAAGTACTCTGGGAAGGCTTTCCACTAGATGTTGGAACATTGCTGCGGGGACTTGCTTCCATTCAGCCACAAGAGCATTAGGGAGGTCGGGCACTGATGTTGGGTGATTAGGCCTGGCTCGCAGTCGGCGTTCCACAGAATCGTCTAGAATGTAATTTTATACTGTAGCGTTAAGATTTCTCTTCACTAGAACTAAGGGGCCTGAACCAGCAAAAACAGCCTCAGACCATTATTCCTCCTCCACCAAACTTTACAGTTGGCACTATGCATTCGGGCAGGTAGCATTTTCCTGGCATCCGCCAAACCCAGATTCGTCCGTCGGACTGCCAGATGGTGAAGCGTGATTCATAACGCCAAAGAACACATTTCCACTGCTTCACAGTCCAATGGCGGTGAGCTTTACACCACTCAAGCCGATGCTTGGCATTGCACATGGTGATCTTGTGTGCGGCTGCTCGGCCATGGAAACCTATTCCATAAAGCTCCCGACAAACAGTTATTTTGCTGACGTAGCAGTTTGGAACTCGGTAGTGAGTGTTACAACCGAGGACAGACCATTTTTATTTTCTTCCGCACTCGGCGGGCCCGTTCTGTGAGCTTGTGTGGCCTACCACTTCACGGTTGAGCCGTTGTTGCTCCTAGATGTTTCCACTTCACAATAACAGCATTCACATTTGACCGGGGCAGCTCTAGCAGGGCAGGAATTTGACGAACTGACTTGTTGGAAAGGTGGCATCCTATGACGGTGCCACGTTGAAAGTCACTGAGCTCTTCCGTACGGGTCATTCTACTGCCAATGTTTGTCTATGGAGATTGCATGGCTGTGTGTTCGACTTTATACACCTGACAGCAACGGGTGTGGCTGAAATAGCCGAATCCACTAATTTGAAGGGGTGTCCACATACTTTTGTATATATAGTGTACATTCTCTGTCTTGCTACTGGATAACATGTATGTAGGCTATAGCCGAGGTATAGACCAAGATCTGCATATCACTAACAAACTGCTATTATACATTATAACCTGGTCTACTTTACATAATATAACATCTACATATCACTAACAGCCCACTACTATACATTATAACCTAGTCTACTTTACATAATATAACATCTACATATCACTAACAACCCGCTACTATACATTATAACCTAGTCTACTTTACATAATATAACATCTACATATCACTAACAACCCGCTACTATACATTATAACCTAGTCTACTTTACATAATATAACATCTACATATCACTAACAACCCACTACTATACATTATAACCTAGCCTACTTTACATAATATAACATCTCTTACTTGATGCAAAAAACCTTTCTGAATGGATCAAAGATTTCCCCCTCAGATCAATCATGTCCATTTCAGCCCTTCTGTCTACATTCTCAGACACGTTTAGAAAACAACAGATTGAAAGACAATAAATAGCCTACTTTTCTAATATCCTGTTAGTGAATACAAATAATTGTGAGACATGGCCTTGTGTTGCTGTACAGTCTATAACTACCTTAACAAACAGTGACTTATTATTATTATTATTGTTGCTGTACTGTCTATAACTACCTTAACAAACAGTGACTTATTATTATTATTATTATTGTTGCTGTACTGTCTATAACTACCTTAACAAACAGTGACGTATTATTATCATTGACAGTTACCATGGAGATTAAATGTCACAACTACATGTTCATGTGATGCATTAAATCACCTGACTGTTTCTATGTCTGTTAGTAAATGTTTTAATTCTAAGAGATAATGAATAAATGAGAACCATTCAAGAATTAGTTGTCAATGTGTTAACCACAACCAACATGCTGGATCTCTGTTTAGGGGTCAGTGCTCTAAAATGAGTCTCTCTGGGGAGAGAGAGGAGGGGGGCCCTGCCTCTAAAATGCATCTGTCTGGGGGACATGACACCAAAGCTAAGAGGTAAGATGACAATTTTATGAAGAATTTATTATGTTAATTTCCAAAATAAACAGCTATCTTAAGATGAATGCACAAACTGTAAATCACTCTGGATAAGAGCATCTGCTAAATCAGGGGTTCTCAATCCGGGGTCTGTGGAGGTACTGCAGGGGTTCTCAATCCGGGGTCTGTGGAGGTACTGCAGGGGTTCTCAATCCGGGGTCTGTGGAGGTACTGCAGGGGTTCTCAATCCGGGGTCTGTGGAGGTACTGCAGGGGTTCTCAATCCGGGGTCTGTGGAGGTACTGCAGGGGTTCCACGGCACCCTGACTGTACTCGTTACAATTTAAGACATTTGATAGAATTTTCACACGACACGACCACTTTGCCTACTCTTAATTATTGACTAATATAATGGAATGCATATTTTATTAACCAATTCTGATGGTTGTTACAAGCAGAATTTTGACAATATTACCGTTATATCAACACACTCTTCACACCCGTTTAACAACTATAAATATCTTTGGCATAGTAGACATCAAGTCCCTTGCCAATAATGTTGCCTACAACGTTGCATACAATGTTCATTTTCATCTAACACATATTACGCCCTAGATGCCTTCAATTGCCCAATTTATAGCCACGCCCAATTTAGGATTATTTTTTAACAATGTGATGTTGCGCTCCAAAGGGACAACTTGAAATAACATGATGTAGATAATTAAATAATCAAAAGAAAAACGTGTTTATTATACACTCTTAGAAAAGAATGTTCCTTATAGAACCAAAAAGGCTTCTATCACCTCCTTAATATATGGAATCACTAAAAGTTATATATATTTTGGGGTTCAGTGAAGAAGAACCTCTAGAGTTCTGATCAACGAAAGGTGAATGTTTTGAGGATGTGAACCCAGCAGCCCTCCAGTGGTCAGAACAATCCCACCTGTTTTGTCCAGCGCCCTGACCGGGATTCAAACCAGCCACCTTTCAGCCACAGCCACAGCTCCAACTCCTTAGCCGCTGGGCGAAAACCTGAATTAATCTTCAGAAATAAGCATGAGTTAATCTGCCAAAATGAAGACAAAATGCTATCCAGACATACATGGTATATACATAATACAATATATATATATTATACATAATTATTATACATAAATCATTGCCAAAAGCACAACACACACTGTTGCATGTAGGTCTATATTATTTATAGATTGATCATATAGAAATATAAAACATTATTTTTAACTACTACAAAGCAATTACATGTGGCGCAGGAACCACTGACTCACTGCATTATTCTATAGTATTATCAAGACACCTGCTGTTAACTCTTAACTACTTAGGACAGCTCACGAGGTGTCCTAAATATCTGCCGACTAGGTGGGACTAGAGACTTCATGCATAGCTTTAATTTATACCCATAAGTGTAAAATGTCTTTATTCTCAGCACTTATACGACCAATTTTCTACTCTGAGACACTTTGACGATATGGGCCAAGATCTCAAAACATTGTTATAAAAAAACTTTGAATGTTTGTTTAACATAGTAATAAAAAATGAATATTACTTATGTAACCCGTTGTAAAGACTGGGTTTAGTTGATTGTGTTGCACTGCTCATGTCCGCGTTCTGGAACTGTCCGCGTCCCCGTACAGACTGTCCGCGTCCCCGTTCGGTGTGGCGCCAAGCATATTGTCCGGTTACGCGCAGAGTTGGCTGAGGTGATCTTGGGGAATAACGACGGAGTTCACTACAGTGTTGAGACACCGACGTTCAGTGTTAGATTTGCTTTTTTCTTTACGGTTAGGGACAGTATGAGTGTAGCCAGATCCTTTTCACTCTCTATCCTTGTTTCATTTTGTGGTTCACCGGATTCGTCATTTTCATCGAGACGAGGTACAGAACGACCAGCTAGCTAGCCAAGCTTGTCGGTACAGTTAGGTAATCTAGCTAGCTACTATACCAGCAGCATCCTAGTTAACTTAGCTAACAATACATCATTCTCTCGTTGACGGATGCTGGCTACCTCTGTCCGGTTCTCCTCTCTTCACTAGATGGACGGTAACTTTAGTGTTTAACCCCTCTGGGTCCAAGGACCAATCTTTTGAATATTATTTTCAGGGCGCCTCAATAGCAGGTATTGAACACCGGGTAAATAATCACTAGTCAGAGCCTCAACCTCAGTAAACATTCATTATAAAACACATCTTAATATCTGATATTGCGAGTAAACAACCTCGGAATAGAAAAGACAAGAGTGCGTCTTCCAGCCCTCCAATAAATTACATAATTCAACCCTCCCGGTTAGTAAATTTACCTCAACATGCCCCCGGAGAAGGCAGAGTAACGACACCAGCCTTTTAGCGGGGCTGACTACAACGCTCGCGTCGCTAAATTAATTTCGTTATTAAAAATGACACACTGCTCGCGCGCGCCAACGAGCGTCTAGAAGTCAGTTCTATTTGTGACGCAGTTCGCGCTGCATCTCCTCATTGGTTTATAGAAGCAGGTACCCACGTGCCATCTCCTCATTGGTTTATAGAAGCAGGTAACCACGTGCCATCTCCTCATTGGTTTATAGAAGCAGGTACCCACGTGCCATCTCCTCATTGGTTTATAGCAGCAGGTACCCACGTGCCATCTCCTCATTGGTTTATAGAAGCAGGTACCCACGTGCCATCTCCTCATTGGTTTATAGAAGCAGGTACCCACGTGCCATCTCCTCATTGGTTTATAGAAGCAGGTACCCACGTGCCATCTCCTCATTGGTTTATAGAAGCAGGTACCCACATGCCATCTCCTCATTGGTTTATAGGAGCAGGTACCCACGTGCCATCTCCTCATTGGTTTATAGAAGCAGGTACCCACATGCCATCTCCTCATTGGTTTATAGAAGCAGGTACCCACATGCCATCTCCTCATTGGTTTATAGGAGCAGGTACCCACGTGCCATCTCCTCATTGGTTTATAGGAGCAGGTACCCACGTGCCATCTCCTCATTGGTTTATAGGAGCAGGTACCCACGTGCCATCTCCTCATTGGTTTATAGAAGCAGGTACCCACGTGCCATCTCCTCATTGGTTTATAGAAGCAGGTACCCACGTGCCATCTCCTCATTGGTTTATAGAAGCAGGTACCCACGTGCCATCTCCTCATTGGTTTATAGGAGCAGGTACCCACGTGCCATCTCCTCATTGGTTTATAGAAGCAGGTACCCACGTGCCATCTCCTCATTGGTTTATAGCAGCAGGTACCCACGTGCCATCTCCTCATTGGTTTATAGAAGCAGGTACCCACGTGCCATCTCCTCATTGGTTTATAGCAGCAGGTACCCACGTGCCATCTCCTCATTGGTTTATAGAAGCAGGTACCCACGTGCCATCTCCTCATTGGTTTATAGAAGCAGGTACCCACGTGCCATCTCCTCATTGGTTTATAGAAGCAGGTACCTACGTGCCATCTCCTCATTTAGCAAAAAATAAAAACACAACTTCTTTAAACAATAAAAGCTAATTTACGAACATTTCTGAAAATGGATATATAGCTTTTTGGAATGAAACTCTTCTTATGTTTCCCCATCTGAGCTCAGAGTAGATGAGAGATGTAATGTTTGTCTCTGTTGTGTTGAAGTCCAATCAAGCAGGAGAGACCAGCCTCCCCTGTTCCCAGCTGTGTGTCCATGAAGAGTGACCTGTCTATGAAACTACCTATATACTTTAGAGAGGGAGACTTTTCTACTGAACAAAGGTAAGAAGAACTCATGGGTCATGGTCAGTGAGTTAAACAACACTGTCTCTAGTCATTTCTCCTCTCCCATTTTCCCATTTCTTTTGTTGTTTTCATAATCCATAGGCTAATCATTTTGTCCATTTTCATAGTCCTAAAACAATATTAAACAAACACAACATTCCCTCCCTGTGTGTGTGTGTGTGTGTGTGTGTGTGTGTGTGTGTGTGTGTGTGTGTGTGTGTGTGTGTGTGTGTGTGTGTGTGTGTGTGTGTGTGTGTGTGTGTGTGTGCACTCCCTGGGTGAGGAGATGTAATCTCATGTTTTGTCCACAGAAACCAACAGGAGAGATCAGAGTCAGAGATTCTCAGTGGTCAGTCTTCCCAGAGTCATCAAACAGACCTGGCCTCCATATTCAGTGTATGTGATCCTGTTATGTACATTTGTTTTTGTTTACCTCAAGTAAAGTTGATCTGTCAATCATTAATTAATGTGTTAATGAGAAAGCATTTTGTCTCTTTCTTAACTCATTTACTTGATTTATTTCAGTTGCTTGAAGAGAAAATTATGACATTTGTGAAGAACGAGCTGAAGATGTTCAAGAGGATTCTTAGTCCAGAACTCCCAGAAGGCTTTGAGAGTCAGAAGCAGGATAAGGAAGTGGTGGATGCTGAAGATGAGAAGCAGGAGAGCAGTGCCAGAGAGGGGGCTCTGAAGATCACACTGCACGTCCTGAGGGAAATGAACCAGAAGGAGCTTGCTGACACACTGGAGAAATGTAAGACCTGTCTGCCTCATGTTGAATGATGTTTTATAACATTTAAAAGCTGTAGCTAAAGTACAGCTAAAGTAGCTGTGTAACTCAATGATATTGTAGCAGCCTTAACTAGAGGTCGACCGATTATGATTTTTCAACGCAGATACCGATACCGATTATTGGACGACCAAAAAAGCCGATACCGATTAATCGGCCAATAATAATAAAAAAGAAAAAAAATGTATTTGTAATAATGACAATTACAACAATACTGAATGAACACTTATTTTAACTTATTATAATACATCAATAAAATCAATTTAGCCTCAAATAAATAATGAAACATGTTCAATTTGGTTTAAATAATGCAAAAACAAAGTGTTGGAGAAGAAAGTAAAAGTGCAATATGTGCCATGTAAGAAAGCTAACGTTTAAGTTCCTTGCTCAGAACATGAGAACATATGAAAGCTGGTGGTTCCTTTTAACATGAGTCTTCAATATTCCCAGGTAAGAAGTTTTAAGTTGTAGTTATTATAGGAATTATAGGACTATTTCCCTCTATACCATTTGTATTTCATTAACCTTTGACTATTGGATGTTCTTATAGGCACTTTAGTATTGCCAGTGTAACAGTATAGCTTCCGTGCCTCTCCTCGCTCCTCCCTGGGCTCGAACCAGGAACACAACGACAACAACCACCCTCGAAGCAGCGTTACCCATGCAGAGCAAGGGGAACAACTACTCCAAGTCTCAGAACGAGTGACGTTTGAAACGCTATTAGCTCGCGCTAACTAGCTAGCCATTTCACATCGGTTACACCAGCCTCATCTTGGGAGTTGATAGTCTTGAAGTCATAAACAGCGCAATGCTTGACACACAACGAAGAGCTGCTGGCAAAACGCACGAATGTGCTGTTTGAATGAATGTTTACGCGCCTGCTTCTGCCTACCACCGCTCAGTCAGATACTTAGATACTTGTATGCTCAGTCAGATTATATATATTATCTAGCAGGACACGCTAGATAATATCTAGTAATATCATCAACCATGTGTAGTTAACTAGTGATTATGATTGATTGATTGTTTTTTATAAGATAAGTTTAATGCTAGCTAGCAACTTACCTTGGCTTACTGCATTCCGTAACAGGAGTCCTTGTGGAGAGAGAGGCAGGTCGTTATTGCGTTGGACTAGTTAACCTGAAGGTAGCAATATTGGATCCCCCGAGCTGACAAGGTGAAAATCTGTCATTCTGCCCCTGAACGAGGCAGTTAACCCACCGTTCCTAGGCCGTCATTGAAAATAAGAATGTGTTCTTAACTGACTTGTTAAATAAAGGTGTAAAAATTAAAAATAGAAAAACATCTGCAAAATCGGTGTCCAAAAATACCGATTTCCGATTGTTATGAAAACTTGAAATCGGCCCTAATTAATCGGCCATTCCGATTAATCGGTCGACCTCTAGCCTTAACACAACACCCAGTGACCTCATCAAGTAGCAGCAGGGATGTGTTGTGGTGATTAATTTAGAGAGAGAGACAACATTAATAATACCATCAATAATACCAATAATAATATAATCAGTCACACCAGTCTGTAATGCATTATGAAAACGATTTGATGTCTATGGAATTAAGTTTCCATTGTTTCTGGCAGATCATTGTCAGCAGCAATCTGAGTGACTCTGAGGCGCATGTCGGTGAGTCTTTTGGGAGTTGTTTAGTAGCCAGCTCCTCTAAACCTCTAGCCACTAGACGTGCTTTGGGCACTATTCCAGTTAAGGATTCTTTAAGGGTACACACCCACCGTGTTGAGACGCACTTTTGGCCAATGTCTTTGACTTCCTCAAACACTCCATTTTTCCTCCAATTACTGAGCTCATCTAGTTTAGAGTCAAATGACACATCCTTTGTTTCAAGTACATCATCATTTTGAATGTCATTCTGTTTTTCTCGATTTTCCATTGATTCAATTCTGATATTATCTACAAGTGACAGGTCAGCTGACCCTGTTGTACCAGGAAGTGTAGCTGGTTCAGAGTACTGCAAGTTGGACCAGTTCTGGTGTTTTCCTTTGGCTTTTCCTGCTCGTCCAATGACGGTTGCTGTATATGGAATACCACTTTCTCTGTCCATGTATTTAACAGTTTGTCCAGTTTTCAGATTGGAACAACCATGTTCTCTTAACACATATGGCTGTTGTTGAATGTTTTCCTCATTTGAACCCTCAATAGTATTACCTGTGGCGTGGTTAAAGGTCTCTGCTCCATTTCCTGTGTCAGTTTCAGTGTCCATATCATTGGATGTGACATCTGGTTGGTTTGTGTCTGTTACTGTGTCCTTTTTGTCATTTTCATTGGGAGACTGATTCTCAGCTACAGCCCCTCTATCTTGTTGATCATTTACTTTCCGCAATCTTGAGTGATGCACCCTGACAATCATGCCTTCGTGCCTCACAAATATCACCACACCATCTTGACCAATGACTACTCCCGGTCCTTTCCACTCTTGACAGTCAACTCGTTTGTAGTACACTTTGTTTCCAGTTTCGTACTTCTCATCATCATTATTCCCTGAACTGCTGAGTAACTTCTGAAGTCTGTCAACTGTATCATGTCCAAACTGTTTGTAAAGCTTTTGCAATACTTTGTGTTTTTCTTTAGTGCTCATGTGCTCTGTGTCTGTCAGAATCTCATTTTTGCATGGACTCTGTGAGATGTCTTTGTCTAAAATGTTTACACAATAGTGGCCTGAGGTAGTAAGTTCAAGAATCACTGGTTGTTTAAACATCACTGCCTTGTCATTTTTATGTCTAGTACAGCCCCTGCCTTCTTGAGGGAAGCTTTGCTTAATAGTAAGGGGATATCTGTAGGGACCACCTCTGTTTCAATGTGACACTTAGTCTGACCAATTTTTGCTGGTATCTTAACTCTCTTGGTAGAATGGACAATTCTCCCATCTCCAAATTTGAAAGCTCTTTTGCTTGGTGTGTCAATCATATTTTGTACTTCTTTCATATTTAGTTCACTGACATAGCTATCAAGCCATTTTGCACCACACACTGTCCGTGTACATGCAGTATCAATCACAGCAGATCCTAAGGATTCAACTATAAAAATCTCAGTATCAGATTCATTTGAAAACAGTGTAATGTTACACTGCTCTATCTCTGTGTTTACATTTTCCTCTGTTAGTTTAACTTGTTCATTTTTATGAGGACAGTCTTTAACCCAATGGTAAGTGCTTTGACAAATTGCACATTTCGATCTCCTTCCATATGTGTCCATTTGTGCCGGGAAATGGCGCCCTCTTCTGGTTGTCTTGAGAACGTGACTTGTTGGCGCCTTTTCTGTGCTGCTCGGTGTAATATGCTGCGTCACTCACTTGCATTCCATCTGTTATTGGCGCGACAGACGTCTTCCCACCAAATATTATTTTTAGTGCCGACTTCATAGATGCAAAAGTCAGCACAGTACAAGCAGTCAAAGCCAACTGTTTCTCCCTACCATCTAGACAAGCAGTACCTAGTAACTTGAACGCTAACACTGCATCTGGGAGAACCATGTCGTACTTGCGCATCCTATTCATTCTATTGTACCTCTGTTCGAAATCAATGATGTAGTCCGCCATTGCAACCGAAATATCTCTCGTAACACTGTCAAAGTTTGAATATGCCTCGTAGGCACGGTCTTTCTCTTCTTTAAGAAATACAGAATCCAGTGCTGTGATCAAAGTTCCCATACCGTCATCCTTGTTCAAATCCTCAACGGATATTTCCAGTGCTGTATCTCTCGCTCTTCCCTCGAGCGATAATACCACCGCAAGTGCTTGCTTTTTCCCGTCCAGATTCCCAGTTAATTTTTCCAACTTTCGTACGACCTCTTCTCGTCGAAGCGAGATGGCACGTTGTAGTTAGAAGCCATCCTCTGCTACCAATGTTAACTCGAAATGACACAACGACAAGGTTCCAGTTTAACAAAGTTTACTCTACTATATGAACACACTACAAGGTAGCCATTACACTCCAAAGCTAGGTCCAACAACCACCAGACTTCCTGCGCATGCGCACTCTTGACTGAGTGATAGCCCCGTAATAACAGAAATATAGGGATACTTAAAACATGAACTTAACAAAAACATTTACACATTTATACAGTCAGTTAAGAGAATCAATTATTATAATTTAAAACTTTATAACAGTCCTACAATACTGTAGGCATTAAAACAGACGTAATATTAATATCCTCTGTGTTATTTCTACATTCAGATGAGCTTGCTGTGATTTGCCAACGTGAACTCAAATCTAATCTAAAGAAGAAGTTTCAATGTGTATTTGAGGGGATCGCTAAACAAGGAAACCCAGCACTTCTCAATAAGATCTACACAGAGCTCTACATCACAGAGGGTGGAACAGGAGAGGTCAATAATGAACATGAGCTGAGACAGATTGAGACAACAACCAGGAAACAAGCAAGACCAGAGACTGCAGTCAAATGTAACGACATCTTCACACCCTTAACTGGACAAGACAAACGTATCAGAACTGTGCTGACAAAGGGAGTCGCTGGCATTGGAAAAACAGTCTCTGTGCAGAAGTTCATTCTGGACTGGGCTGAAGGAAAAGCAAATCAGGATGTCCAATTTGTATTTTCATTCCCTTTCCGGGAGCTGAATTTGATGAAAGAGGACAAACACACTTTCATTGAACTTCTCAATCACTTCTCAATGGAAACCAAACAATCAAGAATCTCCAACTACGACAAGTACAAAGTTCTGTTCATCTTTGATGGTCTGGATGAGTGCCGACTGCCCCTAGACTTCCAGAAGAACAAGATCTGTTGGGACGTCACGAAGTCAACCTCAGTGGATGTTCTGCTGACAAATCTCATCAAGGGAAATCTGCTTCCCTCTGCTCTCCTCTGGATAACTACCCGTCCTGCAGCAGCCAATAAGATCCCTTCAGAGTGTGTTGACCAGGTGACAGAGGTACGAGGGTTCAATGACCCACAGAAGGAGGAGTACTTTAGGAAGAGATTCAGTGATGAGGACCTGGCCAGCAGAATCATCTCACACATAAAGACATCAAGGAGCCTCCACATCATGTGCCACATTCCAGTCTTCTGTTGGATTTCTGCAACAGTCCTTGAACACATGCTGAAACAGAAGAGAGAAGAGATGCCCAAGACTCTGACTGAGATGTACACACACCTTGTGGTGTTTCATACCAAACAGAAGAATGAAAAGTATCTTGGGAAAGAAGAGACAGGTCCACACTGGAATAAAGAGAGCATTCTGTCACTGGGAAAACTGGCTTTTCAACAGCTTGTGAATGGCAATCTGATTTTCTATGAAGAAGACCTGAAAGAGGCTGGCGTTGATGTCAATGAAGCCTCAGTGTACTCAGGATTGTGCACACAGCTCTTTAAAGAGGAATGTGGGCTGTACCAGGACAAGGTGTACTGCTTTGTTCATCTGAGCATTCAGGAGTTTCTGGCTGCTGTATATGTGTTCCTCTCATTCATCAACAACAATGAGAATCTAATGGACAAACTGCAAACAAACGACAAGTCTGCAATTACTTTCTATAAGAGTGCTGTGGATAAAGCCTTACAAAGTGAGACGGGAAACCTGGACCTTTTCCTCCGCTTCCTTCTGGGCCTCTCACTGGAGTCCAATCAGAAGCACTTACGAGGTCTACTGACAAAGACAAGAAGCAGCTCACAGAGCCATGAAGAAACAGTCAAGTACATCAAGAAGAAGATCGGGGAGAATCTCTCTCCAGAGAGGAGCATCAATCTGTTCCACTGTCTGAATGAACTGAATGACCATTCTCTAGTGGAGGAGATCCAAAGCTACCTGAGCTCAGGAAGTCTCTCAAAACCCAAACTGTCACCTGCACAGTGGTCAGCTCTGGTCTTTGTGTTGCTGACTTCAGAAAAGGAGCTGGATGTGTTTGACCTGAAGAAATACTCCAGATCAGAGGAAGGTCTTCTGAGGCTGCTGCCAGTGGTCAAAGCCTCCAGAGCTGTTCTGTGAGTAAATAAAATGACATTTAAGAACTAATCATCAGGAAGAAATATTCAGTTTAGAGAATAATATGTATTATTATATTAAACCAAATGCATCTACCATTGTCCTTCTACAATACTCGTTAAATCAACAGTGTGTTTGTGAAGTCATGATGATCTCTTTGCAGGCTGTCAGGCTGTGGAGTCACAGAGGAAGGCTGTGCTTCTCTGGTCTCAGCTCTGGAGTCAAACCCCTCACACCTGAGAGAGCTGGACCTGAGTAACAATGACCTGAAGGATTCAGGAGTGAAGCTGCTCTCTGCTGGACTGGGGAATCCCCACTGTAAACTGGAGACTCTGAGGTCAGTATTCCTGTAGTTGGTCAACAAGTGATAACTGTTCACCAGATCCACATGTGTTTACCAGACACACATAGTCCACACCATATGTGTTTGGACAGTGAAGCTTACAGTTTTACATTTGGTATTATGCTCCAGCATTTTGGATTTTAGGTAGAATGTTTCGTATTAGGTGACAGTACAGAATGTCACCTTTTATTTGAGAGGATTCATATGTGTTTTACCTTTTAGAAATGAAAGCACTTTATGTATGTACAGTGGCTTGCAAAAGTATTCATCCCCCTTGGCATTTTCCCCCCAAAAAATTGCCTTACAACCTGTAATTAAAATATATGTTTTTGGGGGTTTGTATCAGTTGATGTACACAACATTCCTACCACTTTGAAGATGCTAAATATGTTTTCTTGTTAAACAACCGATAAATAATAAGAACAGAGAACTTGAGCATAACTATTCACCCCCCAAAGTCAATACTTTGTAGAACCACCTTTTGTAGCAATTACAGCTGCAAGTCTTTTGGGGTTTGTCTCTATAAGCTTGGCACATTTAGCCACTGGGATGTTTGACCATTTTTCAAGGCAAAACTGCTCCAGCTCCTTCAAGTTGGATGGGTTCCGCTGGTGTACAGCAATCTGTAAGTCATTCCACAGATTCTCAATTGGATTGAGGTCTATGCTTTGACTTGACCATTCCAAGACATTAAAATTTTTCCCCTTAAACCACTCGAGTGTTGCTTTAGCAGTCTCAAAATCTCTGGAAGACTGAAACAGGTATCCCTCCATAATTTCCCTGTATTTAGCGCCATCCATCATTCCTTAAATTCTGACCAGTTTCCCAGTCCCTGCCGATGAAAAACATCCCCACAGCATGATGCTGCCACCACCATGCTTCACTGTGGGGATGGTGTTCTCGGGGTGATGAGAGGTGTTGGGTTTGCGCCAGACATAGCGTTTCCCTTGATGGCCATAAAGCTCAATTTTAGTATCATCTGACCAGAGTACCTTCTTCCATCTGTTTGGGGAGTCTCCCACATGGTTATCTTTGGTCTCTTTGTTGCCTCTCTGATTAATGCCCTCCTTGCCTGGTCTGTGAGTTTTGGTGGGCGGCCTTCTCTTGGCAGGTTTGTTGTGGTGCCATATTCTCTCCATTTTTTAATAGTGGATTTAATGGTGCTCTGTGGGATTTTCATAGCGACTGCAAGAGGTCCAGACAACAGGCACTCCGATTTGACACACTGAACTCTATCAGAGAAGTAGTTGGTGAACCAGGCGAGGCAATCATTTGAAAAACCAAGGCGTTTGAGTCTGCCAATAAGAATGTGGTGATTGACAGAGTCGAAAGCCTTGGCCAGGTCGATGAATACGGCTGCACAGTAATGTCTCTTATCGATGGCGGTTATGATATCGTTTAGGACCTTGAGCGTGGCTGAGGTGCACCCATGACCAGCTCTGAAACCAGATTGCATAGCGGAAAAGGTACGGTGAGATTCAAAGCGGTCGGTAATCTGTTTATTAACTTGGCTTTCGAAGACCTTAGAAAGGCAGGGCAGGATAGTAATAGGTCTGTAGCAGTTTGGGTCTAGAGTGTCTCCCCCTTTGAAGACGGGGATGACTGCGGCAGCTTTCCAATCTTTGGGAATCTCAGACGATACGAAAGAGAGGTTGAACAGGCTAGTAATTGTGGTTGCAACAATTTCAGCAGATCATTTTAGAAAGAGAGGGTCCAGATTGTCTAGCCCGGCTGATTTGTAGGGGTCCAGGTTTTGCAGTTCTTTAAGAACATCAGCTATCTGGATTTGGGTGAAGGAGAAATAGGGGAGGCTTGGGCGAGTTGCTGTGGGGAGTGCAGGGCTGTTGACCGGGGTAGGGTTAGCCAGGTGGAAAGCATGGCCAGCCGTAGAAAAATGATTGTTGAAATTCTCAATTATAGTGGATTTATCGTGGTGACAGTGTTTCCTAGCCTCAGTGCAGTGGGCAGCTGGGAGGAGGTGCTCTTATTCTCCATGGACTTTACAGTGTCCCAGAACTTTTTTGAGTTTGTGCTACAGGATGCAAATTTCTGCTTGAAAAAGCTAGCCTTAGCTTTCCTAACTGCCTGTGTATATTTGTTCCTGACTTCCTTGAAAAGTTGCATATCACGGGGGCTATTCGATGCTAATGCAGAATGCCACAGGATGTTTTTGTGCTGGTCAAGGGCAGTCAGGTCTGGAGAGAACCAAGGGCTATATCTGTTCCTGGTTCTACATTTTTTGAAAGGGGCATGCTTATTTAAGATGGTGAGGAAGGCACTTTTAAAGAATGACCAGGCATCCTCTACTGACGGGATGAGGTCAATATCCTTCCAGGATACCCGGGCCAGGTCGATTAGGAAGGCCTGCTCGCTGAAGTGTTTTAGGGAGCGTTTGATAGTGATGAGGGGTGGTCGTTTGACCGCAGACCCGTTACGGATGCAGGCAATGAGGCAGTGATCGCTGAGATCTTGGTTGAAAACAGCAGAGGTGTATTTGGAGGGCAAGTTGGTTAGGATGATATCGTTGAGGGTGCCCGTGTTTACGGATTTGGGGTTGTACCTGGTGGGTTCATTGACAATTTGTGAGAGATTGAGGGCATCAAGCTTAGATTGTAGGATGGCCGGGGTGTTAACCATGTCCCAGTTTAGGTCACCTAGCAGCACGAGCTGTGAAGATAGATGGGGGGCAATCAGTTCACATATGGTGTCCAGGGCACAGCTGGGGGCAGAGGGTGGTCTATAGCAAGCGGCGACGGTGAGAGACTTGTTTCTGGAAAGGTGGATTTTTAAAAGTAGAAGCTCGAATTGTTTGGTTACAGACCTGGATAGTAGGACAGAACTCTGCAGGCTGTCTCTACAGTAGATTGCAACTCCACCCCCTTTGGCAGTTCTATCTTTAAACAGATTCAGATCTGTTTAAACCAACTCTTAGTTTCCTGATTCAGATCTGTTTAAACCAACTCTTAGTTTCCTGATTCAGATCTGTTTAAACCAACTCTTAGTTTCCTGATTCAGATCTGTTTAAACCAACTCTTAGTTTCCTGATTCAGATCTGTTTAAACCAACTCTTAGTTTCCTGATTCAGATCTGTTTAAACCAACTCTTAGTTTCCTGATTCAGATCTGTTTAAACCAACTCTTAGTTTCCTGATTCAGATCTGTTTAAACCAACTCTTAGTTTCCTGATTCAGATCTGTTTAAACCAACTCTTAGTTTCCTGATTCAGATCTGTTTAAACCAACTCTTAGTTTCCTGATTCAGATCTGTTTAAACCAACTCTTAGTTTCCTGATTCAGATCTGTTTAAACCAACTCTTAGTTTCCTGATTCAGATCTGTTTAAACCAACTCTTAGTTTCCTGATTCAGATCTGTTTAAACCAACTCTTAGTTTCCTGATTCAGATCTGTTCAAACCAACTCTTAGTTTCCTGATTCAGATCTGTTTAAACCAACTCTTAGTTTCCTGATTCAGATCTGTTCAAACCAACTCTTAGTGTTATTATTCATTATTTATTTATGATTTGTATTAATCAAGTCATAATCAGGATTAATTTAGTATTGTTTAGAAACGTGTTATCTACTCCCTTAGACAGAAAATTACTCCAGTCATCATCCACAGTTCAGTTACTATTGGGCAAAACACAACCCAAAACACAACCAAAACAAACTGCAAATGCAACCAATGAGTTTGGAACCAAATACTACACTTTTGACTACTTTAATACACTATAAGTAAATTGATCAGAATATTTACGACTTCTTCAAATTATCAAAGTATGGGGGGACTAGATACATAAAGTGCTTTCATTTCTAAATGGTGAAACAGATATGTATTAAAATACCCTCAAATAAAAGGTGACATTATATACTGTCACCTCATATGAAACATTTGATCTGAAATCCAAAATGTTGGAGTATAGAGACACATTTAAAATGTTAGCTTCACTGTCATTATAGATATGGTGTGGACTGTATACTCAATACAATCTAAATCTGATACCTCACTGTCATTATAGATATGGTGTGGACTGTTTACTCAATACAATCTAAATCTGATACCTCACTGTCATTATAGATATGGTGTGGACTGTTTACTCAATACAATCTAAATCTGATACCTCACTGTCAAAATAGATATGGTGTGGACTGTATACTCAATACAATCTAAATCTGATACCTCACTGTCTGTCTTTTGACTGATACTGCTTTTTAAACTGGTCTGGTCAGTCTACTCAAATATTTGTACTATACATGTTTCTATCTGCAGGCAATACTTTGATCATTTGTCATTTCTAATAATGAAACATCCATTTATGAATAGATATGTGGCAGGTTTCAGGACACTGATATATCTGAAAATGTTGAATAAATATACTGCCACTATTTTTACCACCAAAAAATATCAGTGTGATTTTAATATGATTTGACTCTTTGTCAGGCTGTCAGGCTGTGGAGTCACAGAGGAAGGCTGTGCTTCTCTGGTCTCAGCTCTGAGGTCAAACCCCTCACACCTGAGAGAGCTGGACCTGAGTAACAATGACCTGAAGGATTCAGGAGTGAAGCTGCTCTCTGCTGGACTGGGGAATCCCCACTGTAAACTGGAGACTCTGAGGTCAGTATTCCTGTAGTTGGTCAACAAGTGATAACTGTTCACCAGATCCACATGTGTTTACCAGACACACATAGTCCACACCATATGTGTTTGGACAGTGAAGCTTACAGTTTTACATTTGGTGTTATGCTCCAGCATTTTGGATTTGAGATAGAATGTTTCATATTAGGTGACAGTACAGAATGTCACCTTTTATTTGAGGTTAAAGGTGAGAGGTTAGCATGTTTTATTTTTCTAAACGGTGAAACAGACATGTATTAAACTACCCTCAAATAAAAGGTGATACCCTCAAAGAATAGCAGTGTGGTTTAAGGCACAAGGCGAGACCCAGATGACACGGGAGGCAGATGGTTAGAGTCTTTGATATTTATTAATATACTAAAAGGGGAAGGCAAGAGAATGGTCGTGGACAGGCAAAAGGTCATAACCAGATCAGAGTCCAGGAGGTACAGTGTGGCAGGCAGGCTAGAGGTCAGGACAGGCAGAATGGTCAGGCAGGCTAGAGGTCAGGACAGGCAGAATGGTCAGGCAGGCTAGAGGTCAGGACAGGCAGAATGGTCAGGCAGGCTAGAGGTCAGGACAGGCAGAATGGTCAGGCAGGCTAGAGGTCAGGCAGAATGGTCAGGCAGGCTAGAGGTCAAGACAGGCAGAATGGTCAGGCAGGCTAGAGGTCAGGACAGGCAGAATGGTCAGGCAGGCTAGAGGTCAGGACAGGCAGAATGGTCAGGCAGGCTAGAGGCAGGCAGAATGGTCAGGCAGGCTAGAGGTCAGGACAGGCAGAATGGTCAGGCAGGCTAGAGGTCAGGACAGGCAGAATGGTCAGGCAGGCTAGAGGTCAGGACAGGCAGAATGGTCAGGCAGGCTAGAGGTCAGGCAGGCTAGAGGTCAGGACAGGCAGAATGGTCAGGCAGGCTAGAGGTCAGGACAGGCAGAATGGTCAGGCAGGCTAGAGGTCAGGACAGGCAGACTGGTCAGGCAGGCTAGAGGTCAGGACAGGCAGAATGGTCAGGCAGGCTAGAGGTCAGGCAGACTAGAGGTCAGGACAGGCAGAAAGGTCAGGCAGGCTAGAGGTCAGGACAGGCAGAAAGGTCAGGCAGGCTAGAGGTCAGGACAGGCAGAATGGTCAGGCAGGCTCGAGGTCAGGACAGGCAGAATGGTCAGGCAGGCTAGAGGTCAGGACAGTCAGAATGGTCAGGCAGGCTAGAGGTCAGGACAGGCAGAAAGGTCAGGCAGACTAGAGGTGAGGACAGGCAGAATGGTCAGGCAGGCTAGAGGTCAGGCAGAATGGTCAGGCAGGCTAGAGGTCAAGACAGGCAGAATGGTCAGGCAGGCTAGAGGTCAGGACAGGCAGAATGGTCAGGCAGGCTAGAGGTCAGGGCAGGCAGAATGGTCAGGCAGGCTAGAGGTCAGGCAGGCTAGAGGTCAGGACAAGCAGAATGGTCAGTCAGGCTAGAGGTCAGGACAGGCAGAATGGTCAGGCAGGCTAGAGGTCAGGCAGACTAGAGGTCAGGACAAGCAGAAAGGTCAGGCAGGCTAGAGGTCAGGACAGGCAGAAAGGTCAGGCAGGCTAGAGGTCAGGACAGGCAGAATGGTCAGGCAGGCTCGAGGTCAGGACAGGCAGAATGGTCAGGCAGGCTAGAGGTCAGGACAGTCAGAATGGTCAGGCAGGCTAGAGGTCAGGACAGGCAGAAAGGTCAGGCAGACTAGAGGTGAGGACAGGCAGAATGGTCAGGCAGGCTAGAGGTCAGGACAGGCAGAATGGTCAGGCAGGCTAGAGGTCAGGACAGGCTGAATGGTCAGGCAGACTAGAGGTCAGGACAGGCAGAATGGTCAGGCAGGCTAGAGGTCAGGACAGGCAGAATGGTCAGGCAGGCTAGAGGTCAGGACAGGCAGAATGGTCAGGCAGGCTAGAGGTCAGGACAGGCAGAATGGTCAGGCAGGCTAGAGGTCAGGACAGGCAGAATGGTCAGGCAGGCTAGAGGTCAGGACAGGCAGAATGGTCAGGCAGGCTAGAGGTCAGGACAGGCAGAATGGTCAGGCAGGCGGGTACAGAGTCCAGAAAACAGGCAAGGGACAAAAAGAATAGAAGCAGGAGTAGGGAAAAACGCTGGTTGACTTGATGAACATACAAGACGAACTGATACAGAGAAACAGGAAACACAGGGATATATACACCAGGGAAACACAGGGATATATACACCAGGGAAACACAGGGATATATACACCAGGGAAACACAGGGATAAATACACCAGGGAAACACAGGGATATATACACCAGGGAAACACAGGGATATATACACCAGGGAAACACAGGGATATATACACCAGGGAAACACAGGGATATATACACCAGGGAAACACAGGGATATATACACCGGGAAACACAGGGATAAATACACCAGGGAAACACAGGGATATATACACCAGGGAAACACAGGGATATATACACCAGGGAAACACAGGGATATATACACCAGGGAAACACAGGGATATATACACCAGGGAAACACAGGGATATATACACCAGGGAAACACAGGGATATGTACACCAGGGATATATACACCAGGGAAACACAGGGAAACACAGGGATATGTACACCAGGGATATATACACCAGGGAAACACAGGGATATATACACCAGGGAAACACAGGGATATATACACCAGGGAAACACAGGGATATATACACCAGGGAAACACAGGGATATATACACCAGGGAAACACAGGGATATGTACACCAGGGATATATACACCAGGGATATATACACCAGGGATATATACACCAGGGAAACACAGGGATATATACACCAGGGAAACACAGGGATATATACACCAGGGAAACACAGGGATATATACACCAGGGAAATAAGCGACACCTGGAGGGGGTGGAGACAATCACAAGACAGGTGAAACAGATCAGGGTGTGACATGAATATGGAGAAAAATATACTGCCACTATTTTCACCACTAAAGAATAACAGTGTGATTTTAATATGATTTGACTCTTTGTCAGGCTGTCAGGCTGTCTAGTCACAGAGGAAGGCTGTGCTTCTCTGGTCTCAGCTCTGAGGTCAAACCCCTCACACCTGAGAGAGCTGGACCTGAGCTACAATCACCCAGGAGACTCAGGAGTCAGACTGCTCTCTGCTGGACTGGAGGATCCACACTGCAGACTGGAGAAACTCAAGTATGTAGAGGGTTTATGTCAATGTTCATATCAGACATGTTTGACTTATCAGGCTAGTTAAGACAAACATTCTGACCAACAGTTGGACAAAGTTATATGCTGACTGTGTGTGTGTGTGTGTGTGTGTGTGTGTGTGTGTGTGTGTGTGTGTGTGTGTGTGTGTGTGTGAGTTCAGGTGTGAGTTCAGGTGTATCCCTCAATGACTGTCTGTTCTTCTGCTTACCGCTACAGTGTGGAACATGGTGGAGAGAACAGAATGAAACCTGGGCTTAGAAAATGTGAGTGTTGACTGCTGTGAAGAATATGACTAAGAATAAGTCTTAATTCAAGTTAAGTCAAAGTCAAAGACCACCATCATTACTGACTTGGTCATATTAAATATCAGCTGTAGTTCTACAGAAGCAGAAATCAGGGACACCAACGTTTACAAAGAGTTGCTTTGACAATGTGTGTGTGTGTGTGTGTGTGTGTGTGTGTGTGTGTGTGTGTGTGTGTGTGTGTGTGTGTGTGTGTGTGTGTGTGTGTGTGTGTGTGTGTGTGTGTGTGTGTGTGTGTGTGTGTGTGTGTGTGTGTGTGTAATTAATGGGAATAAGTGTGTTTTATATTACCATACAGTATAACATATGATCATTCAACAAGTCTCAAGTTACCTTAACTTCTCCTTTTGATACCTAGAAACATCTACATTAAATGAATTAGTGAAAAGTGAGTTAACATTCTAATGTGAATGATGATGATTTCTAATATTGTGTCTGGTTTCATCCATCAGATGTCTGTGATCTCACACTGGACCCAAACACAGTAAACAGACTCCTCTCTCTGTCTGAGGAGAACAGAAAGGTGACATGGAGGAGAGAGGAGCAGCCGTATCCTGATCACCCAGAGAGATTTGAGGACTGTGGACAGGTGCTGTGTAGAGAGGGTCTGACTGGGCGCTGTTACTGGGAGGTAGAGTGGAGTGGGATAATGGGGGCTGATATAGGAGTGACATATAAAGGAATCAGCAGGAGAGGAGGGGTTAATGACTGTTGTCTTGGATACAATGACAAGTCCTGGAGTCTGATCTGCTATGACAACAGTTACACTGCCTGGCACAATAATAATCACACTACCATAGACGTCCTCCCCTCCAGCTCCCACAGAGTAGGAGTGTATCTGGACTGGCCAGCCGGCACTCTGTCCTTCTATAGAGCCTCCTCTGACACACTGACCCACCTGATCACATTCACCTCCACATTCACTGAGCCCCTCTATCCAGGGTTTAGGGTTTGGTTTGATGGCGACTCAGTGTCCCTGAAATAATAACCTGACACACACACACACACACACACACACTGGACACACACAGACACACACTGGACAGACACACACACACACATTCACTGAGCCCCTTTATCCAGGGTTTTGGGTTTATGTTGACTCCTCAGTGTCCCTGAAATAATAACCTGACACACAAACACACACACACTGGACAGACACACACACACTGGACACACACACACACACACACACACACTGGACACACACAGACACACACTGGACAGACACACACACACACACTGGACACACACACACACTCACTGTCCCTGAAATAATAACCTCACACACACACACACACTGGACAGACACACACACCCACACACACTGGACACACACATACACACACACACACACACACACTGGACAGACACACACAGACACACACTGGACAGACACACACACACACGCTCAGACACACTGGACACACACTCACACACTGGACACACACTGAACACACACTCACACTGGACAGATACACATCCGGGACACACACACACACACACACACACACTGGACACACACACACTCGACACACACACACTGGACAAACACACACTCGACACACACACACACACACTCAGCAAACACACACACACACACACACACAGGACACACACACAGATACTGGACATGCACACACAGGACATGCACACACAGGACACGCACACACAGTGGACACACAGGACACACATACACACACACACTTGACAAACACACACACTTTCGACAAACACACACTGACACTGGACACACACTGGACAAACAAACACACACACACACACACACACACACACACTGGAGAAACACACACACACACAGGACACACACACACATTCGTGTCTTCCTATAATTGTGACAATAACACTGTTAAAATACCAATGTGATCATTTGTTGTCTTTTATGTTGAATAACAAATTGTATAATTATATATGGACATACGCTCCATAGTTGTACAAGTATACAAGGATATATTGTACTTTTCATAATAAAACATAGTTGAAACAAGAAAAGCCTGTTAATTGTGAAAACAGTTTGGTTATTGATGTTACGTTTCCTCTGTCAGGTTGACGTTAACCTGCGACTGGTTGAAACATGAAACTAATATGAAATGAAATACAAAACAATTAAATATGTGGAATTGAATTAAACAAATTGTACAACAGAGTGTTGTGATGCAGGGTTACTATAGTAACAGAGTGTTGTGATGCAGGGTCACTATAGCAACAGAGTGTTGTAATGCAGGGTTACTATAGCAACAGAGTGTTGTAATGCAGGGTTACTATAGCAACAGAGTGTTGTGATGCAGGGTCACTATAGCAACAGAGTGTTGTGATGCAGGGTTACTATAGCAACATAGTGTTGTGATACAGGGTCACTATAGCAACAGAGTGTTGTAATGCAGGGTTACTATAGCAACAGAGTTCTCTCTCTTCTGCTCTCTCACTCTCTTTTATTTCTCAGCCTGCTCTCTGCTGTCCGCTCTCTCTGCTCTCTCTGCTCTCTCTGCTCTCTCCCTCCCTGCTCTCTCTTCTCTCTCAGCCTGCTCTCTGTCTGCTCTCTCTGTTCTCTCTTTTCTCTGCTCTCTGCTCTCTCACTCTATGCTCTCTCACTCTCTCTTTGCTTTCTCAGTCTGCGCTCTCTGCTCTCTATTGCTCTCTCAGCACTCTCTACTCTCCCTCTGCTCTCTCTCTGCTTTTTCTATCTGCTCTCTGTCTCTCTCTCTGCTCTCTGCTCTGCTCTCCCTGCTATCTCTCTCTGCTCTCTCTCTCTCTGCTCTCTCTGCTTGCTCTCTCTCTGCTCTCTCTCTGCTCTCGCTCTCTCTCAGCTCTCTCTTCTCTCAGCACTCTCTGTTCTCTCTGCTCTCTCTCTCTGCTCTCTCTCTGCCCTCTCTGTTCTCTCTCTGCTCTCTCTCTCTCTGCTCTCTCTGCTGTCTCTCTCTGCTCTCTCTGCTGTCTATCTCTGCTCTCTCTGTCCTCTCTGCTCTTTCTCTCTGCTCTCTTTTCTCTCTCTCTCTGTTCTCTGCTCTCTCTCCCTCTGCTCTTTCTGCTCTGTTCTCTCTGCTCTCTCTCTTTTCTCTGCTCTCTCTGCACTCTCTTCTCTCTGCTCTCTCTTTGCTTTCTCAGCCTGCTCTCTGTCTCTCTGCTCTCTCTCTCCCTCTGCTCTCTCTGCCCTCTTCTCTCTCTGCCTTCTCTGCTCTCTCTCACTCTGCCCTCTCCCCTCTTTCTCTCTCTCTCTGCTCTCTCTCTATGCTCTCTCTGTGCTCAGCTCACTCAGCTCTCTGCCTTCTGCTCTCTCTCTGCTCTTTCTCTCTGCTCTCTGTCTCTGTTCTCTGCTCTCTCTGCTCTGCTCTCCCTGCTATCTCTCTCTGCTATCTCAGTCTCTGCTCTCTCTGTTCTCTATGCTCTGCTTTCTCTCTCTCTGCTCTCGCTCTCTCTGCTCTCTCTTCTCTCAGCACTCTCTGTTCTCTCTGCTCTCTCTCTCTCTGCTCTCTCTCTGCCTTCTCTGTTCTCTCTCACTCTATTCTCTCTCTCTGCTCTCTCTCTCTGCTGTCTATCTCTGCTCTCTCTATCCTCTGCTCTCTCTGCTCTCGCTCTTCTCTCTCTGCCCTCTCTCTTCTCTCTGTTCTCTGCTCTCTCTCCCTCTGCTTTTTCTGCTCTGTTCTCTCTGCCCTCTCTCTTCTCTCTGCTCTCTCTCTGTTCTCTGCTCTCTCTCTCTGCTTTCTCAGCCTGCTCTCTCTCTGTTCTCTGCTCTCTCTCTCTGCTCTCTCAGCCTGCTCTCTCTCTCTGCTCTCTCAGCCTGCTCTGTCTGCTCTCTCTGCTCTCTCTTTTCTCTGCTCTCTCTCTGCTCTCACTCTATGCTCTCTCACTCTCTCTTTGCTTTCTCAGCCTGCTCTCTCTCTCTGCTCTCTGTTCTCTGCTCTCTCTCTCCCTCCTCTGCTCTCTCTCTGCCTTCTCTGCTCTCTCTCACTCTGCCCTCTCCCCTCTTTCTCTCTCTCTGCTCTCTCTCTATGCTCTCTCTGTGCTCAGCTCACTCAGCTCTCTGCCTTCTGCTCTCTCTCTGCTCTTTCTCTCTGCTCTCTGTCTCTGTTCTCTGCTCTCTCTGCTCTGCTCTCCCTGCTATCTCTCTCTGCTATCTCAGTCTCTGCTCTCTCTGTTCTCTATGCTCTGCTTTCTCTCTCTCTGCTCTCGCTCTCTCTGCTCTCTCTTCTCTCAGCACTCTCTGTTCTCTCTGCTCTCTCTCTGCCTTCTCTGTTCTCTCTCACTCTATTCTCTCTCTCTGCTCTCTCTCTCTGCTGTCTATCTCTGCTCTCTCTATCCTCTGCTCTCTCTGCTCTCGCTCTTCTCTCTCTGCCCTCTCTCTTCTCTCTGTTCTCTGCTCTCTCTCCCTCTGCTTTTTCTGCTCTGTTCTCTCTGCCCTATCTCTTCTCTCTGCTCTCTCTCTGTTCTCTGCTCTCTCTCTCTGCTTTCTCAGCCTGCTCTCTCTCTGTTCTCTGCTCTCTCTCTCTGCTCTCTCAGCCTGCTCTCTCTGCTCTCTCAGCCTGCTCTGTCTGCTCTCTCTGCTCTCTCTTTTCTCTGCTCTCTCTCTGCTCTCACTCTATGCTCTCTCACTCTCTCTTTGCTTTCTCAGCCTGCTCTCTCTCTCTGCTCTCTGTTCTCTGCTCTCTCTCTCCCTCTGCTCTCTCTCTGCCTTCTCTGCTCTCTCTCACTCTGCCCTCTCCCCTCTCTCTGCTCTCTCTCTATGCTCTCTCTGTGCTCAGCTCGCTCAGCTCTCTCTGCCATCTGCTCTCTCTCTGCTCTTTCTCTCTGCTCTCTGTCTCTGTTCTCTCTGCTCTGCTCTCCCTGCTCTCTTCTCTCTCAGCACTCTCTGTTCTCTCTCTCTGCCTTCTCTGTTCTCTGCTCTCTCTCTGCCTTCTCTGTTCTCTCTCACTCTGCTCTCTCTCTCTGCTCTCTCTCTCTGCTGTCTCTCTGCTCTCGCTCTGCTCTCTCTGCCCTCTCTTTTCTCTCTCTCTGCTATATCTTTGCTTTCTCAGCCTGCTCTCTCTCTCTGTTCTCTGCTCTCTCTCTGCTCTCTCAGCCTGCTCTCTCTCTCTCCTCTCTCTCTCTCCCTCTGCTCTCTCAGCCTGCTCTCCCTCTCTGCTCTCTCTCTCCCTCTGCTCTTCTGCTCTCTCTTTTCTCTGCTCTCTCTCTGCTCTCACTCTATGCTCTCTCACTCCCTCTTTGCTTTCTCAGCCTGCTCTCTCTCTCTGTTCTCTGCTCTCTCTCTGCCTTCTCTGCTCTCTCTCTCTGCTTTCTCACTCTCTTTGCTTTCTCAGCCTGCTCTCTGCTCTCTCTGGTCTCTGCTCTCTCTCTCCCTCCGCTCTCTCTCACTCTGCCCTCTCCTCTCTCTCTCTCTCTCTCTTTGCTCTCTCAGCCTACTCTCTGCTCTCTCTCTGCTCTCTCTCTCTATGCTCTCTCTGTGCTCTGCTCGCTCTGCTCTCTCTGCTCTCTCTCTCACCCTGCTCTCTCTCCCTCTCTTCTCTCTCACTCTGCTCTTTCTCTATGTTCTCTGCTCTCTCTCTTTCTCTACTCTTCTTGCTCTGCTTTCTCTCTGCTCTCTGATCTATCTCTCCCTCTGCTCTCTCTGCTCTCTTTTCTCTGCTCGCTCTCTGCTCGCTCTCTGACCTCTCTGCTCTCTGCTTTCTCTCTCTTTGCCCTCTGCTCTATCTGCTCTCACTCTCTTTGCTTTCTGCTCTCTCTCTCTCTCTGCTCTCTCAGCCTGCTCTCTCTGCCCTCGCTCTTCTCTCTGCTCTCTCACTCTGCTCTCTCCCTCTCTCTCTCTGCTCTCTCTCTGTTCTCTGATCTCTCTCCCTCTGCTCTCTCTTCTCTGCCCTCTCTGCTCTCTCACTCTCTCTTTGCTTTCTCAGCCTGCTTTCTGCTCTCTCTCTCTCTCTGCTCTCTGCTCTCTCAGCCTGCTCGCTCTCTCTGCTCTCTCTGCCCTCGCTCTTCTCTCTGCTCTCTCGCTCTGCTCTCTCTCTCTCTCTCTCTCTCTCTCCCTCGCTCTCTCTCTCTCTGCTCTCTCTCTCTCTCTCTCTTCTCTCTCTTTCTCTCTCTCTCTCTCTCTCTCTCTCTCCCCTCTTATTCAATCTCTTTAAATGCAGCAATCAGCAGACCAGGATTCCCTGGACAGAGCTGCTAAGAGAACGAGGGAGGGCTGGGACGTGTGTGTGTGTGTGGGTGTGTGTGTGTGTGTGTGTGTGTGTGTGTGTGTGTGTGTGTGTGTGTAATATTCACAACTCTAAATGTAATTTGTGTCTAGATTCCACAGGGATGCTGGCCCATGTTGACTCCAATGCTTCCCACAGTTGTGTCCAGTTGGTTGAATGTCCTTTGGGTGGTGGACCATTCTTGATACACACGGGGAAACTGTTGAATGTGGGAAAACCCGGCAACGTTGCAGTTCTTGACACACTCAAACCGGTGCGCCTGGCACCTACTACCATAACTCGTTGGTATGGTATCAATCGACTCTAAGAGGTTCATTAAAATATTGACTTTAAAACTATGCCTCTGATGTGTTTCTTCATCACCAACAGGAAAGACAAGTTTACATTTTGTTTCCCTCTTGATTTATTTATCCATCTGCTCCTGTGTCCTAAAAAAGGCCATTTCATTCATCCCAACAACAGTTACACATGTTGGATGTGTTGAGTGATTACTGCATACTAACTTAATTAAACAGTCTTTATACGGATCGTCCCAAAGCATATCTACAGAGGGGGAACTAAAGTGTTCATCAGTTGATACATAGTTGAATGTGAGGTAGATAGACGGATCGTCCCAAAGCATATCTACAGAGGGGGAACTAAAGTGTTCATCAGTCGATACATAGTTGAATGTGAGGTAGATAGACGGATCGTCCCAAAGCATATCTACAGAGGGGGAACTAAAGTGTTCATCGGTCGATACATAGTTGAATGTGAGGTAGATAGTCTGTAGACTGTCAACGAAGCTCAACTTGCGTTTCACTTTATTTGGATCATCCCAAAGCATATCTAGAGATAGATTATTATATACTGTATATATATATTTGTTTAACCTTTTATTTAACTAGGCAGGTCCGTTAAGAACAAATTCTTATTTACAATAACGGCCTATCAGAAGGCCTCCTGCAGGGACGGGGGCTGGGTTTAAAAATATAGGTTACAAAACACACATCACGACAAGAGAGACACAACACTACATAAAGAGACCTGAGACAACAATATATGGCAGGAACACATGACAACAACATGGCAGCAACACAACATGACAACAGCATGGTAGCAACACATGACAACACAGCATGGTAGCAACACAACATGACAACAACATGGTAGCAACACAACATGACAACACAACATGGTAGCAACACAACATGACAACACAACATGACAACAACATGGTAGCAACACAACATGACAACACAACATGGTAGCAACACAACATGACAACAACATGGTAGCAACACAACATGACAACGACATGGTAGCAACACAACATGACAACACAACATGGTAGCAACACAACATGACAACAACATGGTAGCAACACAACATGACAACACAACATGGTAGCAACACAACATGACAACAACATGGTAGCAACACAACATGACAACGACATGGTAGCAACACAACATGACAACACAACATGGTAGCAACACAACATGACAACAACATGGTAGCAACACAACATGACAACAACATGGTAGCAACACCACATGACAACACAACATGACAGCAACATGGTAGCAACACAACATGACAACACAACATGGTAGCAACACAACATGACAACAACATGGTAGCAACACAACATGACAACACAACATGACAACAACATGGTAGCAACACATGACAACACAACATGGTAGCAACACAACAAGACAACAACATGGTAACAACACAACATGACAACACGGCATGGTAGCAACACAACATGACAACAACATGGTAGAAACACAACATGACAACAACATGGTAGCAACACAACATGACAACAACATGGTAGCAACACAACATGACAACAACATGTTAGCAACACAACATGACAACAACATGGTAGCAACACAACATGACAACAACATAGTAGCATCCAACCGCCATGTCTTCGTGAGACGCAGAGTAGGTGAACGGATGTGTGGTTCCCACCGTGAAGCATGGCGGAGGAGGTGTGATGTTGTGGGGGTGCTTTGCTGGTGACACCGTCTGTGATTTATTTTAATAATTCAAGGCATACTTAAGCAGAGGGCGAGAGAGAGAGAAAGAGAGCGCCAGGGAGTGACAGACACTATAATATCTGCTAATCGTTATCCTCTGTTCTATGAGTCACGATCAGTCATTGGGTATTATTATGAACCTCGTCAGCATGGAAACACCAGCATCCTACACGTTCGTTTTGGCAGCGTTGGAGACGGTGTCTCGTCATACTAATGGAGCTGATTTGAATTTAATTGAAAATGGGAGAGAGATGGAAGGGTGGAGGGAGAGATGGAGAGATGGAAGGATTGAGGGGGAGATGGATGGATTGAGGGAGAGATGGAAGGATGGAGAGTGAGATGGAAGGATGGAAGGATGGAGGGGGAGATGGAAGGATGGAGGGAGAGATGAAGGATGGATGGATGGAGGGGGAGATGGAAAGATGGAGGGGGAGTTGGAGGGGGAGATGGAAGGATGGAGGGGGAGATGGAAGGATGGAGGGAGAGATGGAAGGATGGAGGGAGAGATGGAAGGTTGGAGGCGAGAGCTGGAAGGATGGAGGGGGAGATGGAAGGATGGAGGGGGAGATGGAAGGATGGAGGGGGAGAGGGATGGAAGGAGACAGAAGGATGGAGGGGAGGGATGGACGGATGGAGGAAGAGATGAAAGGATGGAGGGGGAGAGGGATGGAAGGAGACAGAAGGATGGAGGGGAGAGGGATGGAAGGAGACAGAAGGATGGAGGGGAGAGGGATGGGGAGATGGAAGGTTGGAGGGGAGAGATGGAAGGATAGAGGGGGAGACAGAAAGATGGAGGGGGAGAGGGATGGAAGGAGACAGAAGGATGGAGGGGGAGAGGGATGGAAGGAGACAGAAGGATGGAGGGGGAGAGGGATGGAAGGAGACAGAAGGATGGAGGGGGAGAGGGATGGAAGGAGACAGAAGGATGGAGGGGAGAGGGATGGAAGGAGACAGAAGGATGGAGGGGAGAGGGATGGAAGGAGACAGAAGGATGGAGAGAGACATGACAAGGGGAAGAGAGAGATAGAGGGAAAGATGGTAAGATGTTGCTGGAGGTTTGAATAGGACAGAGAGAGAAGATGGAGGGAGGAAGATGGAGGGATGAAGGGAGATGACAGAGGGAGGAAGAGAGATGACAGAGAGAGGAAGATGAAGGGATGAAGAGAGAGACGTTAGGCTTTGTGGGGGCGCTAGAGCGTAGTTCCTGTCAACAAAGTTTAGTCTGAAGACCTTTCTTCGTGTGTGTGTGTGTGTGTGTGTGTGTGTGTGTGTGTGTGTGTGTGTGTGTGTGTGTGTGTGTATGTGTTGTGTTTGTACTCCAAGCCTGTCCTTTGGCCATGGATTCGTTAAATTAAATAAAAAAATACAAAAACATTTCATTAACGTCAAACAACATTAGCATCGTGGTCTGTTCTTAGCTAGGCACTGACACACACACACACACACACACGCACACACGCACACACGGCGTATGCATGCACTTGTCAGTGTGTTCTCCCTGTTCCTCCAGTCAGTGTTAATGTATCACAGTCAGACAGGCTCAGAGCTCAGTGACCTGTGTCAGACAAGAACCAGAGAGGAGAGAGAGAAGGGAGGAGAGAGGAGAGGGAGAGAGGAGAGAGAGAGAACGGAGAAGAGAGGAGAGAGAAGAGAGGAGAGGGGAGGGAGTGAGAGAGAGAGAGAGAAGCGAGAGGAGAGAGGAGAGGGGAGGGAGTGAGAGAGAAGCGAGAGGAGAGGAGAGAAGAGAGGAGAGAGAAGAGAGGAGAGAGGAGAGGGAGAGAGGAGAGAGAAGTGAGAGGAGAGGAGAGAGAAGAGAGGAGAGAGAAGAGAGGAGAGGGAGAGAGAGAGAACGGAGAAGAGAGGAGAGAGAAGAGAGGAGAGGGGAGGGAGTGAGAGAGAAGCATATGAAAACATATGATTTTATTAAATCAATGTACACTAAAAACAAATGTGCGGTTAAAATTGGCAACAAGCAAACAGACTTCTTCTCTCAGGGGCGGGGAGTGAAACAGGGCTGCCCAATAAGTCCAACATTATTTAACATCTACATTAATGAATTGGCAAAAACATTAGAAGAATCGGCAGCACCTGGTATCACCCTACACAACACTGAAATCAAGTGTCTGCTGTACGCAGATGACCTGGTGCTGCTGTCTCCCACTAAAGAGGGGTTACAGCAACACCTAGATCATCTTCACAGGTTCTGTCAGACTTGGGCTCTGACCGTTAACCTAAAAAAAACAAATATAATGATATTCCAAAAAAGGTCCGGAAATAAGGATGACAAATATAAATTCTATTTGGACACAGTTCTATTAGAACACACCAAAAACTACACATATCTAGGACTAAATATCAGCAACACAGGTAGCTTTCACATGGCTGTGAATGAGCTGAGAGACAAAGCAAGAAGAGCATTCTATGCCATTAAAAGGAACATCAAAATTGAAATTCCAATTAGAATCTGGCTCAAAATTTTTCAATCAGTTATAGAACCAATTGCTCTATATGGCAGTGAAGTATGGGGTCCGCTGTCTAATAATGAATTTACTAAATGGGACAAACATCCAATTGAAGTATTGCATGCAGAGTTTTGCAAGACTGTATTGCAAGTACAAAGAAAAACTCCAAATAACGCATGTAGGGCAGAATTGGGCCAATACCCCCTCCTCATTCGAATAGAAAAAAGAGCCATCAAATTTTACAACCATCTAAAAACAAGTGACCCTAAAACATTCCATCACACAGCTCTACAATGTCAAGAGATGAAACCAGAGAAGAGTCCCCTCAGCCAGCTGGTTCTGAGGCTCAGTTCACCAACCCAAACCAACCCCATAGAGCCTCGGGACAGCCCTCAGAAAATCTGGCCCAACCAAATCATCACAAAACAAAAAGAAAAATATATAACCTATTGGAAAGACACCACAAAAAATCAAAGTAAACTTCAATGCTATTTGGCTCTAAACAGACAGTACATGGTGGCAGACTATCTGACCACTGTGACTGATAGAAAACTGAGGAAAACATTGACTAGGTACAGACTCAGTGAGCACAGTCTGGCTATAGAGACCGGTCGTCACAGACAAACCTGGCTGCCCAGGGAGGACAGGCTGTGCTCACTCTGCTCCAGGGGAGAGGTAGAGACAGAAGTGCATTTCCTACTACACTGTGACAAATACTCAGACCTAAGAGCATATTTCTTTCCCAAAATTATAATTCAATACAAAGAATTTGAAACTATAAAAGATTAAGAAAAATTCAAATATTTATTGGGTGAAAAGCCAAAATGTGCAGTTTTGGCAGCCAAATATGTGTCCTCCTGCCACAGCCTGAGGGACAGCCAGTGAAAAATGCAAAGTAATGTTGATAATATTTCCCATTTAGCTTAGTTTTGTTTTGTCTTTCGTACCAGGTCATGTGTCTTCTCAGTCATGTTGACACTGGTCTACTACTGTTGCTTTAATGTATTGTTGTTCTGATTAATATTGTTGTTGTAGCTGTTATTAATGGTAATCCCATGTCCACTACTACTATTATTATTGCTGTTAATCCCACCATTTATTTATATATAAATATATATATATTTTGTGTATATATATACATATATATTTTATTTAAATTTTTCGATATGTATACTTTGACAATGTAAGTAATAATAACTTGCCATGTCAATAAAGTCAATTGAATTGAATTGAATTGAATTGAATTGAGAAGCGAGAGGAGAGGAGAGAGAAGAGAGGAGAGAGAAGAGAGGAGAGAGAGAAGAGAGGAGAGAGAAGAGAGGAGAGGAGAGAGAAGAGAGGAGAGAGGAAAAGAGAGAGGAGAGGGAGTGAGAGAAGCGAGAGGAGAGAGAAGAGAGGAGAGAGGAAAAGAGAGAGGAGAGGGAGTGAGAGAAGCGAGAGGAGAGAAGCGAGAGGAGAGAGAAGAGAGGAGAGAGAAGAGAGGAGAGAGAGGAGAGAGGAGAGGAGAGGAGAGAGAAGAGAGGAGAGAGGAGAAGAGGGAGTGAGAGAGAAGCGAGAGGAGAGAGAAGAGAGGAGAGAGAAGAGAGGAGAGGGAGGAGAGCACCACAGCAGCACAGAGGTTCAGTATGTTGACAGATATCAACTTTAACCGTAACAGTGATACATATCAGCACACAACAGGCCAGCCAGGTCGCTCTAGATTCACTTCCAAACTGGACGTCTGTCCATGTCCCGAGGACGTCAGGAGATGCCTTTAAAACCCACCGCTAGGGGGCAACGGTAGGTATGGGTGTTGCTAAGGGGGATGGTGAGCTCTATTACCATCAAGTAGGCATGGGTGTTGCTAGGGGTAACGGTGAGCTCTATTACTATCAAGTAGGCATGGGTGTTGCTAGGGGTAACGGTGAGCTCTATTACCATCAAGTAGGCTAAGGTGTTGCTAGGGGCAATGGTGAGCTCTATTACCTTCAAGTAGGCATGGGTGTTGCTAGGGGTAACGGTGAGCTCTATTACCATCAAGTAGGCTAAGGTGTTACTAGGGGCAACGGTGAGCTCTATTACCATCAAGTAGGCTTAGGTGTTGCTAGGGGTAACGGTGAGCTTTATTACCATCAAGTAGGCTTATGTGTTGCTAGGGGCAACGGTGAGCTCTATTTTCATCAAGTAGGCGTGTGTGTTGCTAGGGGTAACGGTGATCTCTATTACCATCAAGTAGCCTTGGGTGTTGCTAGGGAGTGAGCTCTATTACCATCAAGTAGACTTGGGTGTTGCTAGGGAGTGAGCTCTATTACCATCAAGTAGCCTTGGGTGTTGCTATGGAGTGAGCTCTATTACCATCAAGTAGCCTTGGGTGTTGCTAGGGAGTGAGCTCTATTACCATCAAGTAGCCTTGGGTGTTGCTATGGAGTGAGCTCTATTACCATCAAGTAGCCTTGGGTGTTGCTAGGGAGTGAGCTCTATTACCATCAAGTAGACTTGGGTGTTGCTATGGAGTGAGCTCTATTACCATCAAGTAGACTTGGGTGTTGCTAGGGAGTGAGCTCTATTACCATCAAGTAGACTTGGGTGTTGCTATGGAGTGAGCTCTATTACCATCAAGTAGACTAGGGTGTTGCTATGGAGTGAGCTCTATTACCATCAAGTAGACTTGGGTGTTGCTAGGGAGTGAGCTCTATTACCATCAAGTAGACTTGGGTGTTGCTAGGGAGTGAGCTCTATTACCATCAAGTAGACTAGGGTGTTGCTATGGAGTGAGCTCTATTACCATCAAGTAGACTTGGGTGTTGCTAGGGAGTGAGCTCTATTACCATCAAGTAGACTTGGGTGTTGCTAGGGAGTGAGCTCTGGCTCAGAGGGTCATGTGTTCAATCCCAGTGCTACACACTCATTTCCTTGTTAACCTTTAACCCTTAATAATTCAGAATTAATGCCTAAACCAAACCCAATCCCAAAGCTTAAACCTTAATTTAGCCTTTTGTAATGAATGCAGGAGGAACCGCAGCAGGAGGAACCGCAGCAGGACGAACCGCAGCAGGACGAACCGCAGCAGGAGGAACCGCAGGAGGAGGAACCGCAGCAGGAGGAACCGCAGGAGGAAGAGCCGCAGCAGGAGGAGCCGCAGCAGGAGGAACCGCAGCATGAGGAACCGCAGCAGGACGAACCGCAGCAGGACGAACCGCAGGAGGAGGAGCCGCAGCAGGAGGAACCGCAGGAGGAGGAACCGCAGCAGGAGGAACCGCAGCAGGAGGAACCGCAGCAGGACGAACCGCAGCAGGACGAACCGCAGGAGGAGGAGCCGCAGCAGGAGGAACCGCAGGAGGAGGAACCGCAGCAGGAGGAGACGCAGCAGGAAGATCCGCACCAGAAGGAACCGCAGCAGGAGGAACCGCAGCAGGAGGAGCCGCAGCAGGAGGAACCGCAGCAGGAGGAACCGCAGCAGGAGGAACCGCAGCAGGACGAACCGCAGCAGGAGGAACCGCAGCAGGAGGAACCGCAGCAGGACGAACCGCAGCAGGAGGAACCGCAGCAGGAGGAGCCGCAGCAGGAGGAACCGCAGCAGGACGAACCGCAGCAGGAGGAACCGCAGCAGGACGAACCGCAGCAGGAGGACCCGCAGCAGGAGGAGCCGCAGCAGGAGGAACCGCAGCAGGAGGAGACGCAGCAGGAGAGGAACCGCAGCAGGAGGAACCGCAGCAGGACGAACCGCAGCAGGAGGAACCGCAGGAGGAGGAACCGCAGCAGGACGAACCGCAGCAGGAGGAACCGCAGCAGGAGGAGCCGCAGCAGGAGGAAACGCAGCAGGACGAACCGCAGCAGGAGGAACCGCAGCAGGACGAACCGCAGCAGGAGGACCCGCAGCAGGAGGAGCCGCAGCAGGAGGAACCGCAGCAGGAGGAAACGCAGCAGGAGGATCCGCAGCAGGAGGAACCGCAGCAGGAGGAACCGCAGCAGGAGGAACCGCAGCAGGAGGAACCGCAGCAGGAGGAACCGCAGCAGGAGGAGACGCAGCAGGAGAGGAACCGCAGCAGGAGGAACCGCAGCAGGAGGAACCGCAGCAGGAGGATCCGCAGCAGGAGGAACCGCAGCAGGACGAACCGCAGCAGGAGGAACCGCAGCAGGTTACTGTCAGACGTTGCTGATTTGTAGCCACTGTCAAGTGTGCTCCCTCTCAGGCCTCTAGGTCTCCAGGCTGCTCGTTATGGAGCACACCTGCCACCATCGTTAGATCAACCTCTCAGGCCTCTAGGTCACCAGGCTGCTCGTTATGGAGCACACCTGCCACCATCGTTAGATCAACCTCTCAGGCCTCTAGGTCACCAGGCTGCTCGTTATGGAGCACACCTGCCACCATCGTTAGATCAACCTCTCAGGCCTCTAGGTCACCAGGCTGCTCGTTATGGAGCACACCTGCCACCATCGTTAGATCAACCTCTCAGGCCTCTAGGTCACCAGGCTGCTCGTTATGGAGCACACCTGCCACCATCGTTAGATCAACCTCTCAGGCCTCTAGGTCTCCAGGCTGCTCGTTATGGAGCACACCTGCCACCATCGTTAGATCAACCTCTCAGGCCTCTAGGTCACCAGGCTGCTCGTTATGGAGCACACCTGCCACCATCGTTACATCAACCTGTCAGGCCTCTAGGTCTCCAGGCTGCTCGTTATGGAGCACACCTGCCACCATCGTTAGATCAACCTCTCCGGCCTCTAGGTCACCAGGCTGCTCGTTATGGAGCACACCTGCCACCATCGTTAGATCAACCTCTCAGGCCTCCTGAGTGGTTCCTGTCTGTGTGCTGTTAGTGGTTCCTGTCTGTGTGCTGTTAGTGGTTCCTGTCTCTGTGTTGTTAGTGTTTCCTGTCTGTGTGCTGTTAGTGTTTCCTGTCTGTGTGCTGTTAGTGTTTCCTGTCTGTGTGCTGTTAGTGGTTCCTGTCTGTGTGCTGTTAGTGTTTCCTGTCTGTGTGCTGTTAGTGTTTCCTGTGTGTGTGCTGTTAGTGGTTCCTGTCTGTGTGCTGTTAGTGTTTCCTGTCTGTGTGCTGTTAGTGTTTCCTGTCTGTGTGCTGTTAGTGGTTCCTGTCTGTGTGCTGTTAGTGTTTCCTGTCTGTGTGCTGTTAGTGGTTCCTGTCTGTGTGTTGTTAGTGTTTCCTGTCTGTGTGCTTTTAGTGGTTCCTGTCTGTGTGCTGTTAGTGGTTCCTGTCTGTGTGCTGTTAGTGTTTCCTGTCTGTGTGCTGTTAGTGGTTCCTCTCTGTGTGTTGTTAGTGGTTCCTGTCTGTGTTCTGTTAGTGTTTCCTGTCTGTGTGTTGTTAGTGGTTCCTGTCTGTGTGCTTTTCCTTTCTGTGTGTTGTTAGTGGTTCCTGTCTGTGTGCTGTTAGTGGTTCCTGTCTGTGTGCTGTTCCTGTCTGTGTGCTGTTAGTGTTTCCTGTCTGTGTGCTGTTAGTGGTTCCTGTCTGTGTGCTGTTAGTGGTTCCTGTCTGTGTCCTTTTCCTGTCTGTGTGCTGTTAGTGGTTCCTGTCTGTGTGCTTTTCCTGTCTATGTGCTGTTAGTGGTTCCTGTCTGTGTGCTGTTCCTGTCTGTGTGCTGTTAGTGGTTCCTGTTTATGTGCTGTTCCTGTCTGTGTGCTGTTAGTGGTTCCTGTCTGTGTGCTGTTAGTGTTTCCTGTCTGTGGTTCCTGTCTGTGTGCTGTTCCTGTCTGTGTGCTGTTAGTGGTTCCTGTTTATGTGCTGTTCCTGTCTGTGTGCTGTTAGTGGTTCCTGTCTGTGTGCTGTTAGTGGTTCCTGTCTGTGTGCTGTTAGTGGTTCCTGTCTGTGTGCTGTTAGTGGTTCCTGTCTGTGTGCTGTTAGTGTTTCCTGTCTGTGTGCTGTTAGTGGTTCCTGTCTGTGTGCTGTTCCTGTCTGTGTGCTGTTAGTGGTTCCTGTCTGTGTGCTGTTCCTGTCTGTGTGCTGTTAGTGGTTCCTGTCTGTGTGCTGTTAGTGGTTCCTGTCTGTGTGCTGTTAGTGGTTCCTGTCTGTGTGCTGTTAGTGGTTCCTGTTTATGTATTATGTCCCGTTTTATTTCATTAAAACACTCCCTGAACTTGCTTCCTGACTCTCGGCGCACATCGATACACCTGCAGGTGTAATATCTTCTAGAGGACACAAGCTCAAGCACACAGTACAAATATGAAACGTTATGATGTATTTTCCTATTCAACAAAACTGTAAATGAAGAAGACTTGAAATGACTTATATGCTTCCAAAGTAGAATCAAATTCTAAAATGGCGGAGTGTGATGTCACCTGCCTTTTATAAGTGTAAAATACATTCAGTATTTGCATGTTTATTGTTAGAACAAATTGGCATATTTTCTAAAGGTCTGCCCCCACAGCTGTGAGCATCACACAGAACGCCAGCTTGGCTTCCTGAACTCGCTAGGAGCTCGTCTTTCATCTCATATTATATATTGTCCATCTGACAAAGTGTTTTTGGTTTAAAATCCATTATATTTACAGCTGTGAATATCACACAGAACGCCAGCCTAGCTTCCTGAGCTCACTAGGAGCTCGCCTTTCATCTCATATTATATATTGTCCATCTGACAAACAAAGTATTTTTTGGGGTTTAAGATCGATTCATTATTTTATATTATAAAATAAATAAAGTTGGCTATGAATCGATCTGTGAATCTGGTTAAGTGAGGAAGCTGGTCTCTCCTGCAGCGATGTAAGAATTGCAGTCAGGGGCTTTGTCCAGCCAGGTCACCCAGTATTCAACGTCCGTCCATGGGAGATGACGTGGAAACAGGCCACTAGGGGCGACAGTGAGCGCTGTTACATTCAAGTAGGTTTCGGTTTCGCTGCTAGGGTGTTGGGTATAAAGGAAGGGCCTAAACCCTTGCTATGTTGATGGGGATAGAGTAAGACCCTAAACCCTTGCTAGGGTGATGGGGATAGAGTAAGACCCTAAACCCTTGCTAGGGTGATGGGGATAGAGTAAGACCCTAAACCCTTGCTATGGTGATGGGGATAGAGTAAGACCCTAAACCCTTGCTAGGGTGATGGGGATAGAGTAAGACCCTAAACCCTTGCTAGGGTGATGGGGATATAGTAAGACCCTAAACCCTTGCTATGGTGATGGGGATAGAGTAAGACCCTAAACCCTTGCTAGGGTGATGGGGATATAGTAAGACCCTAAACCCTTGCTATGGTGATGGGGATAGAGTAAGACCCTAAACCCTTGCTAGGGTGATGGGGATAGAGTAAGACCCTAAACCCTTGCTAGGGTGATGGGGATAGAGTTAGACCCTAAACCCTTGCTATGGTGATGGGGATGAGGATAGAGTAAGACCCTAAACCCTTGCTAGGGTGATGGGGATAGAGTAAGACCCTAAACCCTTGCTATGTTGATGGGGATATAGTAAGGCCCTAAACCCTTGCTATGGTGATGGGGATAGAGTAAGACCCTAAACCCTTGCTAGGGTGATGGGGATAGAGTAAGACCCTAAACCCTTGCTAGGGTGATGGGGATAGAGTAAGACCCTAAACCCTTGCTATGGTGATGGGGATAGAGTAAGACCCTAAACCCTTGCTAGGGTGATGGGGATAGAGTAAGACCCTAAACCCTTGCTAGGGTGATGGGGATAGAGTAAGACCCTAAACCCTTGTTATGGTGATGGGGATAGAGTAAGACCCTAAACCCTTGCTATGGTGATGGGGATAGAGTAAGACCCTAAACCCTTGTTATGGTGATGGGGATAGAGTAAGACCCTAAACCCTTGCTATGGTGATGGGGATAGAGTAAGACCCTAAACCCTTGTTATGGTGATGGGGATAGAGTAAGACCCTAAACCCTTGCTATGGTGATGGGGATAGAGTAAGACCCTAAACCCTTGCTATGGTGATGGGGATAGAGTAAGACCCTAAACCCTTGTTATGGTGATGGGGATAGAGTAAGACCCTAAACCCTTGCTATGGTGATGGGGATAGAGTAAGACCCTAAACCCTTGCTATGGTGATGGGGATAGAGTAAGACCCTAAACCCTTGCTATGGTGATGGGGATAGAGTAAGACCCTAAACCCTTGCTATGGTGATGGGGATAGAGTAAGACCCTAAACCCTTGCTATGGTGATGGGGATAGAGTAAGACCCTAAACCCTTGCTATGGTGATGGGGATAGAGTAAGACCCTAAACCCTTGCTATGGTGATGGGGATAGAGTAAGACCCTAAACCCTTGCTATGGTGATGGGGATATAGTAAGGATCTAAACCCTTGCTAGGGTGATGGGGATAGAGTAAGGCCCTAAACCCTTGCTATGGTGATGGGGATAGAGTAAGACCCTAAACCCTTGCTAGGGTGATGGGGATAGAGTAAGACCCTAAACCCTTGCTATGGTGTTGGGGATAGAGTAAGACCCTAAACCCTTGCTATGGTGATGGGGATAGAGTAAGACCCTAAACCCTTGCTATGGTGATGGGGATAGAGTAAGACCCTAAACCCTTGCTATGGTGATGGGGATAGAGTAAGGATCTAAACCCTTGCTATGGTGATGGGGATAGAGTAAGACCCTAAACCCTTGCTATGGTGATGGGGATGGAGTAAGACCCTAAACCCTTGCTAGGGTGATGGTGATAGAGTAAGACCCTAAACCCTTGCTATGGTGATGGGGATAGAGTGAGACCCTAAACCCTTGCTATGGTGAGGGGATAGAGTAAGGCCCTAAACCCTTGCTAGGGTGATGGGGATAGAGTAAGACCCTAAACCCTTGCTAGGGTGATGGTGATAGAGTAAGACCCTAAACCCTTGCTATGGTGATGGGGATAGAGTAAGACCCTAAACCCTTGCTAGGGTGATGGGGATAGAGTAAGACCCTAAACCCTTGCTATGGTGATGGGGATAGAGTAAGACCCTAAACCCTTGCTATGGTGATGGGGATAGAGTAAGACCCTAAACCCTTGCTATGGTGATGGGGATAGAGTAAGACCCTAAACCCTTGCTATGGTGATGGGGATAGAGTAAGGATCTAAACCCTTGCTATGGTGATGGGGATAGAGTAAGACCCTAAACCCTTGCTATGGTGTGGGGATAGAGTAAGGCCCTAAACCCTTGCTAGGGTGATGGGGATAGAGTGAGACCCTAAACCCTTGCTAGGGTGATGGGGATAGAGTAAGACCCTAAACCCTTGCTATGGTGATGGTGATGGGGATAGAGTAAGACCCTAAACCCTTGCTATGGTGATGGTGATGGGGATAGAGTAAGGCCATAAACCCTTGCTATAGTGATGGGGATAGAGTAAGACCCTAAACCCTTGCTATGGTGATGGGGATAGAGTAAGACCCTAAACCCTTGCTATGGTGATGGGGATAGAGTAAGACCCTAAACCCTTGCTATGGTGATGGGGATAGAGTAAGACCCTAAACCCTTGCTATGGTGATGGGGATAGAGTAAGACCCTAAACCCTTGCTATGGTGTTGGGGATAGAGTAAGACCCTAAACCCTTGCTAGGGTGATGGGGATAGAGTAAGACCCTAAACCCTTGCTATGGTGATGGGGATAGAGTAAGACCCTAAACCCTTGCTATGGTGTTGGGGATAGAGTAAGACCCTAAACCCTTGCTAGGGTGATGGGGATAGAGTAAGACCCTAAACCCTTGCTATGGTGATGGGGATAGAGTAAGACCCTAAACCCTTGCTAGGGTGATGGGGATAGAGTAAGGCCCTAAACCCTTGCTAGGGTGATGGGGATAGCGTAAGACCCTAAACCCTTGCTAGGGTGATGGGGATAGAGTAAGACCCTAAACCCTTGCTAGGGTGATGGGGATAGATTAAGACCCTAAACCCTTGCTATGGTGATGGGGATAGAGTAAGACCCTAAACCCTTGCTATGGTGATGGGGATAGAGTAAGACCCTAAACCCTTGCTAGGGTGATGGGGATAGAGTAAGACCCTAAACCCTTGCTATGGTGATGGGGATAGAGTAAGACCCTAAACCCTTGCTAGGGTGATGGGGATAGAGTAAGGCCCTAAACCCTTGCTAGGGTGATGGGGATAGAGTAAGACCCTAAACCCTTGCTATGGTGATGGGGATAGAGTAAGACCCTAAACCCTTGCTATGGTGATGGGGATAGAGTAAGACCCTAAACCCTTGCTAGGGTGATGGGGATAGGGATAGAGTAAGACCCTAAACCCTTGCTATGGTGATGGGGATAGAGTAAGACCCTAAACCCTTGCTATGGTGATGGGGATAGAGTAAGACCCTAAACCCTTGCTATGGTGATGGGGATAGAGTAAGACCCTAAACCCTTGCTATGGTGATGGGGATGGAGTAAGACCCTAAACCCTTGCTAGGGTGATGGTGATAGAGTAAGACCCTAAACCCTTGCTAGGGTGATGGTGATAGAGTAAGGATCTAAACCCTTGCTATGGTGATGGGGATAGAGTAAGGATCTAAACCCTTGCTATGGTGATGGGGATAGAGTGAGACCCTAAACCCTTGCTATGGTGAGGGGATAGAGTAAGGCCCTAAACCCTTGCTAGGGTGATGGGGATAGAGTAAGACCCTAAACCCTTGCTAGGGTGATGGTGATAGAGTAAGACCCTAAACCCTTGCTATGGTGATGGGGATAGAGTAAGACCCTAAACCCTTGCTATGGTGATGGGGATAGAGTAAGACCCTAAACCCTTGCTATGGTGATGGTGATGGGGATAGAGTAAGGCCCTAAACCCTTGCTATAGTGATGGGGATAGAGTAAGACCCTAAACCCTTGCTATGGTGATGGGGATAGAGTAAGGATCTAAACCCTTGCTATGGTGATGGGGATAGAGTAAGGATCTAAACCCTTGCTATGGTGATGGGGATAGAGTAAGACCCTAAACCCTTGCTATAGTGATGGGGATAGAGTAAGACCCTAAACCCTTGCTATGGTGATGGGGATAGAGTAAGGATCTAAACCCTTGCTATGGTGATGGGGATAGAGTAAGACCCTAAACCCTTGCTATAGTGATGGGGATAGAGTAAGACCCTAAACCCTTGCTATGGTGATGGGGATAGAGTGAGACCCTAAACCCTTGCTATGGTGAGGGGATAGAGTAAGGCCCTAAACCCTTGCTAGGGTGATGGGGATAGAGTAAGACCCTAAACCCTTGCTATGGTGATGGGGATAGAGTAAGACCCTAAACCCTTGCTATGGTGATGGGGATAGAGTAAGACCCTAAACCCTTGCTATGGTGATGGTGATGGGGATAGAGTAAGGCCATAAACCCTTGCTATAGTGATGGGGATAGAGTAAGACCCTAAACCCTTGCTATAGTGATGGGGATAGAGTAAGGCCCTAAACCCTTGCTAGGGTGATGGGGATAGAGTAAGACCCTAAACCCTTGCTATGGTGATGGGGATAGAGTAAGACCCTAAACCCTTGCTATGGTGATGGGGATAGAGTAAGACCCTAAACCCTTGCTATAGTGATGGGGATAGAGTAAGACCCTAAACCCTTGCTATAGTGATGAGGATAGAGTAAGACCCTAAACCCTTGCTATGGTGATGGGGATAGAGTAAGACCCTAAACCCTTGTTATGGTGATGGGGATAGAGTAAGACCCTAAACCCTTGTTATGGTGATGGGGATAGAGTAAGACCCTAAACCCTTGCTATGGTGATGGGGATAGAGTAAGACCCTAAACCCTTGCTAGGGTGATGGGGATAGAGTAAGACCCTAAACCCTTGCTATGGTGATGGGGATAGAGTAAGACCCTAAACCCTTGCTATGGTGATGGGGATAGAGTAAGACCCTAAACCCTTGCTAGGGTGATGGGGATAGAGTAAGACCCTAAACCCTTGCTATGGTGATGGGGATAGAGTAAGACCCTAAACCCTTGCTAGGGTGATGGGGATAGAGTAAGGCCCTAAACCCTTGCTAGGGTGATGGGGATAGCGTAAGACCCTAAACCCTTGCTAGGGTGATGGGGATAGAGTAAGACCCTAAACCCTTGCTAGGGTGATGGGGATAGATTAAGACCCTAAACCCTTGCTATGGTGATGGGGATAGAGTAAGACCCTAAACCCTTGCTATGGTGATGGGGATAGAGTAAGACCCTAAACCCTTGCTAGGGTGATGGGGATAGAGTAAGACCCTAAACCCTTGCTATGGTGATGGGGATAGAGTAAGACCCTAAACCCTTGCTAGGGTGATGGGGATAGAGTAAGGCCCTAAACCCTTGCTAGGGTGATGGGGATAGCGTAAGACCCTAAACCCTTGCTATGGTGATGGGGGATAGAGTAAGACCCTAAACCCTTGCTATGGTGATGGGGATAGAGTAAGACCCTAAACCCTTGCTAGGGTGATGGGGATAGAGTAAGACCCTAAACCCTTGCTATGGTGATGGGGATAGAGTAAGACCCTAAACCCTTGCTATGGTGATGGGGATAGAGTAAGACCCTAAACCCTTGCTAGGGTGATGGGGATAGAGTAAGACCCTAAACCCTTGCTATGGTGATGGGGATAGAGTAAGACCCTAAACCCTTGCTAGGGTGATGGGGATAGAGTAAGACCCTAAACCCTTGCTATGGTGATGGGGATAGAGTAAGACCCTAAACCCTTGCTAGGGTGATGGGGATAGAGTAAGACCCTAAACCCTTGCTATGGTGATGGGGATAGAGTAAGGATCTAAACCCTTGCTAGGGTGATGGGGATAGAGTAAGACCCTAAACCCTTGCTATGGTGATGGGGATAGAGTAAGACCCTAAACCCTTGCTATGGTGATGGGGATAGAGTAAGACCCTAAACCCTTGCTAGGGTGATGGGGATAGAGTAAGGATCTAAACCCTTGCTAGGGTGATGGGGATAGAGTAAGGATCTAAACCCTTTGCTATGGTGATGGGGATAGAGTAAGACCCTAAACCCTTGCTATGGTGATGGGGATAGAGTAAGACCCTAAACCCTTGCTATAGTGATGGGGATAGAGTAAGACCCTAAACCCTTGCTATGGTGATGGGGATAGAGTAAGGATCTAAACCCTTGCTATGGTGATGGGGATAGAGTAAGACCCTAAACCCTTGCTAGGGTGATGGGGATAGAGTAAGACCCTAAACCCTTGCTATGGTGATGGGGATAGAGTAAGACCCTAAACCCTTGCTAGGGTGATGGGGATAGAGTAAGACCCTAAACCCTTGCTATGGTGATGGGGATAGAGTAAGGCCCTAAACCCTTGCTATAGTGATGGGGATAGAGTAAGGCCCTAAACCCTTGCTATAGTGATGGGGATAGAGTAAGGCCCTAAACCCTTGCTATGGTGATGGGGATAGAGTAAGACCCTAAACCCTTGCTATGGTGATGGGGATAGAGTAAGACCCTAAACCCTTGCTAGGGTGATGGGGATAGAGTAAGACCCTAAACCCTTGCTATGGTGATGGGGATAGAGTAAGACCCTAAACCCTTGCTAGGGTGATGGGGATAGAGTAAGACCCTGAACCCTTGCTATGGTGATGGGGATAGAGTAAGACCCTAAACCCTTGCTATGGTGATGGGGATAGAGTAAGACCCTAAACCCTTGCTAGGGTGATGGGGATAGAGTAAGACCCTAAACCCTTGCTATGGTGATGGGGATAGAGTAAGACCCTAAACCCTTGCTATAGTGATGGGGATAGAGTAAGACCCTAAACCCTTGCTATGGTGATGGGGATAGAGTAAGACCCTAAACCCTTGCTAGGGTGATGGGGATAGAGTAAGACCCTAAACCCTTGCTATGGTGATGGGGATAGAGTAAGACCCTAAACCCTTGCTATGGTGATGGGGATAGAGTAAGGCCCTAAACCCTTGCTAGGGTGATGGGGATAGAGTAAGACCCTAAACCCTTGCTATGGTGATGGGGATAGAGTAAGACCCTAAACCCTTGCTAGGGTGATGGGGATAGAGTAAGACCCTAAACCCTTGCTATGGTGATGGTGATAGAGTAAGGCCCTAAACCCTTGCTATGGTGATGGGGATAGAGTAAGGCCCTAAACCCTTGCTATGGTGATGGGGATAGAGTAAGGATCTAAACCCTTGCTAGGGTGATGGGGATAGAGTAAGGATCTAAACCCTTGCTAGGGTGATGGGGATAGAGTAAGGCCCTAAACCCTTGCTATGGTGATGGGGATAGAGTAAGGATCTAAACCCTTGCTAGGGTGATGGGGATAGAGTAAGACCCTAAACCCTTGCTATAGTGATGGGGATAGAGTTAGACCCTAAACCCTTGCTAGGGTGATGGGGATAGAGTAAGGCCCTAAACCCTTGCTATGGTGATGGGGATAGAGTAAGGCCCTAAACCCTTGCTATGGTGATGGGGATAGAGTAAGACCCTAAACCCTTGCTATGGTGATGGGGATAGAGTAAGACCCTAAACCCTTGCTATGGTGATGGGGATAGAGTAAGACCCTAAACCCTTGCTATGGTGATGGGGATAGAGTAAGACCCTAAACCCTTGCTAGGGTGATGGGGATAGAGTAAGGATCTAAACCCTTGCTATGGTGATGGGGATAGAGTAAGACCCTAAACCCTTGCTATGGTGATGGGGATATAGTAAGGATCTAAACCCTTGCTAGGGTGATGGGGATAGAGTAAGACCCTAAACCCTTGCTATGGTGATGGGGATAGAGTAAGACCCTAAACCCTTGCTATGGTGATGGGGATAGAGTAAGACCCTAAACCCTTGCTAGGGTGATGGGGATAGAGTAAGACCCTAAACCCTTGCTATGGTGATGGGGATAGAGTAAGACCCTAAACCCTTGCTATGGTGATGGGGATAGAGTAAGACCCTAAACCCTTGCTAGGGTGATGGTGATAGAGTAAGACCCTAAACCCTTGCTATGGTGATGGGGATAGAGTAAGACCCTAAACCCTTGCTAGGGTGATGGGGATAGAGTAAGACCCTAAACCCTTGCTATGGTGATGGGGATAGAGTAAGGCCCTAAACCCTTGCTAGGGTGATGGGGATAGAGTAAGACCCTAAACCCTTGCTAGGGTGATGGTGATAGAGTAAGACCCTAAACCCTTGCTATGGTGATGGGGATAGAGTAAGACCCTAAACCCTTGCTATGGTGATGGGGATAGAGTAAGACCCTAAACCCTTGCTATGGTGATGGGGATAGAGTAAGACCCTAAACCCTTGCTATGGTGATGGGGATAGAGTAAGACCCTAAACCCTTGCTATAGTGATGGGGATAGAGTAAGACCCTAAACCCTTGCTATAGTGATGGGGATAGAGTAAGACCCTAAACCCTTGCTATGGTGATGGTGATAGAGTAAGACCCTAAACCCTTGCTATGGTGATGGGGATAGAGTAAGACCCTAAACCCTTGCTAGGGTGATGGGGATAGCGTAAGACCCTAAACCCTTGCTAGGGTGATGGGGATAGCGTAAGACCCTAAACCCTTGCTAGGGAGATGGGGATAGAGTAAGACCCTAAACCCTTGCTAGGGTGATGGGGATAGCGTAAGACCCTAAACCCTTGCTAGGGTGATGGGGATAGAGTAAGACCCTAAACCCTTGCTATGGTGATGGGGATAGAGTAAGACCCTAAACCCTTGCTAGGGTGATGGGGATAGAGTAAGGCCCTAAACCCTTGCTAGGGTGATGGGGATAGCGTAAGACCCTAAACCCTTGCTAGGGTGATGGGGATAGAGTAAGACCCTAAACCCTTGCTATGGTGATGGGGATAGAGTAAGCCCCTAAACCCTTGCTATGGTGATGGGGATAGAGTAAGACCCTAAACCCTTGCTATGGTGATGGGGATAGAGTAAGACCCTAAACCCTTGCTATGGTGATGGGGATAGAGTAAGACCCTAAACCCTTGCTAGGGTGTTGGGGATAGAGTAAGGCCCTAAACCCTTGCTAGGGTGATGGGGATAGAGTAAGACCCTAAACCCTTGCTATGGTGATGGGGATAGAGTAAGGCCCTAAACCCTTGCTATGGTGATGGGGATAGAGTAAGACCCTAAACCCTTGCTAGGGTGATGGGGATAGAGTAAGAACCTAAACCCTTGCTATGGTGATGGGGATAGAGTAAGACCCTAAACCCTTGCTAGGGTGATGGGGATAGAGTAAGGCCCTAAACCCTTGCTAGGGTGATGGGGATAGAGTAAGACCCTAAACCCTTGCTATGGTGATGGGGATAGAGTGAGACCCTAAACCCTTGCTAGGGTGATGGTGATAGAGTAAGGCCCTAAACCCTTGCTATGGTGATGGGGATAGAGTAAGACCCTAAACCCTTGCTAGGGTGATGGGGATAGAGTAAGGCCCTAAACCCTTGCTATGGTGATGGGGATAGAGTAAGACCCTAAACCCTTGCTAGGGTGATGGGGATAGAGTAAGACCCTAAACCCTTGCTATGGTGATGGGGATAGAGTAAGACCCTAAACCCTTGCTATGGTGATGGGGATAGAGTAAGACCCTAAACCCTTGCTATGGTGATGGGGATAGAGTAAGACCCTAAACCCTTGCTATGGTGATGGGGATAGAGTAAGACCCTAAACCCTTGCTATGGTGATGGGGATAGAGTAAGACCCTAAACCCTTGCTATGGTGATGGGGATAGAGTAAGACCCTAAACCCTTGCTATGGTGATGGGGATAGAGTAAGACCCTAAACCCTTGCTATGGTGATGGGGATAGAGTAAGACCCTAAACCATTGCTATGGTGATGGGGATAGAGTAAGACCCTAAACCCTTGCTATGGTGATGGGGATAGAGTAAGACCCTAAACCCTTGCTATGGTGTTGGGGATAGAGTAAGGCCCTAAACCCTTGCTATGGTGATGGGGATAGAGTAAGACCCTAAACCCTTGCTATGGTGATGGGGATAGAGTAAGACCCTAAACCCTTGCTATGGTGATGGGGATAGAGTAAGGCCCTAAACCCTTGCTATGGTGATGGGGATAGAGTAAGGCCCTAAACCCTTGCTATGGTGATGGGGATAGAGTAAGACCCTAAACCCTTGGTATGGTGATGGGGATAGAGTAAGACCCTAAACCCTTGCTATGGTGATGGGGATAGAGTAAGACCCTAAACCCTTGGTATGGTGATGGGGATAGAGTAAGGCCCTAAACCCTTGCTATGGTGATGGGGATAGAGTAAGACCCTAAACCCTTGCTATGGTGATGGGGATAGAGTAAGACCCTAAACCCTTGCTATGGTGTTGGGGATAGAGTAAGACCCTAAACCCTTGGTATGGTGATGGGGATAGAGTAAGACCCTAAACCCTTGCTATGGTGATGGGGATAGAGTAAGGCCCTAAACCCTTGCTAGGGTGTTGGGGATAGAGTAAGACCCTAAACCCTTGCTAGGGTGATGGGGATAGAGTAAGGCGCTAAACCCTTGCTAGGGTGATGGGGATAGAGTAAGGCCCTAAACCCTTGCTAGGGTGATGGGGATAGAGTAAGACCCTAAACCCTTGCTATGGTGATGGGGATAGAGTAAGGCCCTAAACCCTTGCTATGGTGATGGGGATAGAGTAAGACCCTAAACCCTTGCTAGGGTGATGGGGATAGAGTAAGACCCTAAACCCTTGCTATGGTGATGGGGATAGAGTAAGGCCCTAAACCCTTGCTAGGGTGATGGGGATAGAGTAAGACCCTAAACCCTTGCTATGGTGATGGGGATAGAGTAAGGCCCTAAACCCTTGCTATGGTGATGGGGATAGAGTAAGACCCTAAACCCTTGCTAGGGTGATGGGGATAGAGTAAGACCCTAAACCCTTGCTATGGTGATGGGGATAGAGTAAGGCCCTAAACCCTTGCTAGGGTGATGGGGATAGAGTAAGACCCTAATCCCTTGCTAGGGTGATGGGGATAGAGTAAGACCCTAAACCCTTGCTATGGTGATGGGGATAGAGTAAGACCCTAAACCCTTGCTAGGGTGATGGGGATAGAGTAAGGCCCTAAACCCTTGCTAGGGTGATGGGGATAGAGTAAGGCCCTAAACCCTTGCTAGGGTGATGGGGATAGAGTAAGACCCTAAACCCTTGCTATGGTGATGGGGATAGAGTAAGGCCCTAAACCCTTGCTATGGTGATGGGGATAGAGTAAGACCCTAAACCCTTGCTAGGGTGATGGGGATAGAGTAAGACCCTAAACCCTTGCTATGGTGATGGGGATAGAGTAAGACCCTAAACCCTTGCTATGGTGATGGGGATAGAGTAAGACCCTAAACCCTTGCTATGGTGATGGGGATAGAGTAAGACCCTAAACCCTTGCTAGGGTGATGGGGATAGAGTAAGACCCTAAACCCTTGCTATGGTGATGGGGATAGAGTAAGACCCTAAACCCTTGCTATGGTGATGGGGATAGAGTAAGACCCTAAACCCTTGCTAGGGTGATGGGGATAGAGTAAGACCCTAAACCATTGCTATGGTGATGGGGATAGAGTAAGACCCTAAACCCTTGCTAGGGTGATGGGGATAGAGTAAGACCCTAAACCCTTGCTATGGTGATGGGGATAGAGTAAGGCCCTAAACCCTTGCTAGGGTGATGGGGATAGAGTAAGACCCTAAACCCTTGCTATGGTGATGGGGATAGCGTAAGACCCTAAACCCTTGCTAGGGTGATGGGGATAGAGTAAGGCCCTAAACCCTTGCTAGGGTGATGGGGATAGAGTAAGGCCCTAAACCCTTGCTAGGGTGATGGGGATAGAGTAAGACCCTAAACCCTTGCTAGGGTGATGGGGATAGAGTAAGGCCCTAAACCCTTGCTAGGGTGATGGGGATAGAGTAAGACCCTAAACCCTTGCTAGGGTGATGGGGATAGCGTAAGACCCTAAACCCTTGCTATGGTGATGGGGATAGAGTAAGACCCTAAACCCTTGCTAGGGTGATGGGGATAGAGTAAGACCCTAAACCATTGCTATGGTGATGTGGATAGAGTAAGGCCCTAAACCATTGCTATGGTGATGGGGATAGAGTAAGACCCTAAACCCTTGCTAGGGTGATGGGGATAGAGTAAGACCCTAAACCCTTGCTATGGTGTTGGGGATAGAGTAAGGCCCTAAACCCTTGCTAGGGTGTTGGGGATAGAGTAAGACCCTAAACCCTTGCTATGGTGTTGGGGATAGAGTAAGACCCTAAACCCTTGCTATGGTGATGGGGATAGAGTAAGACCCTAAACCCTTGCTATGGTGATGGGGATAGAGTAAGACCCTAAACCCTTGCTAGGGTGATGGGGATAGAGTAAGGCCCTAAACCCTTGCTATGGTGATGGGGATAGAGTAAGGCCCTAAACCCTTGCTATGGTGTTGGGGATAGAGTAAGACCCTAAACCCTTGGTATGGTGATGGGGATAGAGTAAGACCCTAAACCCTTGCTATGGTGATGGGGATAGAGTAAGGCCCTAAACCCTTGCTAGGGTGTTGGGGATAGAGTAAGACCCTAAACCCTTGCTATGGTGATGGGGATAGAGTAAGACCCTAAACCCTTGCTAGGGTGATGGGGATAGAGTAAGGCCCTAAACCCTTGCTAGGGTGATGGGGATAGAGTAAGACCCTAAACCCTTGCTAGGGTGATGGGGATAGAGTAAGGCCCTAAACCCTTGCTATGGTGATGGGGATAGAGTTAGACCCTAAACCCTTGCTATGGTGATGGGGATAGAGTAAGACCCTAAACCCTTGCTATGGTGATGGGGATAGAGTTAGACCCTAAACCCTTGCTAGGGTGATGGGGATAGAGTAAGGCCCTAAACCCTTGCTAGGGTGATGGGGATAGAGTAAGACCCTAAACCCTTGCTATGGTGATGGGGATAGAGTAAGGCCCTAAACCCTTGCTATGGTGATGGGGATAGAGTAAGGCCCTAAACCCTTGCTATGGTGATGGGGATAGAGTAAGACCCTAAACCCTTGCTAGGGTGATGGGGATAGAGTAAGGCCCTAAACCCTTGCTATGGTGATGGGGATAGAGTAAGACCCTAAACCCTTGCTAGGGTGATGGGGATAGAGTAAGGCCCTAAACCCTTGCTATGGTGATGGGGATAGAGTAAGACCCTAAACCCTTGATAGGGTGATGGGGATAGAGTAAGGCCCTAAACCCTTGCTATGGTGATGGGGATAGAGTAAGACCCTAAACCCTTGCTATGGTGATGGGGATAGAGTAAGACCCTAAACCCTTGCTATGGTGATGGGGATAGAGTAAGACCCTAAACCCTTGCTATGGTGATGGGGATAGAGTAAGGCCCTAAACCCTTGCTAGGGTGATGGGGATAGAGTAAGACCCTAAACCCTTGCTATGGTGATGGGGATAGAGTAAGACCCTAAACCCTTGCTAGGGTGATGGGGATAGAGTAAGGCCCTAAACCCTTGCTAGGGTGATGGGGATAGAGTAAGACCCTAAACCCTTGCTATGGTGATGGGGATAGAGTAAGGCCCTAAACCCTTGCTAGGGTGATGGGGATAGAGTAAGACCCTAAACCCTTGCTATGGTGATGGGGATAGAGTAAGGCCCTAAACCCTTGCTATGGTGATGGGGATAGAGTAAGACCCTAAACCCTTGCTAGGGTGATGGGGATAGAGTAAGGCCCTAAACCCTTGCTATGGTGATGGGGATAGAGTAAGACCCTAAACCCTTGCTATGGTGATGGGGATAGAGTAAGACCCTAAACCCTTGCTATGGTGATGGGGATAGAGTAAGGCCTTAAACCCTTGCTAGGGTGATGGGGATAGAGTAAGACCCTAAACCCTTGCTATGGTGATGGGGATAGAGTAAGGCCCTAAACCCTTGCTAGGGTGATGGGGATAGAGTAACACCCTAAACCCTTGCTAGGGTGATGGGGATAGAGTAAGGCCCTAAACCCTTGCTAGGGTGATGGGGATAGAGTAAGACCCTAAACCCTTGCTAGGGTGATGGGGATAGAGTAAGGCCCTAAACCCTTGCTATGGTGATGGGGATAGAGTAAGGCCCTAAACCCTTGCTATGGTGATGGGGATAGAGTAAGACCCTAAACCCTTGCTATGGTGATGGGGATAGAGTAAGACCCTAAACCCTTGCTAGGGTGATGGGGATAGAGTAAGGCCCTAAACCCTTGCTATGGTGATGGGGATAGAGTAAGACCCTAAACCCTTGCTATGGTGATGGGGATAGAGTAAGACCCTAAACCCTTGCTATGGTGATGGGGATAGAGTAAGACCCTAAACCCTTGCTATGGTGATGGGGATAGAGTAAGACCCTAAACCCTTGTTATGGTGATGGGGATAGAGTAAGACCCTAAACCCTTGTTATGGTGATGGGGATAGAGTAAGACCCTAAACCCTTGCTATGGTGATGGGGATAGAGTAAGACCCTAAACCCTTGTTATGGTGATGGGGATAGAGTAAGACCCTAAACCCTTGCTAGGGTGATGGGGATAGAGTAAGGCCCTAAACCCTTGCTATGGTGATGGGGATAGAGTAAGACCCTAAACCCTTGCTATGGTGATGGGGATAGAGTAAGACCCTAAACCCTTGCTATGGTGATGGGGATAGAGTAAGACCCTAAACCCTTGCTATGGTGATGGGGATAGAGTAAGACCCTAAACCCTTGCTAGGGTGATGGGGATAGAGTAAGACCCTAAACCCTTGCTAGGGTGATGGGGATAGAGTAAGACCCTAAACCCTTGTGATGGGGATAGAGTAAGACCCTAAACCCTTGTGATGGGGATAGAGTAAGACCCTAAACCCTTGTGATGGGGATAGAGTAAGACCCTAAACCCTTGCTATGGTGATGGGGATAGAGTAAGACCCTAAACCCTTGCTAGGGTGATTGGGGATAGAGTAAGACCCTAAACCCTTGCTAGGGTGATGGGGATAGAGTAAGACCCTAAACCCTTGCTATGGTGATGGGGATAGAGTAAGACCCTAAACCCTTGCTATGGTGATGGGGATAGAGTAAGACCCTAAACCCTTGCTATGGTGATGGGGATAGAGTAAGACCCTAAACCCTTGCTATGGTGATGGGAATGGGGATAGAGTAAGGCCCTAAACCCTTGCTAGGGTGATGGGGATAGAGTAAGACCCTAAACCCTTGCTATGGTGATGGGGATAGAGTAAGACCCTAAACCCTTGCTAGGGTGATGGGGATAGAGTAAGACCCTAAACCCTTGCTATGGTGATGGGGATAGAGTAAGGCCCTAAACCCTTGCTATGGTGATGGGGATAGAGTAAGGCCCTAAACCCTTGCTAGGGTGATGGGGATAGAGTAAGACCCTAAACCCTTGCTAGGGTGATTAGATAGAGTAAGACCCTAAACCCTTGCTATGGTGATGGGGATAGAGTAAGGCCCTAAACCCTTGCTAGGGTGATGGGGATAGAGTAAGACCCTAAACCCTTGCTATGGTGATGGGGATAGAGTAAGACCCTAAACCCTTGCTAGGGTGATGGGGATAGAGTAAGACCCTAAACCCTTGCTAGGGTGATTAGATAGAGTAAGACCCTAAACCCTTGCTAGGGTGATGGGGATAGAGTAAGACCCTAAACCCTTGCTAGGGTGATGGGGATAGAGTAAGACCCTAAACCCTTGTTATGGTGATGGGGATAGAGTAAGACCCTAAACCCTTGCTATGGTGATGGGGATAGAGTAAGACCCTAAACCCTTGCTATGGTGATGGGGATAGAGTAAGACCCTAAACCCTTGCTATGGTGATGGGGATAGAGTAAGACCCTAAACCCTTGCTAGGGTGATGGGGATAGAGTAAGACCCTAAACCCTTGCTATGGTGATGGGGATAGAGTAAGACCCTAAACCCTTGCTAGGGTGATGGGGATAGAGTAAGACCCTAAACCCTTGCTATGGTGATGGGGATAGAGTAAGACCCTAAACCCTTGCTAGGGTGATGGGGATAGAGTAAGACCCTAAACCCTTGCTAGGGTGATGGGGATAGAGTAAGACCTTAAACCCTTGCTATGGTGATGGGGATAGAGTAAGGCCCTAAACCCTTGCTAGGGTGATGGGGATAGAGTAAGACCCTAAACCCTTGCTAGGGTGATGGGGATAGAGTAAGACCCTAAACCCTTGCTATGGTGATGGGAATGGGGATAGAGTAAGACCCTAAACCCTTGCTAGGGTGATGGGGATAGAGTAAGACCCTAAACCCTTGCTAGGGTGATGGGGATAGAGTAAGACCTTAAACCCTTGCTATGGTGATGGGGATAGAGTAAGACCCTAAACCCTTGCTAGGGTGATGTGGATAGAGTATGACCCTAAACCCTTGTTAGGGTGATGGGGATAGAGTAAGACCCTAAACCCTTGCTATGGTGATGGGGATAGAGTAAGACCCTAAACCCTTGCTATGGTGATGGGGATAGAGTAAGACCCTAAACCCTTGCTATGGTGATGGGGATAGAGTAAGACCCTAAACCCTTGCTAGGGTGATGGGGATAGAGTAAGACCCTAAACCCTTGCTATGGTGATGGGGATAGAGTAAGACCCTAAACCCTTGCTATGGTGATGGGGATAGAGTAAGACCCTAAACCCTTGCTAGGGTGATGGGGATAGAGTAAGACCCTAAACCCTTGCTAGGGTGATGGGGATAGAGTAAGGCCCTAAACCCTTGCTATGGTGATGGGGATAGAGTAAGACCCTAAACCCTTGCTATGGTGATGGGGATAGAGTAAGGCCCTAAACCCTTGCTATGGTGATGGGGATAGAGTAAGACCCTAAACCCTTGCTATGGTGATGGGGATAGAGTAAGACCCTAAACCCTTGCTAGGGTGATGGGGATAGAGTAAGGCCCTAAACCCTTGCTATAGTGATGGGGATAGAGTAAGACCCTAAACCCTTGCTAGGGTGATGGGGATAGAGTAAGACCCTAAACCCTTGCTATGGTGATGGGGATAGAGTAAGGCCCTAAACCCTTGCTAGGGTGATGGGGATAGAGTAAGACCCTAAACCCTTGCTATGGTGATGGGGATAGAGTAAGACCCTAAACCCTTGCTAGGGTGATGGGGATAGAGTAAGGCCCTAAACCCTTGCTAGGGTGATGATGATAGAGTAAGACCCTAAACCCTTGCTAGGGTGATGGGGATAGAGTAAGGCCCTAAACCCTTGCTAGGGTGATGGGGATAGAGTAAGGCCCTAAACCCTTGCTAGGGTGATGGGGATAGAGTAAGGCCCTAAACCCTTGCTATGGTGATGGGGATAGAGTAAGACCCTAAACCCTTGCTATCGTGATGGGGATAGAGTAAGACCCTAAACCCTTGCTATGGTGATGGGGATAGAGTAAGACCCTAAACCCTTGCTATGGTGATGGGGATAGAGTAAGACCCTAAACCCTTGCTATGGTGATGGGGATAGAGTAAGACCCTAAACCCTTGCTATGTTGATTGGGGATAGAGTAAGACCCTAAACCCTTGCTGTGGTGATGGGGATAGAGTAAGACCCTAAACCCTTGCTAGGGTGATGGGGATAGAGTAAGACCCTAAACCCTTGCTAGGGTGATGGGGATAGAGTAAGACCCTAAACCCTTGCTATGGTGATGGGAATGGGGATAGAGTAAGGCCCTAAACCCTTGCTAGGGTGATGGGGATAGAGTAAGACCCTAAACCCTTGCTATGGTGATGGGGATAGAGTAAGACCCTAAACCCTTGCTAGGGTGATGGGGATAGAGTAAGACCCTAAACCCTTGATATGGTGATGGGGATAGAGTAAGGCCCTAAACCCTTGCTAGGGTGATGGGGATAGAGTAAGACCCTAAACTCTTGCTATGGTGATGGGGATAGAGTAAGACCCTAAACCCTTGCTAGGGTGATGGGGATAGAGTAAGACCCTAAACCCTTGTTATGGTGATGGGGATAGAGTAAGACCCTAAACCCTTGCTATTTTGATGGGGATAGAGTAAGACCCTAAACCCTTGCTATGGTGATGGGGATAGAGTAAGACCCTAAACCCTTGCTATGGTGATGGGGATATAGTAAGACCCTAAACCCTTGCTATGGTGATGGGGATAGAGTAAGACCCTAAACCCTTGCTATGGTGATGGGGATATAGTAAGACCCTAAACCCTTGCTATGGTGATGGGGATAGAGTAAGACCCTAAACCCTTGCTAGGGTGATGGGGATAGAGTAAGACCCTAAACCCTTGCTAGGGTGATGGGGATAGAGTAAGACCCTAAACCCTTGCTATGGTGATGGGGATATAGTAAGACCCTAAACCCTTGCTATGGTGATGGGGATAGAGTAAGACCCTAAACCCTTGCTATGGTGATGGGGATAGAGTAAGACCCTAAACCCTTGCTATGGTGATGGGGATAGAGTAAGACCCTAAACCCTTGCTAGGGTGATGGGGATAGAGTAAGACCCTAAACCCTTGCTATGGTGATGGGGATAGAGTAAGAACCTAAACCCTTGCTATGGTGATGGGGATAGAGTAAGACCCTAAACCCTTGCTAGGGTGATGGGGATAGAGTAAGACCCTAAACCCTTGTTAGGGTGATGGTGATGGGGATAGAGTAAGACCCTAAACCCTTGCTAGGGTGATGGGGATAGAGTAAGACCCTAAACCCTTGCTAGGGTGATGGGGATAGAGTAAGGCCCTAAACCCTTGCTATGGTGATGGGGATAGAGTAAGACCCTAAACCCTTGCTATGGTGATGGGGATAGAGTAAGGCCCTAAACCCTTGCTATGGTGATGGGGATAGAGTAAGACCCTAAACCCTTGCTATGGTGATGGGGATAGAGTAAGACCCTAAACCCTTGCTAGGGTGATGGGGATAGAGTAAGACCCTAAACCCTTGCTATGGTGATGGGGATAGAGTAAGACCCTAAACCCTTGCTATGGTGATGGGGATAGAGTAAGACCCTAAACCCTTGCTATAGTGATGGGGATAGAGTAAGACCCTAAACCCTTGCTATGGTGATGGGGATAGAGTAAGGCCCTAAACCCTTGCTAGGGTGATGATGATAGAGTAAGACCCTAAACCCTTGCTAGGGTGATGGGGATAGAGTAAGGCCCTAAACCCTTGCTAGGGTGATGATGATAGAGTAAGACCCTAAACCCTTGCTATGGTGATGGGGATAGAGTAAGACCCTAAACCCTTGCTATGGTGATGGGGATAGAGTAAGACCCTAAACCCTTGCTAGGGTGATGGGGATAGAGTAAGACCCTAAACCCTTGCTATGGTGATGGGGATAGAGTAAGGCCCTAAACCCTTGCTAGGGTGATGATGATAGAGTAAGACCCTAAACCCTTGCTAGGGTGATGGGGATAGAGTAAGGCCCTAAACCCTTGCTAGGGTGATGGGGATAGAGTAAGGCCCTAAACCCTTGCTAGGGTGATGGGGATAGAGTAAGACCCTAAACCCTTGCTAGGGTGATGGGGATAGAGTAAGGCCCTAAACCCTTGTTATGGTGATGGGGATAGAGTAAGACCCTAAACCCTTGCTATGGTGATGGGGATAGAGTAAGACCCTAAACCCTTGCTATCGTGATGGGGATAGAGTAAGACCCTAAACCCTTGCTATGGTGATGGGGATAGAGTAAGACCCTAAACCCTTGCTATGGTGATGGGGATAGAGTAAGACCCTAAACCCTTGCTAGGGTGATTGGGGATAGAGTAAGACCCTAAACCCTTGCTGTGGTGATGGGGATAGAGTAAGACCCTAAACCCTTGCTATGGTGATGGGGATAGAGTAAGACCCTAAACCCTTGCTAGGGTGATGGGGATAGAGTAAGACCCTAAACCCTTGCTATGGTGATGGGAATGGGGATAGAGTAAGGCCCTAAACCCTTGCTAGGGTGATGGGGATAGAGTAAGACCCTAAACCCTTGCTAGGGTGATGGGGATAGAGTAAGGCCCTAAACCCTTGCTATGGTGATGGGGATAGAGTAAGACCCTAAACCCTTGCTATGGTGATGGGGATAGAGTAAGACCCTAAACCCTTGCTAGGGTGATGGGGATATAGTAAGACCCTAAACCCTTGTTATGGTGATGGGGATAGAGTAAGACCCTAAACCCTTGCTATTTTGATGGGGATAGAGTAAGACCCTAAACCCTTGCTGTGGTGATGGGGATAGAGTAAGACCCTAAACCCTTGCTATGGTGATGGGGATATAGTAAGACCCTAAACCCTTGCTAGGGTGATGGGGATAGAGTAAGACCCTAAACCCTTGCTAGGGTGATGGGGATAGAGTAAGACCCTAAACCCTTGCTATGGTGATGGGGATAGAGTAAGACCCTAAACCCTTGCTATGGTGATGGAGATAGAGTAAGACCCTAAACCCTTGCTATGGTGATGGGGATAGAGTAAGAACCTAAACCCTTGCTAGGGTGATGGGGATAGAGTAAGACCCTAAACCCTTGCTATGGTGATGGGGATAGAGTAAGACCCTAAACCCTTGCTAGGGTGATGGGGATAGAGTAAGACCCTAAACCCTTGCTAGGGTGATGGGGATAGAGTAAGACCTTAAACCCTTGCTATGGTGATGGGGATAGAGTAAGGCCCTAAACCCTTGCTAGGGTGATGGGGATAGAGTAAGACCCTAAACCCTTGCTAGGGTGATGGGGATAGAGTAAGACCCTAAACCCTTGCTAGGGTGATGGGGATAGAGTAAGACCCTAAACCCTTGCTATGGTGATGGGGATAGAGTAAGGCCCTAAACCCTTGCTATGGTGATGGGGATAGAGTAAGACCCTAAACCCTTGCTATGGTGATGGGGATAGAGTAAGACCCTAAACCCTTGCTATGGTGATGGGGATAGAGTAAGACCCTAAACCCTTGCTAGGGTGATTGGGGATAGAGTAAGACCCTAAACCCTTGCTGTGGTGATGGGGATAGAGTAAGACCCTAAACCCTTGCTAGGGTGATGGGGATAGAGTAAGACCCTAAACCCTTGCTAGGGTGATGGGGATAGAGTAAGACCCTAAACCCTTGCTATGGTGATGGGAATGGGGATAGAGTAAGGCCCTAAACCCTTGCTAGGGTGATGGGGATAGAGTAAGACCCTAAACCCTTGCTAGGGTGATGGGGATATAGTAAGACCCTAAACCCTTGTTATGGTGATGGGGATAGAGTAAGACCCTAAACCCTTGCTAGGGTGATGGGGATATAGTAAGACCCTAAACCCTTGTTATTTTGATGGGGATAGAGTAAGACCCTAAACCCTTGCTGTGGTGATGGGGATAGAGTAAGACCCTAAACCCTTGCTATGGTGATGGGGATATAGTAAGACCCTAAACCCTTGCTAGGGTGATGGGGATAGAGTAAGACCCTAAACCCTTGCTATGGTGATGGGGATAGAGTAAGACCCTAAACCCTTGCTATGGTGATGGGGATAGAGTAAGACCTTAAACCCTTGCTATGGTGATGGGGATAGAGTAAGGCCCTAAACCCTTGCTAGGGTGATGGGGATAGAGTAAGACCCTAAACCCTTGCTATGGTGATGGGGATAGAGTAAGACCCTAAACCCTTGCTAGGGTGATGGGGATAGAGTAAGACCTTAAACCCTTGCTATGGTGATGGGGATAGAGTAAGGCCCTAAACCCTTGCTAGGGTGATGGGGATAGAGTAAGACCCTAAACCCTTGCTAGGGTGATGGGGATAGAGTAAGACCCTAAACCCTTGCTAGGGTGATGGGGATAGAGTAAGACCCTAAACCCTTGCTATGGTGATGGGGATAGAGTAAGACCCTAAACCCTTGCTAGGGTGATGGGGATAGAGTAAGACCTTAAACCCTTACTAGGGTGATGGGGATAGAGTAAGACCCTAAACCCTTGCTATGGTGATGGGGATAGAGTAAGACCCTAAACCCTTGCTAGGGTGATGGGGATAGAGTAAGACCCTAAACCCTTGCTATGGTGATGGGGATAGAGTAAGACCCTAAACCCTTGCTATGGTGATGGGGATAGAGTAAGACCCTAAACCCTTGTTAGGGTGATGGTGATGGGGATAGAGTAAGACCCTAAACCCTTTCTAGGGTGATGGGGATAGAGTAAGACCCTAAACCCTTGCTAGGGTGATGGGGATAGAGTAAGACCCTAAACCCTTTCTAGGGTGATGGGGATAGAGTAAGACCCTAAACCCTTGCTATGGTGATGGGGATAGAGTAAGGCCCTAAACCCTTGCTAGGGTGTTGGGGATAGAGTAAGACCCTAAACCCTTGCTATGGTGATGGGGATAGAGTAAGACCCTAAACCCTTACTATGGTGATAGAGTAAGGCCCTAAACCCTTGCTATGGTGATGGGGATAGAGTAAGACCCTAAACCCTTGCTATGGTGATAGAGTAAGGCCCTAAACTCTTGCTATGGTGATGGGGATAGAGTAAGACCCTAAACCCTTGCTAGGGTGATGGGGATAGAGTAAGGCCCTAAACCCTTGCTAGGGTGATGGGGATAGAGTAAGACCCTAAACCCTTGCTATGGTGATGGGGATAGAGTAAGGCCCTAAACCCTTGCTAGGGTGATGGTGATAGAGTAAGACCCTAAACCCTTGCTATGGTGATGGGGATAGAGTAAGACCCTAAACCCTCGCTATGGTGATGGGGATAGAGTAAGACCCTAAACCCTTGCTAGGGTGATGGGGATAGAGTAAGACCCTAAACCCTTGCTATGGTGATGGGGATAGAGTAAGACCCTAAACCCTTGCTAGGGTGATGGGTATAGAGTAAGACCCTAAACCCTTGCTAGGGTGATGGGGATAGAGTAAGACCCTAAACCCTTGCTAGGGTTATTGGGATAGAGTAAGACCCTAAACCCTTGCTAGGGTGATGGGTATAGAGTAAGACCCTAAACCCTTGCTAGGGTGATGGGGATAGAGTAAGACCCTAAACCCTTGCTATGGTGATGGGGATAGAGTAAGACCCTAAACCCTTGCTAGGGTGATGGGTATAGAGTAAGACCCTAAACCCTTGCTAGGGTGATGGGGATAGAGTAAGACCCTAAACCCTTGCTAGGGTTATTGGGATAGAGTAAGACCCTAAACCCTTGTTAGGGTGATGGTGATGGGAATAGAGTAAGACCCTAAAGCCTTGCTATGGTGATGGGGATAGAGTAAGGCCCTAAACCCTTGCTAGGGTGATGGGGATAGAGTAAGACCCTAAACCCTTGCTAGGGTGATGGTGATAGAGTAAGACCCTAAATCCTTGCTAGGGTGATGGTGATAGAGTAAGGCCCTAAACCCTTGCTAGGGTGATGGTGATATAGTAAGACCCTAAACCCTTGCTATGGTGATGGGGATAGAGTAAGACCCTAAACCAATGTTATGGTGATGGGGATAGAGTAAGACCCTAAACCCTTGCTATGGTGATGGGGATAGAGTAAGGCCCTAAACCCTTGCTAGGGTGATGGGGATAGAGTAAGACCCTAAACCCTTGCTAGGGTGATGGGGATAGAGTAAGGCCCTAAACCCTTGCTAGGGTGATGGGGATAGGGTAAGACCCTAAACCCTTGCTAGGGTTATTGGGATAGAGTAAGACCCTAAACCCTTGCTAGGGTGATGGGGATAGAGTAAGACCCTAAACCCTTGCTAGGGTGACGGGGATAGAGTAAGACCATAAACCCTTGTTATGGTGATGGGGATAGAGTAAGACCCTAAACCCTTGCTATGGTGATGGGGATAGAGTAAGACCCTAAACCCTTGCTATGGTGATGGGGATAGAGTAAGACCCTAAACCAATGTTATGGTGATGGGGATAGAGTAAGACCCTAAACCCTTGCTAGGGTGATGGGGATAGAGTAAGACCCTAAACCCTTGCTATGGTGATGGGGATAGAGTAAGACCGTAAACCCTTGATATGGTGATGGGGATAGAGTAAGACCCTAAACCCTTGTTATGGTGATGGGGATAGAGTAAGGCCCTAAACCCTTGCTATGGTGATGGTGATAGAGTAAGACCCTAAACCCTTGCTATAGTGATGGGGATAGAGTAAGACCCTAAACCCTTGCTAGGGTGATGGGGATAAAGTAAGACCCTAAACCCTTGCTATGGTGATGGGGATAGAGTAAGACCCTAAACCCTTGCTAGGGTGATGGGGATAGAGTAAGACCCTAAACTCTTGCTAGGGTGATGGGGATAGAGTAAGACCCTAAACCCTTGCTATGGTGATGGGGATAGAGTAAGACCCTAAACCCTTGCTATGGTGATGGGGATAGAGTAAGACCCTAAACCCTTGCTAGGGTGATGGGGATAGAGTAAGACCCTAAACCCTTGCTATGGTGATGGGGATAGAGTAAGACCCTAAACCCTTGCTAGGGTGATGGTGATGGGGATAGAGTAAGACCCTAAACCCTTGCTATGGTGATGGGGATAGAGTAAGACCCTAAACCCTTGCTATGGTGATGGGGATAGAGTAAGACCCTAAACCCTTGCTAGGGTGATGGGGATAGAGTAAGACCCTAAACCCTTGCTAGGGTGATGGTGATAGAGTAAGACCCTAAACCCTTGCTATGGTGATGGGGATAGGGTAAGACCCTAAACCCTTGCTATGGTGATGGTGATAGAGTAAGACCCTAAACCCTTGCTATGGTGATGGGGATAGGGTAAGACCCTAAACCCTTGCTATGGTGATGGGGATAGAGTAAGACCCTAAACCCTTGCTATGGGGATAGAGTAAGACCCTAAACCCTTGCTAGGGTGATGGGGATAGAGTAAGACCCTAAACCCTTGTTATGGTGATGGGGATAGAGTAAGACCCTAAACCCTTGCTATGGTGATGGGGATAGAGTAAGACCCTAAACCCTTGCTAGGGTGATGGGGATAGAGTAAGACCCTAAACCCTTGCTATGGTGATGGGGATAGAGTAAGACCCTAAACCCTTGCTATGGTGATGGGGATAGAGTAAGACCCTAAACCCTTGTTAGGGTGATGGTGATGGGGATAGAGTAAGACCCTAAACCCTTGCTATGGTGATGGGGATAGAGTAAGGCCCTAAACCCTTGCTAGGGTGATGGGGATAGAGTAAAACCCTAAACCCTTGCTAGGGTGATGGTGATAGAGTAAGACCCTAAAACCTTGCTAGGGTGATGGTGATAGAGTAAGGCCCTAAACCCTTGCTAGGGTGATGGTGATATAGTAAGACCCTAAACCCTTCCTATGGTGATGGGGATAGAGTAAGACCCTAAACCAATGTTATGGTGATGGGGATAGAGTAAGACCCTAAACCCTTGCTATGGTGATGGGGATAGAGTAAGGCCCTAAACCCTTGCTAGGGTGATGGGGATAGAGTAAGACCCTAAACCCTTGCTAGGGTGATGGGGATAGAGTAAGGCCCTAAACCCTTGCTAGGGTGATGGGGATAGAGTAAGACCCTAAACCCTTGCTAGGGTGATTGGGATAGAGTAAGACCCTAAACCCTTGCTAGGGTGATGGGGATAGAGTAAGACCCTAAACCCTTGCTAGGGTGATGGGGATAGAGTAAGACCATAAACCCTTGTTATGGTGATGGGGATAGAGTAAGACCCTAAACCCTTGCTATGGTGATGGGGATAGAGTAAGACCCTAAACCCTTGCTAGGGTGATGGGGATAGAGTAAGACCCTAAACCCTTGCTATGGTGATGGGGATAGAGTAAGACCCTAAACCCTTGCTATGGTGATGGGGATAGAGTAAGACCCTAAACCAATGTTATGGTGATGGGGATAGAGTAAGACCCTAAACCCTTGCTATGGTGATGGGGATAGAGTAAGACCCTAAACTCTTGCTAGGGTGATGGGGATAGAGTAAGACCCTAAACCCTTGCTATGGTGATGGGGATAGAGTAAGACCCTAAACCCTTGCTATGGTGATGGGGATAGAGTAAGACCCTAAACCCTTGCTATGGTGATGGGGATAGAGTAAGACCCTAAACCCTTGCTAGGGTGATGGGGATAGAGTAAGACCCTAAACCCTTGCTATGGTGATGGGGATAGAGTAAGACCCTAAACTCTTGCTAGGGTGATGGGGATAGAGTAAGACCCTAAACCCTTGCTATGGTGATGGGGATAGAGTAAGACCCTAAACCCTTGCTATGGTGATGGGGATAGAGTAAGACCCTAAACCCTTGCTATGGTGATGGGGATAGAGTAAGACCCTAAACCCTTGCTATGGTGATGGGGATAGAGTAAGACCCTAAACCCTTGCTAGGGTGATGGGGATAGAGTAAGGCCCTAAACCCTTGCTATGGTGATGGGGATAGAGTAAGACCCTAAACCCTTGCTATGGTGATGGGGATAGAGTAAGACCCTAAACCCTTGCTATGGTGATGGGGATAGAGTAAGACCCTAAACCCTTGCTATGGTGATGGGGATAGAGTAAGACCCTAAACCCTTGCTATGGTGATGGGGATAGAGTAAGACCTTAAACCCTTGTTATGGTGATGGGGATAGAGTAAGACCCTAAACCCTTGCTATGGTGATGGGGATAGAGTAAGACCCTAAACCCTTGCTAGGGTGATGGGGATAGAGTAAGACCCTAAACCCTTGCTATGGTGATGGGGATAGAGTAAGACCCTAAACCCTTGCTAGGGTGATGGGGATAGAGTAAGACCCTAAACCCTTGCTAGGGTGATGGTGATAGAGTAAGACCCTAAACCCTTGCTATGGTGATGGGGATAGGGTAAGACCCTAAACCCTTGCTATGGTGATGGTGATAGAGTAAGACCCTAAACCCTTGCTATGGTGATGGGGATAGGGTAAGACCCTAAACCCTTGCTATGGTGATGGGGATAGAGTAAGACCCTAAACCCTTGCTATGGGGATAGAGTAAGACCCTAAACCCTTGCTAGGGTGATGGGGATAGAGTAAGACCCTAAACCCTTGCTATGGTGATGGGGATAGAGTAAGGCCCTAAACCCTTGCTAGGGTGATGGGGATAGAGTAAGACCCTAAACCCTTGCTAGGGTGATGGGGATAGAGTAAGACCCTAAATCCTTGCTAGGGTGATGGTGATAGAGTAAGGCCCTAAACCCTTGCTAGGGTGATGGTGATATAGTAAGACCCTAAACCCTTGCTAGGGTGATGGGGATAGAGTAAGACCCTAAACCCTTGCTAGGGTGATGGGGATAGAGTAAGACCCTAAATCCTTGCTAGGGTGATGGTGATAGAGTAAGGCCCTAAACCCTTGCTAGGGTGATGGTGATATAGTAAGACCCTAAACCCTTGCTATGGTGATGGGGATAGAGTAAGACCCTAAACCAATGTTATGGTGATGGGGATAGAGTAAGACCCTAAACCCTTGCTATGGTGATGGGGATAGAGTAAGACCCTAAACCCTTGCTAGGGTGATGGGGATAGAGTAAGACCCTAAACCCTTGCTATGGTGATGGGGATAGAGTAAGACCCTAAACCCTTGCTAGGGTGATGGGGATAGAGTAAGACCCTAAACCCTTGCTAGGGTGATTGGGATAGAGTAAGACCCTAAACCCTTGCTAGGGTGATGGTGATAGAGTAAGACCCTAAACCCTTGCTATTGTGATGGGGATAGGGTAAGACCCTAAACCCTTGCTATGGTGATGGTGATAGAGTAAGACCCTAAACCCTTGCTATGGTGATGGGGATAGAGTAAGACCTTAAACCCTTGTTATGGTGATGGGGATAGAGTAAGGCCCTAAACCCTTGCTATGGTGATGGGGATAGAGTAAGACCCTAAACCCTTGCTAGGGTGATGGGGATAGAGTAAGACCCTAAACCCTTGCTATGGTGATGGGGATAGAGTAAGACCCTAAACCCTTGCTAGGGTGATGGGGATAGAGTAAGACCCTAAACCCTTGCTAGGGTGATGGTGATAGAGTAAGACCCTAAACCCTTGCTATGGTGATGGGGATAGGGTAAGACCCTAAACCCTTGCTATGGTGATGGTGATAGAGTAAGACCCTAAACCCTTGCTATGGTGATGGGGATAGGGTAAGACCCTAAACCCTTGCTATGGTGATGGGGATAGAGTAAGACCCTAAACCCTTGCTATGGGGATAGAGTAAGACCCTAAACCCTTGCTAGGGTGATGGGGATAGAGTAAGACCCTAAACCCTTGCTATGGTGATGGGGATAGAGTAAGGCCCTAAACCCTTGCTAGGGTGATGGGGATAGAGTAAGACCCTAAACCCTTGCTAGGGTGATGGGGATAGAGTAAGACCCTAAATCCTTGCTAGGGTGATGGTGATAGAGTAAGGCCCTAAACCCTTGCTAGGGTGATGGTGATATAGTAAGACCCTAAACCCTTGCTAGGGTGATGGGGATAGAGTAAGACCCTAAACCCTTGCTAGGGTGATGGGGATAGAGTAAGACCCTAAATCCTTGCTAGGGTGATGGTGATAGAGTAAGGCCCTAAACCCTTGCTAGGGTGATGGTGATATAGTAAGACCCTAAACCCTTGCTATGGTGATGGGGATAGAGTAAGACCCTAAACCAATGTTATGGTGATGGGGATAGAGTAAGACCCTAAACCCTTGCTATGGTGATGGGGATAGAGTAAGACCCTAAACCCTTGCTAGGGTGATGGGGATAGAGTAAGACCCTAAACCCTTGCTATGGTGATGGGGATAGAGTAAGACCCTAAACCCTTGCTAGGGTGATGGGGATAGAGTAAGACCCTAAACCCTTGCTAGGGTGATTGGGATAGAGTAAGACCCTAAACCCTTGCTAGGGTGATGGTGATAGAGTAAGACCCTAAACCCTTGCTATTGTGATGGGGATAGGGTAAGACCCTAAACCCTTGCTATGGTGATGGTGATAGAGTAAGACCCTAAACCCTTGCTATGGTGATGGGGATAGGGTAAGACCCTAAACCCTTGCTATGGTGATGGGGATAGAGTAAGACCCTAAACCCTTGCTATGGGGATAGAGTAAGACCCTAAACCCTTGCTAGGGTGATGGGGATAGAGTAAGACCCTAAACCCTTGCTATGGTGATGGGGATAGAGTAAGACCCTAAACCCTTGCTAGGGTGATGGGGATAGAGTAAGACCCTAAACCCTTGCTAGGGTGATGGGGATAGAGTAAGACCCTAAATCCTTGCTAGGGTGATGGTGATAGAGTAAGGCCCTAAACCCTTGCAAGGGTGATGGTGATATAGTAAGACCCTAAACCCTTGCTATGGTGATGGGGATAGAGTAAGACCCTAAACCAATGTTATGGTGATGGGGATAGAGTAAGACCCTAAACCCTTGCTATGGTGATGGGGATAGAGTAAGGCCCTAAACCCTTGCTAGGGTGATGGGGATAGAGTAAGACCCTAAACCCTTGCTAGGGTGATGGGGATAGAGTAAGGCCCTAAACCCTTGCTAGGGTGATGGGGATAGAGTAAGACCCTAAACCCTTGCTAGGGTGATTGGGATAGAGTAAGACCCTAAACCCTTGCTAGGGTGATGGGGATAGAGTAAGACCCTAAACCCTTGCTAGGGTGATGGGGATAGAGTAAGACCATAAACCCTTGTTATGGTGATGGGGATAGAGTAAGACCCTAAACCCTTGCTAGGGTGATGGGGATAGAGTAAGACCCTAAACCCTTGCTATGGTGATGGGGATAGAGTAAGACCCTAAACCCTTGCTATGTTGATGGGGATAGAGTAAGACCCTAAACCAATGTTATGGTGATGGGGATAGAGTAAGACCCTAAACCCTTGCTATGGTGATGGGGATAGAGTAAGACCCTAAACTCTTGCTAGGGTGATGGGGATAGAGTAAGACCCTAAACCCTTGCTATGGTGATGGGGATAGAGTAAGACCGTAAACCCTTGCTAGGGTGATGGGGATAGAGTAAGACCCTAAACCCTTGCTAGGGTGATGGTGATGGGGATAGAGTAAGACCCTAAACCCTTGCTAGGGTGATGGGGATAGAGTAAGACCCTAAACCCTTGCTATGGTGATGGGGATAGAGTAAGACCCTAAACCCTTGTTATGGTGATGGGGATAGAGTAAGACCCTAAACCCTTGCTATGGTGATGGGGATAGAGTAAGACCCTAAACCCTTGCTAGGGTGATGGGGATAGAGTAAGACCCTAAACCCTTGCTATGGTGATGGGGATAGAGTAAGACCCTAAACCCTTGCTATGGTGATGGGGATAGAGTAAGACCCTAAACCCTTGCTATAGTGATGGGGATAGAGTAAGACCCTAAACCCTTGTTAGGGTGATGGGGATAGAGTAAGACCCTAAACCCTTGTTAGGGTGATGGGGATAGAGTAAGACCCTAAACCCTTGCTATGGTGATGGGGATAAAGTAAGACCCTAAACCCTTCCTATGGTGATAGGGATAGAGTAAGACCCTAAACCCTTGCTAGGGTGATGGGGATAGAGTAAGACCCTAAACCCTTGCTAGGGTGATGGGGATAGAGTAAGACCCTAAATCCTTGCTAGGGTGATGGTGATAGAGTAAGACCCTAAACCCTTGCTATGGTGATGTGGATAGAGTAAGACCCTAAACCCTTGCTAGGGTGATGGGGGTAGAGTAAGACCCTAAACCCTTGCTAGGGTGATGGGGATAGAGTAAGACCCTAAACCCTTGCTAGGGTGATGGTGATAGAGTAAGGTCCTAAACCCTTGCTATGGTGATGTGGATAGAGTAAGACCCTAAACCCTTGCTATGGTGATGGGGATAGAGTAAGACCCTAAACCCTTGCTATGGTGATGGGGATAGAGTAAGACCCTAAACCCTTGCTAGGGTGATGGGGATAGAGTAAGGCCCTAAACCCTTGCTATGGTGATGGGGATAGAGTAAGACCCTAAACCCTTGCTAGGGTGATGGGGATAGAGTAAGACCCTAAACCCTTGTTAGGGTGATGGGGATAGAGTAAGACCCTAAACCCTTGCTATGGTGATGGGGATAGAGTAAGACCCTAAACCCTTGCTATGGTGATGGGGATAGAGTAAGACCCTAAACCCTTGCTATGGTGATGGGGATAGAGTAAGACCCTAAACCCTTGCTATGGTGATGGGGATAGAGTAAGACCCTAAACCCTTGCTATGGTGATGGGGATAGAGTAAGACCCTAAACCAATGTTATGGTGATGGGGATAGAGTAAGACCCTAAACCCTTGCTAGGGTGATGGGGATAGAGTATGACCATAAACCCTTGCTATGGTGATGGGGATAGAGTAAGGCCCTAAACCCTTGCTATGGTGATGGGGATAGAGTAAGACCCTAAACCCTTGCTAGGGTGATGGGGATAGAGTAAGACCCTAAACCCTTGTGATGGGGTTAAGTATGACCCTAAACCCTTGCTATGGTGATGGGGATAGAGTATTACCCTAAACCCTTGCTATGGTGATGGGGATAGAGTAAGACCCTAAACCCTTGCTAGGGTGATGGGGATAGAGTAAGGCCCTAAACCCTTGCTAAGGTGATGGGGATAGAGTAAGACCCTAAACCCTTGCTATGGTGATGGGGATAGAGTAAGACCCTAAACCCTTGCTAGGGTGATGGGGATAGAGTAAGGCCCTAAACCCTTGCTATGGTGATGGGGATAGAGTAAGGCCCTAAACCCTTGCTAGGGTGATGGGGATAGAGTAAGACCCTAAACCCTTGCTAGGGTGATGGGGATAGAGTAAGACCCTAAACCCTTGCTAAGGTGATGGGGATAGAGTAAGACCCTAAACCCTTGCTATGGTGATGGGGATAGAGTAAGACCCTAAACCCTTGTGATGGGGATAGAGTAAGACCCTAAACCCTTGCTAAGGTGATGGGGATAGAGTAAGACCCTAAACCCTTGTGATGGGGATAGAGTAAGAGCCTAAACCCTTGCTATGGTGATGGGGATAGAGTAAGACCCTAAACCCTTGTGATGGGGATAGAGTAAGACCCTAAACCCTTGCTATGGTGATGGGGATAGAGTAAGACCCTAAACCCTTGCTATGGTGATGGGGATAGAGTATTACCCTAAACCCTTGCTAGGGTGATGGTGATGGGGATAGAGTAAGACCCTAAACCCTTGCTATGGTGATGGGGATAGAGTAAGACCCTAAACCCTTGCTAGGGTGATGGTGATGGGGATAGAGTAAGACCCTAAACCCTTGCTATGGTGATGGGGATAGAGTAAGGCCCTAAACCCTTGCTATGGTGATGGGGATAGAGTAAGACCCTAAACCCTTGCTAGGGTGATGGGGATAGAGTAAGACCCTAAACCCTTGCTATGGTGATGGGGATAGAGTAAGACCCTAAACCCTTGATAGGGTGTTGGGGATAGAGTAAGACCCTAAACCCTTGATAGGGTGTTGGGGATAGAGTAAGACCCTAAACCCTTGCTATGGTGATGGGGATAGAGTAAGACCCTAAACCCTTGCTAGGGTGATGGGGATAGAGTAAGACCCTAAACCCTTAATAGGGTGTTGGGGATAGAGTAAGACCCTAAACCCTTGCTATGGTGATGGGGATAGAGTAAGACCCTAAACCCTTGCTATGGTGATGGGGATAGAGTAAGACCCTAAACCCTTGCTATGGTGATGGGGATAGAGTAAGACCCTAAACCCTTGCTATGGTGATGGGGATAGAGTAAGGCCCTAAACCCTTGCTATGGTGATTGGGATAGAGTAAGACCCTAAACCCTTGCTAGGGTGATGGTGATAGAGTAAGACCCTAAACCCTTGCTATAGTGATGGGGATAGAGTAAGACCCTAAACCCTTGCTATGGTGATGGGGATAGAGTAAGACCCTAAACCCTTGCTAGGGTGATGGGGATAGAGTAAGACCCTAAACCCTTGCTATGGTGATGGGGATAGAGTAAGACCCTAAACCCTTGCTATGGTGATGGGGATAGAGTAAGACCCTAAACCCTTGCTATGGTGATGGGGATAGAGTAAGACCCTAAACCCTTGCTATGGTGATGGGGATAGAGTAAGACCCTAAACCCTTGTTAGGGTGATGGGGATAGAGTAAGACCCTAAACCCTTGTTAGGGTGATGGGGATAGAGTAAGACCCTAAACCCTTGCTATGGTGATGGGGATAAAGTAAGACCCTAAACCCTTCCTATGGTGATAGGGATAGAGTAAGACCCTAAACCCTTGCTAGGGTGATGGGGATAGAGTAAGACCCTAAACCCTTGCTAGGGTGATGGGGATAGAGTAAGACCCTAAATCCTTGCTAGGGTGATGGTGATAGAGTAAGACCCTAAACCCTTGCTATGGTGATGGGGATAGAGTAAGACCCTAAACCCTTGCTAGGGTGATGGGGGTAGAGTAAGACCCTAAACCCTTGCTAGGGTGATGGGGATAGAGTAAGACCCTAAACCCTTGCTAGGGTGATGGGGATAGAGTAAGGTCCTAAACCCTTGCTATGGTGATGGGGATAGAGTAAGACCCTAAACCCTTGCTATGGTGATGGGGATAGAGTAAGACCCTAAACCCTTGCTATGGTGATGGGGATAGAGTAAGACCCTAAACCCTTGCTAGGGTGATGGGGATAGAGTAAGGCCCTAAACCCTTGCTATGGTGATGGGGATAGAGTAAGACCCTAAACCCTTGCTAGGGTGATGGGGATAGAGTAAGACCCTAAACCCTTGTTAGGGTGATGGGGATAGAGTAAGACCCTAAACCCTTGCTAGGGTGATGGGGATAGAGTAAGACCCTAAACCCTTGCTATGGTGATGGGGATAGAGTAAGACCCTAAACCCTTGCTATGGTGATGGGGATAGAGTAAGACCCTAAACCCTTGCTATGGTGATGGGGATAGAGTAAGACCCTAAACCCTTGCTATGGTGATGGGGATAGAGTAAGACCCTAAACCCTTGCAATGGTGATGGGGATAGAGTAAGACCCTAAACCCTTGCTATGGTGATGGGGATAGAGTAAGACCCTAAACCCTTGCTATGGTGATGGGGATAGAGTAAGGCCCTAAACCCTTGCTATGGTGATGGGGATAGAGTAAGACCCTAAACCCTTGCTAGGGTGATGGTGATAGAGTAAGACCCTAAACCCTTGCTATGGTGATGGGGATAGAGTAAGACCCTAAACCCTTGCTATGGTGATGGGGATAGAGTAAGACCCTAAACCAATGTTATGGTGATGGGGATAGAGTAAGACCCTAAACCCTTGCTAGGGTGATGGGGATAGAGTAAGACCATAAACCCTTGCTATGGTGATGGGGATAGAGTAAGGCCCTAAACCCTTGCTATGGTGATGGGGATAGAGTAAGACCCTAAACCCTTGCTAGGGTGATGGGGATAGAGTAAGACCCTAAACCCTTGCTAGGGTGATGGGGATAGAGTAAGACCCTAAACCCTTGTGATGGGGATAAAGTATGACCCTAAACCCTTGCTATGGTGATGGGGATAGAGTAAGACCCTAAACCCTTGCTATGGTGATGGGGATAGAGTAAGACCCTAAACCCTTGCTATGGTGATGGGGATAGAGTAAGACCCTAAACCCTTGCTAGGGTGATGGGGATAGAGTAAGACCCTAAACACTTGCTAGGGTGATGGTGATAGAGTAAGGTCCTAAACCCTTGCTATGGTGATGGGGATAGAGTAAGACCCTAAACCCTTGCTATGGTGATGGGGATAGAGTAAGACCCTAAACCCTTGCTATGGTGATGGGGATAGAGTAAGACCCTAAACCCTTGCTAGGGTGATGGGGATAGAGTAAGGCCCTAAACCCTTGCTATGGTGATGGGGATAGAGTAAGACCCTAAACCCTTGCTAGGGTGATGGGGATAGAGTAAGACCCTAAACCCTTGTTAGGGTGATGGGGATAGAGTAAGACCCTAAACCCTTGCTATGGTGATGGGGATAGAGTAAGACCCTAAACCCTTGCTATGGTGATGGGGATAGAGTAAGACCCTAAACCCTTGCTATGGTGATGGGGATAGAGTAAGACCCTAAACCCTTGCTATGGTGATGGGGATAGAGTAAGACCCTAAACCCTTGCTAGGGTGATGGGGATAGAGTATGACCATAAACCCTTGCTATGGTGATGGGGATAGAGTAAGACCCTAAACCCTTGCTATGGTGATGGGGATAGAGTAAGGCCCTAAACCCTTGCTATGGTGATGGGGATAGAGTAAGACCCTAAACCCTTGCTATGGTGATGGGGATAGAGTAAGGATCTAAACCATTGCTATGGTGATGGGGATAGAGTAAGACCCTAAACCCTTGCTATGGTGATGGGGATAGAGTAAGACCCTAAACCCTTGCTATGGTGATGGGGATAGAGTAAGACCCTAAACCCTTGCTATGGTGATGGGGATAGAGTAAGACCCTAAACCCTTGCTAGGGTGATGGGGATAGAGTATGACCATAAACCCTTGCTATGGTGATGGGGATAGAGTAAGACCCTAAACCCTTGCTATGGTGATGGGGATAGAGTAAGACCCTAAACCCTTGCTATGGTGATGGGGATAGAGTAAGACCCTAAACCCTTGCTAGGGTGATGGGGATAGAGTATGACCATAAACCCTTGCTATGGTGATGGGGATAGAGTAAGGCCCTAAACCCTTGCTATGGTGATGGGGATAGAGTAAGACCCTAAACCCTTGCTAGGGTGATGGGGATAGAGTAAGACCCTAAACCCTTGTGATGGGGTTAAGTATGACCCTAAACCCTTGCTATGGTGATGGGGATAGAGTATTACCCTAAACCCTTGCTATGGTGATGGGGATAGAGTAAGACCCTAAACCCTTGCTAGGGTGATGGGGATAGAGTAAGGCCCTAAACCCTTGCTAAGGTGATGGGGATAGAGTAAGACCCTAAACCCTTGCTATGGTGATGGGGATAGAGTAAGACCCTAAACCCTTGCTAGGGTGATGGGGATAGAGTAAGGCCCTAAACCCTTGCTATGGTGATGGGGATAGAGTAAGGCCCTAAACCCTTGCTAGGGTGATGGGGATAGAGTAAGACCCTAAACCCTTGCTAGGGTGATGGGGATAGAGTAAGACCCTAAACCCTTGCTAAGGTGATGGGGATAGAGTAAGACCCTAAACCCTTGCTATGGTGATGGGGATAGAGTAAGACCCTAAACCCTTGTGATGGGGATAGAGTAAGACCCTAAACCCTTGCTATGGTGATGGGGATAGAGTAAGACCCTAAACCCTTGCTATGGTGATGGGGATAGAGTAAGACCCTAAACCCTTGATAGGGTGTTGGGGATAGAGTAAGACCCTAAACCCTTGTGATGGGGATAGAGTAAGAGCCTAAACCCTTGCTATGGTGATGGGGATAGAGTAAGACCCTAAACCCTTGCTATGGTGATGGGGATAGAGTAAGACCCTAAACCCTTGCTATGGTGATGGGGATAGAGTAAGACCCTAAACCCTTGCTAGGGTGATGGGGATAGAGTATGACCATAAACCCTTGCTATGGTGATGGGGATAGAGTAAGGCCCTAAACCCTTGCTATGGTGATGGGGATAGAGTAAGACCCTAAACCCTTGCTAGGGTGATGGGGATAGAGTAAGACCCTAAACCCTTGTGATGGGGTTAAGTATGACCCTAAACCCTTGCTATGGTGATGGGGATAGAGTATTACCCTAAACCCTTGCTATGGTGATGGGGATAGAGTAAGACCCTAAACCCTTGCTAGGGTGATGGGGATAGAGTAAGGCCCTAAACCCTTGCTAAGGTGATGGGGATAGAGTAAGACCCTAAACCCTTGCTATGGTGATGGGGATAGAGTAAGACCCTAAACCCTTGCTAGGGTGATGGGGATAGAGTAAGGCCCTAAACCCTTGCTATGGTGATGGGGATAGAGTAAGGCCCTAAACCCTTGCTAGGGTGATGGGGATAGAGTAAGACCCTAAACCCTTGCTAGGGTGATGGGGATAGAGTAAGACCCTAAACCCTTGCTAAGGTGATGGGGATAGAGTAAGACCCTAAACCCTTGCTATGGTGATGGGGATAGAGTAAGACCCTAAACCCTTGTGATGGGGATAGAGTAAGACCCTAAACCCTTGCTATGGTGATGGGGATAGAGTAAGACCCTAAACCCTTGCTATGGTGATGGGGATAGAGTAAGACCCTAAACCCTTGATAGGGTGTTGGGGATAGAGTAAGACCCTAAACCCTTGTGATGGGGATAGAGTAAGAGCCTAAACCCTTGCTATGGTGATGGGGATAGAGTAAGACCCTAAACCCTTGTGATGGGGATAGAGTAAGACCCTAAACCCTTGCTATGGTGATGGGGATAGAGTAAGACCCTAAACCCTTGCTATGGTGATGGGGATAGAGTAAGACCCTAAACCCTTGATAGGGTGTTGGGGATAGAGTAAGACCCTAAACCCTTGCTATGGTGATGGGGATAGAGTAAGACCCTAAACCCTTGATAGGGTGTTGGGGATAGAGTAAGACCCTAAACCCTTGCTATGGTGATGGGGATAGAGTAAGACCCTAAACCCTTGATAGGGTGTTGGGGATAGAGTAAGACCCTAAACCCTTGCTATGGTGATGGGGATAGAGTAAGACCCTAAACCCTTGATAGGGTGTTGGGGATAGAGTAAGACCCTAAACCCTTGCTATAGTGATGGGGATAGAGTAAGACCCTAAACCCTTGCTATGGTGATGGGGATAGAGTAAGGCCCTAAACCCTTGCTATGGTGATGGGGATAGAGTAAGACCCTAAACCCTTGTTATGGTGATGGGGATAGAGTAAGGCCCTAAACCCTTGCTATGGTGATGGGGATAGAGTAAGACCCTAAACCCTTGCTATGGTGATGGGGATAGAGTAAGACCCTAAACCCTTGCTATGGTGATGGGGATAGAGTAAGACCCTAAACCCTTGCTAGGGTGATGGGGATAGAGTAAGGCCCTAAACCCTTGCTATGGTGATGGGGCTAGAGTAAGACCCTAAACCCTTGCTAGGGTGATGGGGGTAGAGTAAGACCCTAAACCCTTGCTATGGTGATGGGGATAGAGTAAGACCCTAAACCCTTGCTATGGTGATGGGGATAGAGTAAGACCCTAAACCCTTGCTATGGTGATGGGGATAGAGTAAGACCCTAAACCCTTGCTATGGTGATGGGGATAGAGTAAGACCCTAAACCCTTGCTATGGTGATGGGGGTAGAGTAAGACCCTAAACCCTTGTTAGGGTGATGGGGATAGAGTAAGACCCTAAACCCTTGTTAGGGTGATGGGGATAGAGTAAGACCCTAAACCCTTGCTATGGTGATGGGGATAAAGTAAGACCCTAAACCCTTCCTATGGTGATAGGGATAGAGTAAGACCCTAAACCCTTGCTAGGGTGATGGGGATAGAGTAAGACCCTAAACCCTTGCTAGGGTGATGGGGATAGAGTAAGACCCTAAATCCTTGCTAGGGTGATGGTGATAGAGTAAGACCCTAAACCCTTGCTAGGGTGATGGGGATAGAGTAAGGCCCTAAACCCTTGCTATGGTGATGGGGATAGAGTAAGGCCCTAAACCCTTGCTATGGTGATGGGGATAGAGTAAGACCCTAAACCCTTGCTAGGGTGATGGGGATAGAGTAAGGCCCTAAACCCTTGCTATGGTGATGGGGATAGAGTAAGACCCTAAACCCTTGCTAGGGTGATGGGGATAGAGTAAGACCCTAAACCCTTGTTAGGGTGATGGGGATAGAGTAAGACCCTAAACCCTTGCTAGGGTGATGGGGATAGAGTAAGACCCTAAACCCTTGCTATGGTGATGGGGATAGAGTAAGACCCTAAACCCTTGCTATGGTGATGGGGATAGAGTAAGACCCTAAACCCTTGCTATGGTGATGGGGATAGAGTAAGACCCTAAACCCTTGCTATGGTGATGGGGATAGAGTAAGACCCTAAACCCTTGCAATGGTGATGGGGATAGAGTAAGACCCTAAACCCTTGCTATGGTGATGGGGATAGAGTAAGACCCTAAACCCTTGCTATGGTGATGGGGATAGAGTAAGACCCTAAACCCTTGCTATGGTGATGGGGATAGAGTAAGACCCTAAACCAATGTTATGGTGATGGGGATAGAGTAAGACCCTAAACCCTTGCTAGGGTGATGGGGATAGAGTAAGACCATAAACCCTTGCTATGGTGATGGGGATAGAGTAAGGCCCTAAACCCTTGCTATGGTGATGGGGATAGAGTAAGACCCTAAACCCTTGCTAGGGTGATGGGGATAGAGTAAGACCCTAAACCCTTGCTAGGGTGATGGGGATAGAGTAAGACCCTAAACCCTTGTGATGGGGATAAAGTATGACCCTAAACCCTTGCTATGGTGATGGGGATAGAGTAAGACCCTAAACCCTTGCTATGGTGATGGGGATAGAGTAAGACCCTAAACCCTTGCTATGGTGATGGGGATAGAGTAAGACCCTAAACCCTTGCTAGGGTGATGGGGATAGAGTAAGGTCCTAAACCCTTGCTATGGTGATGGGGATAGAGTAAGACCCTAAACCCTTGCTATGGTGATGGGGATAGAGTAAGACCCTAAACCCTTGCTATGGTGATGGGGATAGAGTAAGACCCTAAACCCTTGCTAGGGTGATGGGGATAGAGTAAGGCCCTAAACCCTTGCTATGGTGATGGGGATAGAGTAAGACCCTAAACCCTTGCTAGGGTGATGGGGATAGAGTAAGACCCTAAACCCTTGTTAGGGTGATGGGGATAGAGTAAGACCCTAAACCCTTGCTAGGGTGATGGGGATAGAGTAAGACCCTAAACCCTTGCTAGGGTGATGGGGATAGAGTAAGACCCTAAACCCTTGCTAGGGTGATGGGGATAGAGTAAGACCCTAAACCCTTGCTATGGTGATGGGGATAGAGTAAGACCCTAAACCCTTGCTAGGGTGATGGGGATAGAGTAAGACCCTAAACCCTTGTGATGGGGATAAAGTATGACCCTAAACCCTTGCTATGGTGATGGGGATAGAGTAAGACCCTAAACCCTTGCTATGGTGATGGGGATAGAGTAAGACCCTAAACCCTTGCTATGGTGATGGGGATAGAGTAAGACCCTAAACCCTTGCTAGGGTGATGGGGATAGAGTAAGACCCTAAACACTTGCTAGGGTGATGGTGATAGAGTAAGGTCCTAAACCCTTGCTATGGTGATGGGGATAGAGTAAGACCCTAAACCCTTGCTATGGTGATGGGGATAGAGTAAGACCCTAAACCCTTGCTATGGTGATGGGGATAGAGTAAGACCCTAAACCCTTGCTAGGGTGATGGGGATAGAGTAAGGCCCTAAACCCTTGCTATGGTGATGGGGATAGAGTAAGACCCTAAACCCTTGCTAGGGTGATGGGGATAGAGTAAGACCCTAAACCCTTGTTAGGGTGATGGGGATAGAGTAAGACCCTAAACCCTTGCTATGGTGATGGGGATAGAGTAAGACCCTAAACCCTTGCTATGGTGATGGGGATAGAGTAAGACCCTAAACCCTTGCTATGGTGATGGGGATAGAGTAAGACCCTAAACCCTTGCTATGGTGATGGGGATAGAGTAAGACCCTAAACCCTTGCTAGGGTGATGGGGATAGAGTATGACCATAAACCCTTGCTATGGTGATGGGGATAGAGTAAGACCCTAAACCCTTGCTATGGTGATGGGGATAGAGTAAGGCCCTAAACCCTTGCTATGGTGATGGGGATAGAGTAAGACCCTAAACCCTTGCTATGGTGATGGGGATAGAGTAAGGATCTAAACCCTTGCTATGGTGATGGGGATAGAGTAAGACCCTAAACCCTTGCTATGGTGATGGGGATAGAGTAAGACCCTAAACCCTTGCTATGGTGATGGGGATAGAGTAAGACCCTAAACCCTTGCTATGGTGATGGGGATAGAGTAAGACCCTAAACCCTTGCTAGGGTGATGGGGATAGAGTATGACCATAAACCCTTGCTATGGTGATGGGGATAGAGTAAGGCCCTAAACCCTTGCTATGGTGATGGGGATAGAGTAAGACCCTAAACCCTTGCTATGGTGATGGGGATAGAGTAAGACCCTAAACCCTTGCTATGGTGATGGGGATAGAGTAAGACCCTAAACCCTTGCTATGGTGATGGGGATAGAGTAAGACCCTAAACCCTTGCTAGGGTGATGGGGATAGAGTATGACCATAAACCCTTGCTATGGTGATGGGGATAGAGTAAGGCCCTAAACCCTTGCTATGGTGATGGGGATAGAGTAAGACCCTAAACCCTTGCTAGGGTGATGGGGATAGAGTAAGACCCTAAACCCTTGTGATGGGGTTAAGTATGACCCTAAACCCTTGCTATGGTGATGGGGATAGAGTATTACCCTAAACCCTTGCTATGGTGATGGGGATAGAGTAAGACCCTAAACCCTTGCTAGGGTGATGGGGATAGAGTAAGGCCCTAAACCCTTGCTAAGGTGATGGGGATAGAGTAAGACCCTAAACCCTTGCTATGGTGATGGGGATAGAGTAAGACCCTAAACCCTTGCTAGGGTGATGGGGATAGAGTAAGGCCCTAAACCCTTGCTATGGTGATGGGGATAGAGTAAGGCCCTAAACCCTTGCTAGGGTGATGGGGATAGAGTAAGACCCTAAACCCTTGCTAGGGTGATGGGGATAGAGTAAGACCCTAAACCCTTGCTAAGGTGATGGGGATAGAGTAAGACCCTAAACCCTTGCTATGGTGATGGGGATAGAGTAAGACCCTAAACCCTTGTGATGGGGATAGAGTAAGACCCTAAACCCTTGCTATGGTGATGGGGATAGAGTAAGACCCTAAACCCTTGCTATGGTGATGGGGATAGAGTAAGACCCTAAACCCTTGATAGGGTGTTGGGGATAGAGTAAGACCCTAAACCCTTGTGATGGGGATAGAGTAAGAGCCTAAACCCTTGCTATGGTGATGGGGATAGAGTAAGACCCTAAACCCTTGTGATGGGGATAGAGTAAGACCCTAAACCCTTGCTATGGTGATGGGGATAGAGTAAGACCCTAAACCCTTGCTATGGTGATGGGGATAGAGTAAGACCCTAAACCCTTGATAGGGTGTTGGGGATAGAGTAAGACCCTAAACCCTTGCTATGGTGATGGGGATAGAGTAAGACCCTAAACCCTTGATAGGGTGTTGGGGATAGAGTAAGACCCTAAACCCTTGCTATGGTGATGGGGATAGAGTAAGACCCTAAACCCTTGATAGGGTGTTGGGGATAGAGTAAGACCCTAAACCCTTGCTATGGTGATGGGGATAGAGTAAGACCCTAAACCCTTGATAGGGTGTTGGGGATAGAGTAAGACCCTAAACCCTTGCTATAGTGATGGGGATAGAGTAAGACCCTAAACCCTTGCTATGGTGATGGGGATAGAGTAAGGCCCTAAACCCTTGCTATGGTGATGGGGATAGAGTAAGACCCTAAACCCTTGTTATGGTGATGGGGATAGAGTAAGGCCCTAAACCCTTGCTATGGTGATGGGGATAGAGTAAGACCCTAAACCCTTGCTATGGTGATGGGGATAGAGTAAGACCCTAAACCCTTGCTATGGTGATGGGGATAGAGTAAGACCCTAAACCCTTGCTAGGGTGATGGGGATAGAGTAAGGCCCTAAACCCTTGCTATGGTGATGGGGATAGAGTAAGACCCTAAACCCTTGCTAGGGTGATGGGGGTAGAGTAAGACCCTAAACCCTTGCTATGGTGATGGGGATAGAGTAAGACCCTAAACCCTTGCTATGGTGATGGGGATAGAGTAAGACCCTAAACCCTTGCTATGGTGATGGGGATAGAGTAAGACCCTAAACCCTTGCTATGGTGATGGGGATAGAGTAAGACCCTAAACCCTTGCTATGGTGATGGGGGTAGAGTAAGACCCTAAACCCTTGTTAGGGTGATGGGGATAGAGTAAGACCCTAAACCCTTGTTAGGGTGATGGGGATAGAGTAAGACCCTAAACCCTTGCTATGGTGATGGGGATAAAGTAAGACCCTAAACCCTTCCTATGGTGATAGGGATAGAGTAAGACCCTAAACCCTTGCTAGGGTGATGGGGATAGAGTAAGACCCTAAACCCTTGCTAGGGTGATGGGGATAGAGTAAGACCCTAAATCCTTGCTAGGGTGATGGTGATAGAGTAAGACCCTAAACCCTTGTTAGGGTGATGGGGATAGAGTAAGGCCCTAAACCCTTGCTATGGTGATGGGGATAGAGTAAGGCCCTAAACCCTTGCTATGGTGATGGGGATAGAGTAAGACCCTAAACCCTTGCTAGGGTGATGGGGATAGAGTAAGGCCCTAAACCCTTGCTATGGTGATGGGGATAGAGTAAGACCCTAAACCCTTGCTAGGGTGATGGGGATAGAGTAAGACCCTAAACCCTTGTTAGGGTGATGGGGATAGAGTAAGACCCTAAACCCTTGCTAGGGTGATGGGGATAGAGTAAGACCCTAAACCCTTGCTATGGTGATGGGGATAGAGTAAGACCCTAAACCCTTGCTATGGTGATGGGGATAGAGTAAGACCCTAAACCCTTGCTATGGTGATGGGGATAGAGTAAGACCCTAAACCCTTGCTATGGTGATGGGGATAGAGTAAGACCCTAAACCCTTGCAATGGTGATGGGGATAGAGTAAGACCCTAAACCCTTGCTATGGTGATGGGGATAGAGTAAGACCCTAAACCCTTGCTATGGTGATGGGGATAGAGTAAGACCCTAAACCCTTGCTATGGTGATGGGGATAGAGTAAGACCCTAAACCAATGTTATGGTGATGGGGATAGAGTAAGACCCTAAACCCTTGCTAGGGTGATGGGGATAGAGTAAGACCATAAACCCTTGCTATGGTGATGGGGATAGAGTAAGGCCCTAAACCCTTGCTATGGTGATGGGGATAGAGTAAGACCCTAAACCCTTGCTAGGGTGATGGGGATAGAGTAAGACCCTAAACCCTTGCTAGGGTGATGGGGATAGAGTAAGACCCTAAACCCTTGTGATGGGGATAAAGTATGACCCTAAACCCTTGCTATGGTGATGGGGATAGAGTAAGACCCTAAACCCTTGCTATGGTGATGGGGATAGAGTAAGACCCTAAACCCTTGCTATGGTGATGGGGATAGAGTAAGACCCTAAACCCTTGCTAGGGTGATGGGGATAGAGTAAGGTCCTAAACCCTTGCTATGGTGATGGGGATAGAGTAAGACCCTAAACCCTTGCTATGGTGATGGGGATAGAGTAAGACCCTAAACCCTTGCTATGGTGATGGGGATAGAGTAAGACCCTAAACCCTTGCTAGGGTGATGGGGATAGAGTAAGGCCCTAAACCCTTGCTATGGTGATGGGGATAGAGTAAGACCCTAAACCCTTGCTAGGGTGATGGGGATAGAGTAAGACCCTAAACCCTTGTTAGGGTGATGGGGATAGAGTAAGACCCTAAACCCTTGCTAGGGTGATGGGGATAGAGTAAGACCCTAAACCCTTGCTAGGGTGATGGGGATAGAGTAAGACCCTAAACCCTTGCTAGGGTGATGGGGATAGAGTAAGGCCCTAAACCCTTGCTATGGTGATGGGGATAGAGTAAGGCCCTAAACCCTTGCTATGGTGATGGTGATGGGGATAGAGTAAGACCCTAAACCCTTGCTATGGTGATGGGGATAGAGTAAGACCCTAAACCCTTGTTATGGTGATGGGGATAGAGTAAGGCCCTAAACCCTTGCTATGGTGATGGGGATAGAGTAAGACCCTAAACCCTTGCTATGGTGATGGTGATGGGGATAGAGTAAGACCCTAAACCCTTGCTAGGGTGATGGGGATAGAGTAAGGCCCTAAACCCTTGCTATGGTGATGGTGATGGGGATAGAGTAAGACCCTAAACCCTTGCTATGGTGATGGGGATAGAGTAAGACCCTAAACCCTTGCTATGGTGATGGGGATAGAGTAAGACCCTAAACCCTTGCTATGGTGTTGGGGATAGAGTAAGACCCTAAACCCTTGCTAGGGTGATGGGGATAGAGTAAGACCCTAAACCCTTGCTAGGGTGATGGGGATAGAGTAAGACCCTAAACCCTTGCTAGGGTGATGGGGATGGAGTAAGACCCTAAACCCTTGCTAGGGTGATGGGGATAGAGTAAGACCCTAAACCCTTGTTATGGTGATGGGGATAGAGTAAGACCCTAAACCCTTGCTAGGGTGATGGGGATAGAGTAAGACCCTAAACCCTTGTTATGGTGATGGGGATAGAGTAAGGCCCTAAACCCTTGCTATGGTGATGGGGATAGAGTAAGGCCCTAAACCCTTGCTAGGGTGATGGGGATAGAGTAAGACCCTAAACCCTTGTTAGGGTGATGGGGATAGAGTAAGACCCTAAACCCTTGCTATGGTGATGGGGATAGAGTAAGACCCTAAACCCTTGCTAGGGTGATGGGGATAGAGTAAGACCCTAAACCCTTGCTATGGTGATAGAGTAAGACCCTAAACCCTTGCTATGGTGATGGGGATAGAGTAAGACCCTAAACCCTTGCTATGGTGATGGGGATAGAGTAAGACCCTAAACCCTTGCTATGGTGATGGGGATAGAGTAAGGCCCTAAACCCTTGCTAGGGTGATGGGGATAGAGTAAGGTCCTAAACCCTTGCTATGGTGATGGGGATAGAGTAAGACCCTAAACCCTTGCTAGGGTGATGGGGATAGAGTAAGACCCTAAACCCTTGCTATGGTGATGGGGATAGAGTAAGGCCCTAAACCCTTGCTATGGTGATGGTGATGGGGATAGAGTAAGACCCTAAACCCTTGCTATGGTGATGGGGATGGGAATTGAAGAAGGCCGTCAAACGAGCGTTTCGGCTCTGAGGGTCAGATTCAATCCCAGCGCTAGCCTCTTTGTGTCTGTTTTAGAGTCATGGGAGGGTTACAGAGAGAGAAGAGGAGGAGGTACTAATTTAAACCTGGTGTTAAATAATGAATCCGATTGGTTTGATTTTAGAGGAGAATCATATTGAGAATCAAATGTTTTTGTAACAAATCGGCCTGATAAGCAGCTCTTCAGATGGATTTGACAATCAGTGTTAATGAACAATGGAACAATACTGTTTATGACCTGGTTGTTCCTGAACCAGCACCTAGTTGTTCCTGAACCAGCACCTGGTTGTTCCTGAACCAGCACCTGGTTGTTCCTGAACCAGCACCTGGTTGGTCCTGAACCAGCACCTGGTTGTTCCTGAACCAGCACCTGGTTGTTCCTGAACCAGCACCTGGTTGGTCCTGAACCAGCACCTGGTTGGTCCTGATCCAGCACCTAGTTGTTCCTGAACCGGCACCTGGTTGTTCCTGAACCGGCACCTGGTTGTTCCTGAACCGGCACCTGGTTGTTCCTGAACCGGCACCTAGTTGTTCCTGAACCAGCACCTGGTTGTTCCTGATCCAGCACCTAGTTGTTCCTGAACCAGCACCTGGTTGTTCCTGAACCGGCACCTGGATGTTCCTGAACCGGCACCTGGATGTTCCTGAACCCTGGTTGTTCCTGATCCAGCACCTGGTTGTTCCTGAACCGGCACCTGGATGTTCCTGAACCGGCACCTGGTTGTTCCTGAACCGGCACCTAGTTGTTCCTGAACCAGCACCTGGTTGTTCCTGATCCAGCACCTAGTTGTTCCTGAACCAGCACCTGGTTGTTCCTGAACCGGCACCTGGATGTTCCTGAACCGGCACCTGGATGTTCCTGAACCCTGGTTGTTCCTGATCCAGCACCTGGTTGTTCCTGAACCAGCACCTGGTTGTTCCTGAACCAGCACCTGGATGTTCCTGAACCAGCACCTGGATGTTCCTGAACCAGCACCTGGTTGTTCCTGAACCAGCACCTGGTTGTTCCTGAACCAGCACCTGGATGTTCCTGAACCAGCACCTGGATGTTCCTGAACCAGCACCTGGATGGTCCTGATCCAGCACCTGGTTGTTCCTGAACCAGCACCTGGTTGTTCCTGAACCCTGGATGTTCCTGAACCAGCACCTGGTTGTTCCTGAACCCTGGATGTTCCTGAACCAGCACCTGGTTGTTCCTGAACCAGCACCTGGATGGTCCTGATCCAGCACCTGGTTGTTCCTGAACCAGCACCTGGTTGTTCCTGAACCAGTAGCTGGTTGTTCCTGAACCAGCACCTGGTTGTTCCTGAACCAGCACCTGGATGTTCCTGAACCAGCACCTGGATGTTCCTGAACCGGCACCTGGTTGTTCCTGAACCGGCACCTGGTTGTTCCTGAACCCTGGTTGTTCCTGAATCAACACCTGGTTGTTCCTGAACCAGCACCTGGTTGTTCCTGAACCCTGGTTGTTCCTGAACCGGCACCTGGTTGTTCCTGAACCCTGGTTGGTCCTGAACCAGCACCTGGTTGGTCCTGAACCAGCACCTGGTTGGTCCTGAACCGGCACCTGGTTGTTCCTGAACCCTGGTTGGTCCTGAACCAGCACCTGGTTGGTCCTGAACCAGCACCTGGTTGGTCCTGAACCAGCACCTGGTTGTTCCTGAACCAGCACCTGGTTGTTCCTGAACCAGCACCTGGTTGTTCCTGAACCCTGGTTGTTCCTGAACCAGCACCTGGTTGTTCCTGAACCAGCACCTGGTTGTTCCTGAACCAGCACCTGGTTGTTCCTGAACCAGTACCTAGTTGTTCCTGAACCGGCACCTGGTTGTTCCTGAACCAGCACCTGGTTGTTCCTGAACCAGCACCTGGTTGTTCCTGAACCAGCACCTGGTTGTTCCTGAACCAGCACCTGGTTGTTCCTGAACCAGCACCTGGTTGTTCCTGAACCAGGACCTGGTTGTTCCTGAACCAGCACCTGGTTGTTCCTGAACCAGGACCTGGTTCTTCCTGAACCAGCATCTGGATCAGACTCTACTGTGTTCTCTTTTCCTTTCTGTTCTTTTTTGTTTTTCTGCACCAAGAGGATATAAGAGTTATAGATGCCTCAGTCTGTTGTTGTTCTGCACCAAGAGGATATAAGAGTTATAGATGCCTCAGTCTGTTGTTGTTCTGCACCAAGAGGATATAAGAGTTATAGATGCCTCAGTCTGTTGTTTTTCTGCACCAAGAGGATATAAGAGTTATAGATGCCTCAGTCTGTTGTTTTTCTGCACCAAGAGGATATAAGAGTTATAGATGCCTCAGTCTGTTGTTTTTCTGCACCAAGAGGATATAAGAGTTATAGATGCCTCAGTCTGTTGTTTTTCTGCACCAAGAGGATATAAGAGTTATAGATGCACCAAGAGGACATAAGAGTTGTTGATGCCTCAGCCGGATGAACGGATATGGATTGAATGTTTACTGCCTGGAATGGTGGAATGTGTGTTTGCGTGTGTATTTATAACCTATTGTGGTCATCTCTTAGGGGACAATTACACTGTCACACAGCTTTCTAAGGAGTGTGTGTGTGTGTGTGTGTGTGTGTGTGTGTGTGTGTGTGTGTGTGTGTGTGTGTGTGTGTGTGTGTGTGTGTGTGTGTGTGTGTGTTAATGAAGCATTCACAGAGGACGAGACGAGGCGTAATCGCAAGAGGTGAAGTCATAATTACCCAGCATTATCTGTAATCACACACCTTCACTGAGACAGGCAAGCAAGCAACGCACGGTCACATGCAACGTAGGTCACATACAACACTGGAAACAGAAAACGAACAACAATATGAAACAGAATATAATTTCCTGGGATCCAAGCTGTAGGAGGAGTGTGTGTGTGTGTTTGTGTTAATGAGTCATTCACAATGGACGAGACTAGGCGTAATCAAAGAGGTGAAGTCATGAGAGAGAGAGAGAGAGATAGAGAGAGAGAGAGAGAGAGAGAGAGAGAGAGAGAGGGGAATGAACAAGGAGAGAAGGAGAGGGAGCAGGTAGAGAGATAATGAACAAGGAGAGAAGGAGAGGGAGCAGGTAGAGAGATAATGAACAAGGAGAGAAGGAGAGGGAGCAGGTAGAGAGATAATGAACAAGGAGAGAAGGAGAGGGAGCAGGTAGAGAGAGACTGAACAAGGAGTGAAGGAGAGGGAGCAGTTAGAGATATAATGAACAAGGATAAAAGGAGAGGGAGCAGGTAGAGAGAGAATGAACAAGGAGAGAAGGAGGAGGAGCAGGAGCAGGGAGAGAGAGAATGAACAAGGAGAGAAGGAGAGGGAGCAGGTAGAGAGAGAAGAGAGAATGAACAAGGAGAGAAGGAGAGGGAGCAGGTAGAGAGAGAATGAACAAGGAGAGGAGGAGAGGGAGCAGGTAGAGAGAGAATGAACAAGGAGAGAAGGAGAGGGAGCAGGTAGAGAGAGAATGAACAAGGAGAGAAGGAGAGGGAGCAGGGAGAGAGAGAATGAACAAGGAGAGAAGGAGAGGGAGCAGGTAGAGAGAGAATGAACAAGGAGAGGAGGAGAGGGAGCAGGTAGAGAGAGAATGAACAAGGAGAGAAGGAGAGGGAGCAGGTAGAGAGAGAATGAACAAGGAGAGAAGGAGAGGGAGCAGGTAGAGAGAGAATGAACAAGGAGAGGATGAGAGGGAGCAGGTAGAGAGAGAATGAACAAGGAGAGAAGGAGAGGGAGCAGGTAGAGAGATAATGAACAAGGAGAGGAGGAGAGGGAACAAGGAGAGAGAGAATGAACAAGGAGAGAAGGAGAGGGAGCAGGTAGAGAGAGAAGAGAGAATGAACAAGGAGAGAAGGAGAGGGGACAGGTAGAGAGAGAATGAACAAGGAGAGAAGGAGAGGGAGCAGGTAGAGAGAGAAGAGAGAATGAACAAGGAGAGAAGGAGAGGGAGCAGGGAGAGAGAGAATGAACAAGGAGAGAAGGAGGAGGAGCAGGTAGAGAGAGAATGAACAAGGAGAGGAGGAGAGGGAGCAGGTAGAGAGAGAAGAGAGAATGAACAAGGAGAGAAGGAGAGGGAGCAGGTAGAGAGAGAATGAACAAGGAGAGGAGGAGAGGGAGCAGATAGAGAGAGAATGAACAAGGAGAGGAGAGGGAGCAGGTAGAGAGAGAATGAACAAGGAGAGAAGGAGAGGGAGCAGGTAGAGAGAGAATGAACAAGGAGAGAATGAGAGGGAGCAGGTAGAGAGAGAATGAACAAGGAGAGAAGGAGAGGGAGCAGGTAGAGAGATAATGAACAAGGAGAGGAGGAGAGGGAACAAGGAGAGAGAGAATGAACAAGGAGAGAAGGAGAGGGAGCAGGTAGAGAGAGAAGAGAGAATGAAGAGGAGAGGGAGCAGGTAGAGAGAGAATGAACAAGGAGACCTGTTTACCAGAACTGGCTGGGCTGCTGGCTGGGCTGCTGGCTTGGCTGCTGGCTGGGCTGCTGGCTGTGTTGCTGGCTGGGCTGCTGGCTGTGTTGCTGGCTGGGCTGCTGGCTGTGTTGCTGGCTGGGCTGCTGGCTTGGCTGCTGGCTGTGTTGCTGGCTGGGCTGCTGGCTTGGCTGCTGGCTGTGTTGCTGGCTGTGTTGCTGGCTTGGCTGCTGGCTGTGTTGCTGGCTTGGCTGCTGGCTGGGCTGCTGTCTGTGTTGCTGGCTGTGCTGCTGGCTTGGCTGCTGGTTTGGCTGCTGGCTGTGCTGCTGGCTGGGCTGCTGGCTGGGCTGCTGGCTTGGCTGCTGGCTGGGCTGCTGGCTGTGTTGCTGGCTGTGCTGCTGGCTGGGCTGCTGGCTGGGCTGCTGGCTTGGCTGCTGGCTGGGCTGCTGGCTGTGTTGCTGGCTGGGCTGCTGGCTGTGTTGCTGGCTGGGCTGCTGGCTGTGTTGCTGGCTGGGCTGCTGGCTGTGTTGCTGGCTGGGCTGCTGGCTTGGCTGCTGGCTATGTTGCTGGCTGGGCTGCTGGCTTGGCTGCTGGCTGTGTTGCTGGCTGTGTTGCTGGCTGTGTTGTTGGCTTGGCTGCTGGCTGTGCTGCTGGCTGTGTTGCTGGCTGGGCTGCTGGCTTGGCTGCTGGCTGTGCTGCTGGCTGTGCTGCTGGCTGTGTTGCTGGCTGGGCTGCTGGCTTGGCTGCTGGCTGTGCTGCTGGCTGTGTTGCTGGCTGGGCTGCTGGCTGTGCTGCTGGCTGTGTTTCTGGCTGTGTTGCTGGCTTGGCTGCTGGCTTGGCTGCTGGCTGTGCTGCTGGCTATGTTGCTGGCTTGGCTGCTGGCTTGGCTGCTGGCTGTGCTGCTGGCTGTGTTGCTGGCTTGGCTGCTGGCTGTGCTGCTGGCTGTGTTGCTGGCTGTGTTAATGGCTGGGCTGCTGGCTGGGCTGCTGGCTGGGCTGCTGGCTGGGCTGCTGGCTGTGTTTCTGGCTGTGCTGCTGGCTGGGCTGCTGGCTGTGTTGCTGGCTGTGCTGCTGGCTTGGCTGCTGGCTGGGCTGCTGGCTGGGCTGTTGGATGGGCTGCTGGCTGGGCTGCTGGCTGTGCTGCTGGCTGTGCTACTGACTGGGCTGCTGGCTGGGCTGCTGTCAGGGCTGCTGGCTGTGCTGCTGGCTTGGCTGCTGGCTGGGCTGCTGGCTGGACTGATGGCTGGGCTGCTGGCTGGGCTGCTGGCTGGACTGATGGCTGGGCTGATGGCTGGGCTGCTGGCTGGGCTGCTGGCTGGGCTGCTGGCTGGACTGATGGCTGGGCTGATGGCTGGGCTGATGGCTGGGCTGCTGGCTGTGCTGCTGGCTGGGCTGCTGGATGGGCTGCTGGCTGGGCTGATGGCTGGGTTGATGGCTGGGCTGATGGCTGGGCTGCTGGCTGGGCTGATGGCTGGACTGATGGCTGGGCTGATGGCTGGGCTGATGGCTGGTCTGCTGGCTGGGCTGCTGACTGGGCTGATGGCTGGGCTGATGGCTGGGCTGCTGGCTGGGCTGATGGCTGGGCTGATGGCTGAGCTGCTAGCTGGGCTGATGGCTGGGCTGATGGCTGGGCTGATGGCTGGGCTGATGGCTGGGCTGATGGCTGGGCTGCTGGCTGGGCTGATGGCTGGGCTGATGGCTGAGCTGCTGGCTGGTCTGCTGGCTGGGCTGATGGCTGGGCTGATGGCTGGGCTGATGGCTGGGCTGATGGCTGAGCTGCTGGCTGGGCTGATGGCTGGGCTGCTGGCTGGGCTGATGGCTGGGGGCACTGACTGGGCTTCTGGCTGTGCTTCTGGCTGTGCTTCTGGCTGGGCTGAGTGCTGGGCTGCTGGCTGGGCTGCTGGCTGGGCTGCTGGCTGGGCTGCTGGCTGGGCTGCTGGCTGGGCTGATGGCTGGGCTGATGGCTGGGCTGATGGCTGGGCTGATGGCTGGGCTGCTGGCTGGGCTGCTGGCTGGGCTGATGGCTGGGCTGATGGCTGGGCTGATGGCTGGGCTGATGGCTGGGTTGATGGCTGGGCTGCTGGCTGGGCTGCTGGCTGGGCTGCTGGCTGGGCTGATGGCTGGGCTGATGGCTGGGCTGCTGGCTGGGCTGATGGCTGGGCTGATGGCTGGGCTGATGGCTGGGCTGATGGCTGGGCTGATGGCTGGGCTGCTGCGGAGAGACACTTTAGGGTCAGTATTTAAAGAACCACTGGGATTTAAAATGTAAAATGTAAATGACTACACACAATGACTACACACACACACACACACACACACACATACACATACACATACACACACACACACTTGCACGAGTGGGCGCAGGCAGACACGCAGGCAGGCACACGTACACACACACACACACACAACACACACAAGCTATCTTGAAGTGGAGTTGACTCAAGTGTTATTTTCACTGATTAATTATGGGGTTTTAGTTGATAGCTGAATGCTTCTTCTGAGGTTTTCAGAGAGCGGCTTTCTGAAACGTTTAACGACGACAGGCTTGAGTGGAGAGGGAGGGAGAGAGAGGGGGAGGAGGCAGAGACAGAACAGAGAGAGGGGGAGAGGGAGAGGGGTCAGAGACATAACAGAGAGAGTGGGAGAGGGGAGGACTCAGAGACAGAACAGAGAGAGTGGGAGAGGGGGAAGAGGCAGAGACAGAACAGAGAGAGAGGGAGAGGGAGAGGAGGCAGAGACAGAACAGAGAGAGTGGGAGAGGGAGAGGAGGCAGAGACAGAACAGAGAGAGTGGGAGAGGGGGAGGAGGCAGAGAAAGAACAGAGAGAGTGGGAGAGGGGGAGGAGACAGAGACAGAACAGAGACAGTGGGAGAGGGAGAGGAGGCAGAGACAGAACAGAGAGAGTGGGAGAGGGGGAGGAGACAGAGACAGAACAGAGAGAGTGGGAGAGGGGGAGGAGGCAGAGACAGAACAGAGAGAGTGGGGGAGGGAGAGGCGTCAGAGACAGAAAAGAGAGAGTGGGAGAGGGGGAGGAGACAGAGACAGAACAGAGAGAGTGGGAGAGGGAGAGAAGGCTGAGACAGAACAGAGAGAGTGGGAGAGGGGGAGGAGGCAGAGACAGAACAGAGAGAGTGGGAGAGGGGGAGGAGGCAGAGACAGAACAGAGAGAGTGGGAGAGGGGGAGGAGGCAGAGACAGAACAGAGAGAGTGGGAGAGGGAGAGGAGGCAGAGACAGAACAGAGAGAGTGGGAGAGGGAGAGGGGGAGGAGGCAGAGACAGAACAGAGAGAGTGGGAGAGGGAGAGGAGGCAGAGACAGAACAGAGAGAGTATCAAATATGAAACTGATTCAACAAGATCTCACGGTCTCACCAATTTGACTTCAGATTCTGACGTTTATCCATGTTTCTCCAAATGTCAAATTTGCAGGTGTTTGTGACAACCTAAGGTTCTCCTGCTGCTGCATCTCATTCATGAATTCTGAGTGGTTTAGTTAAGGGTTAATGTTTGGGATTAAGGGTTAATGTTTGGGATTAAGGGTTAATGTTTGGGATTAAGACATTCATTCTGAATGGTTAAATTAAGGGTTAATGTTTGGGATTAAGACATTCATTCTGAATGGTTAAATTAAGGGTTAATGTTTGGGGTTAAGGGTTAATGTTTGGGATTAAGACATTCATTCTGAATGGTTAAATTAAGGGTTAATGTTTGGGGTTAAGGGTTAATGTTTGGGATTAAGGGTTAATGTTTGTGATTAATGCATTCATTCTGAATGGTTTAGTTGAGGGTTAATGTTTGGGATTAAGGGTTAATGTTTGGGATTAAGACATTCATTCTGAATGGTTTAGTTAAGGGTTAATGTTTGGGATTAAGGCATTCATTCTGAATGGTTTAGTTGAGGGTTAATGTTTGGGATTAAGGCATTCATTCTGAATGGTTTAGTTGAGGGTTAATGTTTGGGATTAAGGGTTAATGTTTGGGATTAAGGGTTAATGTTTGGGATTAAGACATTCATTCTGAATGGTTTAGTTTCTGAATGGTTTAGTTAAGGGTTAATGTTTGGGATTAAGGGTTAATGTTTGGGATTAAGACATTCATTCTGAAGGGTTTAGTTGAGGGTTAATGTTTGGGATTAAGGCATTCATTCTGAATGGTTTAGTTGAGGGTTAATGTTTGGGATTAAGGGTTAATGTTTGGGATTAAGACATTCATTCTGAATGGTTTAGTTAAGGGTTAATGTTTGGGGTTAAGACATTCATTCTGAATGGTTTAGTTAGGGTTGGGGGTTTGGGATTAAGGGTTAATGTTTGGGATTAAGACATTCATTCTGAATGGTTTAGTTAAGGGTTAATGTTTGGGATTAAGGCATTCATTCTGAATGGTTTAGTTGAGGGTTAATGTTTGGGGTTAAGGCATTCATTCTGAATGGTTTAGTTGTGGGTTAATGTTTGGGATTAAGGGTTAATGTTTGGGATTAAGACATTCATTCTGAATGGTTTAGTTGAGGGTTAATGTTTGGGATTAAGGGTTAATGTTTGGGATTAAGGCATTCATTCTGAATGGTTTAGTTGAGGGTTAATGTTTGGGATTAAGAGTTAATGTTTGGGATTAAAACATTCATTCTGACTGGTTTAGTTAAGGGTTAATGTTTGGGATTAAGGCATTCATTCTGAATGGTTTAGTTAAGGGTTAATGTTTGGGATTAAGGGTTAATGTTTGGGATTAAGACATTCATTCTGAATGGTTTAGTTAAGGGTTAATGTTTGGGATTAAGACATTCATTCTGAATGGTTTAGTTAAGGGTTAATGTTTGGGATTAAGACATTCATTCTGAATGGTTTATTTAAGGGTTAATGTTTGGGATTAAGACATTCATTCTGAATGGTTTAGTTAAGGGTTAATGTTTGGGATTAAGGCATTCATTCTGAATGGTTTAGTTAAGGGTTAATGTTTGGGATTAAGACATTCATTCTGAATGGTTTAGTTAAGGGTTAATGTTTGGGATTAAGGCATTCATTCTGAATGGTTTAGTTGAGGGTTAATGTTTGGGATTAAGACATTCATTCTGAAGGGTTTAGTTACGGGTTAATGTTTGGGATTAAGGGTTAATGTTTGGGATTAAGGCATTCATTCTGAAGGGTTTAGTTGAGGGTTAATGTTTGGGATTAAGGCATTCATTCTGAATGGTTTAGTTAAGGGTTAATGTTTGGGATTAAGACATTCATTCTGAAGGGTTTAGTTAAGGGTTAATGTTTGGGATTAAGGGTTAATGTTTGGGATTAAGGCATTCATTCTGAAGGGTTTAGTTGAGGGTTAATGTTTGGGATTAAGGGTTAATGTTTGGGATCAAGGGTTAATGTTTGGGATTAAGGCATTCATTCTGAATGGTTTAGTTAAGGGTTAATGTTTAGGATTAAGGCATTCATTCTGAATGGTTTAGTTGAGGGTTAATGTTTGGGATTAAGGGTTAATGTTTGGGATCAAGGGTTAATGTTTGGGATTAAAACAATAAACAATAAAAGTGTCAACCACAGGGATAGCCTGGGGGAGGTCCAAACACTCCTTCTCTCCTTCTCCCTTCTTCTCCTTCCCTTCTCTCCTTCTCTCCTTCCCTTCTCTCCTTCCCTTCTCTCCTTCTCTCCTTCCCAACTCTCCTTCTCTCCTTCCCTTCTCTCCTTCTCTCCTTCCCTTCTCTCCTTCCCTTCTCCCTTCTCTCCTTCCCTTTCTTCCTTCTCCCTTCTCTTCCCTTCTCCTTCTCCTCTCCCTTCTCTCCTTCCCAAATCTCCTTCTCTCCTTCCCTTCTCTCCTTCTCTCCTTCCCTTCTCTCCTACCCTCCTTCCCTTCTCTCCTCTCCTTCCCTTCTCTCCTTCCCTTCTCTCCTTCTCCTTATTTTTCTCCTTCCCTTCTCTCCTTCCCTTCTCTCCTACCATCCTCCCCTTCTCTCCTTTTCTATTTTTCTCCTTCCCTTCTCTCCTTCCCTTCTCTTCTTCCCTTCTCTCCTACCCTCCTCCCCTTCTCTCCTTCTCCCTTCTTCTCCTTCCCTTCTCTCCTTCCCTCCTTCCCTTCTCTCCTTCCCTTCTCTAATTCTCTCCATCTCATCTTCTCTCATCCTAATAAATGAGGTTGGGTCTCTAAAAACCACTGGAGGTTGGTGGCACCTTAATTGGGGAGGACGTGCTCGTTGGTAACGGCAGGAGCAGAATGGGTGAAATGCTATCAAACACGTCAAACAGATGGTTTTGACGGAGCATTTAACCTGCTCCGTTCCAGCCCTTTACTACGAGCTGTCCTCCCCTCAGCAGCCTCCGCTGCTCTCAACCAATTAAAACCAGAGCTGGGAACCAACAGTCGGAGCCGCTAGTTAGTGAGTACAGCTGATGCTGCAGTAGCCAGGGACTTTAACAGAGGACCATTCTATTAGGA
>NC_092086.1:7304860-7372360 GCF_045679555.1 Salvelinus alpinus | reverse complement strand
TGTACATCATTAGAGTATTCACACCATCCTGATTGTCCTCCACATGTAACCCCTCAACAGGACTGTACATCATTAGAGTATTCACACCATCCTGATTGTCTTCCACATGTAACCCCTCAACAGGACTGTACATCATTAGAGTATTCACACCATCCTGATTGTTCTCCACATGTAACCCCTCAACAGGACTGTACATCATTAGAGTATTCACACCATCCTGATTGTCTTCCACATGTAACCCCTCAACAGGACTGTACATCATTAGAGTATTCACACCATCCTGATTGTCTTCCACATGTAACCCCTCAACAGGACTGTACATCATTAGAGTATTCACACCATCCTGATTGTCTTCTACATGTAACCCCTCAACAGGACTGGACATCATTAGAGTATTCACACCATCCTGATTGTCTTCCACATGTAACCCCTCAACAGGACTGGACATCATTAGAGTATTCACACCATCCTGATTGTCTTCTACATGTAACCCCTCAACAGGACTGTACATCATTAGAGTATTCACACCATCCTGATTGTCCTCCACATGTAACCCCTCAACAGGACTGTACATCATTAGAGTATTCACACCATCCTGATTGTCCTCCACATGTAACCCCTCAACAGGACTGTACATCATTAGAGTATTCACACCATCCTGATTGTCCTCCACATGTAACCCCTCAACAGGACTGTACATCATTAGAGTATTCACACCATCCTGATTGTCCTCCACATGTAACCCCTCAACAGGACTGTACATCATTAGAGTATTCACACCATCCTGATTGTCTTCCACATGTAACCCCTCAACAGGACTGTACATCATTAGAGTATTCACACCATCCTGATTGTTCTCCACATGTAACCCCTCAACAGGACTGTACATCATTAGAGTATTCACACCATCCTGATTGTCTTCCACATGTAACCCCTCAACAGGACTGTACATCATTAGAGTATTCACACCATCCTGATTGTCTTCCACATGTAACCCCTCAACAGGACTGTACATCATTAGAGTATTCACACCATCCTGATTGTCTTCTACATGTAACCCCTCAACAGGACTGGACATCATTAGAGTATTCACACCATCCTGATTGTCTTCCACATGTAACCCCTCAACAGGACTGGACATCATTAGAGTATTCACACCATCCTGATTGTCTTCCACATGTAAACCCTCAACAGGACTGTACATCATTAGAGTATTCACACCATCCTGATTGTCCTCCACATGTAACCCATCAACAGGATTGTACATCATTAGAGTATTCACACCATCCTGATTGTCTTCCACATGTAACCCCTCAACAGGACTGGACATCATTAGAGTATTCACACCATCCTGATTGTCTTCTACATGTAACCCCTCAACAGGACTGTACATCATTAGAGTATTCACACCATCCTGATTGTCTTCCACATGTAACCCCTCAACAGGACTGTACATCATTAGAGTATTCACACCATCCTGATTGTCCTCCACATGTAACCCCTCAACAGGACTGGACATCATTAGAGTATTCACACCATCCTGATTGTCCTCCACATGTAACCCCTCAACAGGACTGTACATCATTAGAGTATTCACACCATCCTGATTGTCTTCCACATGTAACCCCTCAACAGGACTGGACATCATTAGAGTATTCACACCATCCTGATTGTCCTCCACATGTAACCCCTCAACAGGACTGTACATCATTAGAGTATTCACACCATCCTGATTGTCCTCCACATGTAACCCCTCAACAGGACTGTACATCATTAGAGTATTCACACCATCCTGATTGTCTTCCACATGTAACCCCTCAACAGGACTGTACATCATTAGAGTATTCACACCATCCTGATTGTTCTCCACATGTAACCCCTCAACAGGACTGTACATCATTAGAGTATTCACACCATCCTGATTGTCTTCCACATGTAACCCCTCAACAGGACTGTACATCATTAGAGTATTCACACCATCCTGATTGTCTTCCACATGTAACCCCTCAACAGGACTGTACATCATTAGAGTATTCACACCATCCTGATTGTCTTCTACATGTAACCCCTCAACAGGACTGGACATCATTAGAGTATTCACACCATCCTGATTGTCTTCCACATGTAACCCCTCAACAGGACTGGACATCATTAGAGTATTCACACCATCCTGATTGTCTTCTACATGTAACCCCTCAACAGGACTGTACATCATTAGAGTATTCACACCATCCTGATTGTCCTCCACATGTAACCCCTCAACAGGACTGTACATCATTAGAGTATTCACACCATCCTGATTGTCCTCCACATGTAACCCCTCAACAGGACTGTACATCATTAGAGTATTCACACCATCCTGATTGTCCTCCACATGTAACCCCTCAACAGGACTGTACATCATTAGAGTATTCACACCATCCTGATTGTCCTCCACATGTAACCCCTCAACAGGACTGTACATCATTAGAGTATTCACACCATCCTGATTGTCTTCCACATGTAACCCCTCAACAGGACTGTACATCATTAGAGTATTCACACCATCCTGATTGTTCTCCACATGTAACCCCTCAACAGGACTGTACATCATTAGAGTATTCACACCATCCTGATTGTCTTCCACATGTAACCCCTCAACAGGACTGTACATCATTAGAGTATTCACACCATCCTGATTGTCTTCCACATGTAACCCCTCAACAGGACTGTACATCATTAGAGTATTCACACCATCCTGATTGTCTTCTACATGTAACCCCTCAACAGGACTGGACATCATTAGAGTATTCACACCATCCTGATTGTCTTCCACATGTAACCCCTCAACAGGACTGGACATCATTAGAGTATTCACACCATCCTGATTGTCTTCTACATGTAACCCCTCAACAGGACTGTACATCATTAGAGTATTCACACCATCCTGATTGTCTTCCACATGTAACCCCTCAACAGGACTGTACATCATTAGAGTATTCACACCATCCTGATTGTCTTCCACATGTAACCCCTCAACAGGACTGTACATCATTAGAGTATTCACACCATCCTGATTGTCCTCCACATATAACCCCTCAATAGGACTGTACATCATTAGAGTATTCACACCATCCTGATTGTCCTCCACATGTAACCCATCAACAGGATTGTACATCATTAGAGTATTCACACCATCCTGATTGTCTTCCACATGTAACCCCTCAACAGGACTGGACATCATTAGAGTATTCACACCATCCTGATTGTCTTCTACATGTAACCCCTCAACAGGACTGTACATCATTAGAGTATTCACACCATCCTGATTGTCTTCCACATGTAACCCCTCAACAGGACTGTACATCATTAGAGTATTCACACCATCCTGATTGTCCTCCACATGTAACCCCTCAACAGGACTGGACATCATTAGAGTATTCACACCATCCTGATTGTCCTCCACATGTAACCCCTCAACAGGACTGTACATCATTAGAGTATTCACACCATCCTGATTGTCTTCCACATGTAACCCCTCAACAGGACTGGACATCATTAGAGTATTCACACCATCCTGATTGTCCTCCACATGTAACCCCTCAACAGGACTGTACATCATTAGAGTATTCACACCATCCTGATTGTCCTCCACATATAACCCCTCAATAGGACTGTACATCATTAGAGTATTCACACCATCCTGATTGTCTTCCACATGTAACCCCTCAACAGGACTGTACATCATTAGAGTATTCACACCATCCTGATTGTTCTCCACATGTAACCCCTCAACAGGACTGTACATCATTAGAGTATTCACACCATCCTGATTGTCTTCCACATGTAACCCCTCAACAGGACTGTACATCATTAGAGTATTCACACCATCCTGATTGTCTTCCACATGTAACCCCTCAACAGGACTGTACATCATTAGAGTATTCACACCCTCCTGATTGTCTTCTACATGTAACCCCTCAACAGGACTGGACATCATTAGAGTATTCACACCATCCTGATTGTCTTCCACATGTAACCCCTCAACAGGACTGGACATCATTAGAGTATTCACACCATCCTAATTGTCTTCTACATGTAACCCCTCAACAGGACTGTACATCATTAGAGTATTCACACCATCCTGATTGTCTTCCACATGTAACCCCTCAACAGGACTGTACATCATTAGAGTATTCACACCATCCTGATTGTCTTCCACATGTAACCCCTCAACAGGACTGGACATCATTAGAGTATTCACACCATCCTGATTGTCCTCCACATGTAACCCCTCAACAGGACTGTACATCATTAGAGTATTCACACCATCCTGATTGTCCTCCACATGTAACCCCTCAACAGGACTGTACATCATTAGAGTATTCACACCATCCTGATTGTCTTCCACATGTAACCCCTCAACAGGACTGTACATCATTAGAGTATTCACACCATACTGATTGTCCTCCACATGTAACCCCTCAACAGGACTGGACATCATTAGAGTATTCACACCATCCTGATTGTCTTCCACATGTAACCCCTCAACAGGACTGTACATCATTAGAGTATTCACACCATCCTGATTGTCTTCCACATGTAACCCCTCAACAGGACTGGACATCATTAGAGTATTCACACCATCCTGATTGTCTTCTACATGTAACCCCTCAACAGGATTGGACATCATTAGAGTATTCACACCATCCTGATTGTCCTCCACATGTAACCCCTCAACAGGACTGGACATCATTAGAGTATTCACACCATCCTGATTGTCCTCCACATGTAACCCCTCAACAGGACTGGACATCATTAGATTATTCACACCATCCTGATTGTCTTCCACATGTAACCCCTCAACAGGACTGGACATCATTAGAGTATTCACACCATCCTGATTGTCTTCTACATGTAACCCCTCAACAGGACTGGACATCATTAGAGTATTCACACCATCCTGATTGTCTTCCACATGTAACCCCTCAACAGGACTGTACATCATTAGAGTATTCACACCATCCTGATTGTCCTCCACATGTAACCCCTCAACAGGACTGTACATCATTAGAGTATTCACACCATCCTGATTGTCTTCCACATGTAACCCCTCATCAGGACTGTACATCATTAGAGTATTCACACCATCCTGATTGTTCTCCACATGTAACCCCTCAACAGGACTGTACATCATTAGAGTATTCACACCATCCTGATTGTCTTCCACATGTAACCCCTCAACAGGACTGTACATCATTAGAGTATTCACACCATCCTGATTGTCCTCCACATGTAACCCCTCAACAGGACTGTACATCATTAGAGTATTCACACCATCCTGATTGTCCTCCACATGTAACCCCTCAACAGGACTGTACATCATTAGAGTATTCACACCATCCTGATTGTCTTCCACATGTAACCCCTCAACAGGACTGTACATCATTAGAGTATTCACACCATACTGATTGTCCTCCACATGTAACCCCTCAACAGGACTGGACATCATTAGAGTATTCACACCATCCTGATTGTCTTCCACATGTAACCCCTTAACAGGACTGTACATCATTAGAGTATTCACACCATCCTGATTGTCTTCCACATGTAACCCCTCAACAGGACTTGACATTATTAGAGTATTCACACCATCCTGATTGTCTTCCACATGTAACCCCTCAACAGGACTGTACATCATTAGAGTATTCACACCTTCCTGATTGTCTTCCACATGTAACCCCTCAACAGGACTGGACATCATTAGAGTATTCACACCATCCTGATTGTCCTCCACATGTAACCCCTCAACAGGACCGGACATCATTAGAGTATTCACACCATCCTGATTGTCCTCCACATGTAACCCCTCAACAGGACTGGACATCATTAGAGTATTCACACCATCCTGATTGTCTTCTACATGTAACCCCTCAACAGGATTGGACATCATTAGAGTATTCACACCATCCTGATTGTCCTCCACATGTAACCCCTCAACAGGACTGGACATCATTAGAGTATTCACACCATCCTGATTGTCCTCCACATGTAACCCCTCAACAGGACTGGACATCATTAGATTATTCACACCATCCTGATTGTCTTCCACATGTAACCCCTCAACAGGACTGGACATCATTAGAGTATTCACACCATCCTGATTGTCTTCTACATGTAACCCCTCAACAGGACTGGACATCATTAGAGTATTCACACCATCCTGATTGTCTTCCACATGTAACCCCTCAACAGGACTGTACATCATTAGAGTATTCACACCATCCTGATTGTCTTCCACATGTAACCCCTCAACAGGACTGGACATCATTAGAGTATTCACACCATCCTGATTGTCCTCCACATGTAACCCCTCAACAGGACTGTACATCATTAGAGTATTCACACCATCCTGATTGTCCTCCACATATAACCCCTCAATAGGACTGTACATCATTAGAGTATTCACACCATCCTGATTGTCTTCCACATGTAACCCCTCAACAGGACTGTACATCATTAGAGTATTCACACCATCCTGATTGTTCTCCACATGTAACCCCTCAACAGGACTGTACATCATTAGAGTATTCACACCATCCTGATTGTCTTCCACATGTAACCCCTCAACAGGACTGTACATCATTAGAGTATTCACACCATCCTGATTGTCTTCCACATGTAACCCCTCAACAGGACTGTACATCATTAGAGTATTCACACCCTCCTGATTGTCTTCTACATGTAACCCCTCAACAGGACTGGACATCATTAGAGTATTCACACCATCCTGATTGTCTTCCACATGTAACCCCTCAACAGGACTGGACATCATTAGAGTATTCACACCATCCTGATTGTCTTCTACATGTAACCCCTCAACAGGACTGTACATCATTAGAGTATTCACACCATCCTGATTGTCTTCCACATGTAACCCCTCAACAGGACTGTACATCATTAGAGTATTCACACCATCCTGATTGTCTTCCACATGTAACCCCTCAACAGGACTGGACATCATTAGAGTATTCACACCATCCTGATTGTCCTCCACATGTAACCCCTCAACAGGACTGTACATCATTAGAGTATTCACACCATCCTGATTGTCCTCCACATGTAACCCCTCAACAGGACTGTACATCATTAGAGTATTCACACCATCCTGATTGTCTTCCACATGTAACCCCTCAACAGGACTGTACATCATTAGAGTATTCACACCATACTGATTGTCCTCCACATGTAACCCCTCAACAGGACTGGACATCATTAGAGTATTCACACCATCCTGATTGTCTTCCACATGTAACCCCTCAACAGGACTGTACATCATTAGAGTATTCACACCATCCTGATTGTCCTCCACATATAACCCCTCAATAGGACTGTACATCATTAGAGTATTCACACCATCCTGATTGTCTTCCACATGTAACCCCTCAACAGGACTGTACATCATTAGAGTATTCACACCATCCTGATTGTTCTCCACATGTAACCCCTCAACAGGACTGTACATCATTAGAGTATTCACACCATCCTGATTGTCTTCCACATGTAACCCCTCAACAGGACTGTACATCATTAGAGTATTCACACCATCCTGATTGTCTTCCACATGTAACCCCTCAACAGGACTGTACATCATTAGAGTATTCACACCCTCCTGATTGTCTTCTACATGTAACCCCTCAACAGGACTGGACATCATTAGAGTATTCACACCATCCTGATTGTCTTCCACATGTAACCCCTCAACAGGACTGGACATCATTAGAGTATTCACACCATCCTAATTGTCTTCTACATGTAACCCCTCAACAGGACTGTACATCATTAGAGTATTCACACCATCCTGATTGTCTTCCACATGTAACCCCTCAACAGGACTGTACATCATTAGAGTATTCACACCATCCTGATTGTCTTCCACATGTAACCCCTCAACAGGACTGGACATCATTAGAGTATTCACACCATCCTGATTGTCCTCCACATGTAACCCCTCAACAGGACTGTACATCATTAGAGTATTCACACCATCCTGATTGTCCTCCACATGTAACCCCTCAACAGGACTGTACATCATTAGAGTATTCACACCATCCTGATTGTCTTCCACATGTAACCCCTCAACAGGACTGTACATCATTAGAGTATTCACACCATACTGATTGTCCTCCACATGTAACCCCTCAACAGGACTGGACATCATTAGAGTATTCACACCATCCTGATTGTCTTCCACATGTAACCCCTCAACAGGACTGTACATCATTAGAGTATTCACACCATCCTGATTGTCTTCCACATGTAACCCCTCAACAGGACTGGACATCATTAGAGTATTCACACCATCCTGATTGTCTTCTACATGTAACCCCTCAACAGGATTGGACATCATTAGAGTATTCACACCATCCTGATTGTCCTCCACATGTAACCCCTCAACAGGACTGGACATCATTAGAGTATTCACACCATCCTGATTGTCCTCCACATGTAACCCCTCAACAGGACTGGACATCATTAGATTATTCACACCATCCTGATTGTCTTCCACATGTAACCCCTCAACAGGACTGGACATCATTAGAGTATTCACACCATCCTGATTGTCTTCTACATGTAACCCCTCAACAGGACTGGACATCATTAGAGTATTCACACCATCCTGATTGTCTTCCACATGTAACCCCTCAACAGGACTGTACATCATTAGAGTATTCACACCATCCTGATTGTCCTCCACATGTAACCCCTCAACAGGACTGTACATCATTAGAGTATTCACACCATCCTGATTGTCTTCCACATGTAACCCCTCATCAGGACTGTACATCATTAGAGTATTCACACCATCCTGATTGTTCTCCACATGTAACCCCTCAACAGGACTGTACATCATTAGAGTATTCACACCATCCTGATTGTCTTCCACATGTAACCCCTCAACAGGACTGTACATCATTAGAGTATTCACACCATCCTGATTGTCCTCCACATGTAACCCCTCAACAGGACTGTACATCATTAGAGTATTCACACCATCCTGATTGTCCTCCACATGTAACCCCTCAACAGGACTGTACATCATTAGAGTATTCACACCATCCTGATTGTCTTCCACATGTAACCCCTCAACAGGACTGTACATCATTAGAGTATTCACACCATACTGATTGTCCTCCACATGTAACCCCTCAACAGGACTGGACATCATTAGAGTATTCACACCATCCTGATTGTCTTCCACATGTAACCCCTTAACAGGACTGTACATCATTAGAGTATTCACACCATCCTGATTGTCTTCCACATGTAACCCCTCAACAGGACTTGACATTATTAGAGTATTCACACCATCCTGATTGTCTTCCACATGTAACCCCTCAACAGGACTGTACATCATTAGAGTATTCACACCTTCCTGATTGTCTTCCACATGTAACCCCTCAACAGGACTGGACATCATTAGAGTATTCACACCATCCTGATTGTCCTCCACATGTAACCCCTCAACAGGACCGGACATCATTAGAGTATTCACACCATCCTGATTGTCCTCCACATGTAACCCCTCAACAGGACTGGACATCATTAGAGTATTCACACCATCCTGATTGTCTTCTACATGTAACCCCTCAACAGGATTGGACATCATTAGAGTATTCACACCATCCTGATTGTCCTCCACATGTAACCCCTCAACAGGACTGGACATCATTAGAGTATTCACACCATCCTGATTGTCCTCCACATGTAACCCCTCAACAGGACTGGACATCATTAGATTATTCACACCATCCTGATTGTCTTCCACATGTAACCCCTCAACAGGACTGGACATCATTAGAGTATTCACACCATCCTGATTGTCTTCTACATGTAACCCCTCAACAGGACTGGACATCATTAGAGTATTCACACCATCCTGATTGTCTTCCACATGTAACCCCTCAACAGGACTGTACATCATTAGAGTATTCACACCATCCTGATTGTCTTCCACATGTAACCCCTCAACAGGACTGGACATCATTAGAGTATTCACACCATCCTGATTGTCCTCCACATGTAACCCCTCAACAGGACTGTACATCATTAGAGTATTCACACCATCCTGATTGTCCTCCACATATAACCCCTCAATAGGACTGTACATCATTAGAGTATTCACACCATCCTGATTGTCTTCCACATGTAACCCCTCAACAGGACTGTACATCATTAGAGTATTCACACCATCCTGATTGTTCTCCACATGTAACCCCTCAACAGGACTGTACATCATTAGAGTATTCACACCATCCTGATTGTCTTCCACATGTAACCCCTCAACAGGACTGTACATCATTAGAGTATTCACACCATCCTGATTGTCTTCCACATGTAACCCCTCAACAGGACTGTACATCATTAGAGTATTCACACCCTCCTGATTGTCTTCTACATGTAACCCCTCAACAGGACTGGACATCATTAGAGTATTCACACCATCCTGATTGTCTTCCACATGTAACCCCTCAACAGGACTGGACATCATTAGAGTATTCACACCATCCTGATTGTCTTCTACATGTAACCCCTCAACAGGACTGTACATCATTAGAGTATTCACACCATCCTGATTGTCTTCCACATGTAACCCCTCAACAGGACTGTACATCATTAGAGTATTCACACCATCCTGATTGTCTTCCACATGTAACCCCTCAACAGGACTGGACATCATTAGAGTATTCACACCATCCTGATTGTCCTCCACATGTAACCCCTCAACAGGACTGTACATCATTAGAGTATTCACACCATCCTGATTGTCCTCCACATGTAACCCCTCAACAGGACTGTACATCATTAGAGTATTCACACCATCCTGATTGTCTTCCACATGTAACCCCTCAACAGGACTGTACATCATTAGAGTATTCACACCATACTGATTGTCCTCCACATGTAACCCCTCAACAGGACTGGACATCATTAGAGTATTCACACCATCCTGATTGTCTTCCACATGTAACCCCTCAACAGGACTGTACATCATTAGAGTATTCACACCATCCTGATTGTCTTCCACATGTAACCCCTCAACAGGACTGGACATCATTAGAGTATTCACACCATCCTGATTGTCTTCCACATGTAACCCCTCAACAGGACTGTACATCATTAGAGTATTCACACCATCCTGATTGTCCTCCACGTGTAACCCCTCAACAGGACTTGACATTATTAGAGTATTCACACCATCCTGATTGTCTTCCACATGTAACCCCTCAACAGGACTGTACATCATTAGAGTATTCACACCTTCCTGATTGTCTTCCACATGTAACCCCTCAACAGGACTGGACATCATTAGAGTATTCACACCATCCTGATTGTCTTCCACATGTAACCCCTCAACAGGACTGTACATCATTAGAGTATTCACACCATCCTGATTGTCCTCCACATGTAACCCCTCAACAGGACTGGACATCATTAGAGTATTCACACCATCCTGATTGTCTTCTACATGTAACCCCTCAACAGGATTGGACATCATTAGAGTATTCACACCATCCTGATTGTCCTCCACATGTAACCCCTCAACAGGACCGGACATCATTAGAGTATTCACACCATCCTGATTGTCCTCCACATGTAACCCCTCAACAGGACTGGACATCATTAGAGTATTCACACCATCCTGATTGTCTTCTACATGTAACCCCTCAACAGGATTGGACATCATTAGAGTATTCACACCATCCTGATTGTCCTCCACATGTAACCCCTCAACAGGACTGGACATCATTAGAGTATTCACACCATCCTGATTGTCCTCCACATGTAACCCCTCAACAGGACTGGACATCATTAGATTATTCACACCATCCTGATTGTCTTCCACATGTAACCCCTCAACAGGACTGGACATCATTAGAGTATTCACACCATCCTGATTGTCTTCTACATGTAACCCCTCAACAGGACTGGACATCATTAGAGTATTCACACCATCCTGATTGTCTTCCACATGTAACCCCTCAACAGGACTGTACATCATTAGAGTATTCACACCATCCTGATTGTCCTCCACATGTAACCCCTCAACAGGACTGTACATCATTAGAGTATTCACACCATCCTGATTGTCTTCCACATGTAACCCCTCATCAGGACTGTACATCATTAGAGTATTCACACCATCCTGATTGTTCTCCACATGTAACCCCTCAACAGGACTGTACATCATTAGAGTATTCACACCATCCTGATTGTCTTCCACATGTAACCCCTCAACAGGACTGTACATCATTAGAGTATTCACACCATCCTGATTGTCCTCCACATGTAACCCCTCAACAGGACTGTACATCATTAGAGTATTCACACCATCCTGATTGTCCTCCACATGTAACCCCTCAACAGGACTGTACATCATTAGAGTATTCACACCATCCTGATTGTCTTCCACATGTAACCCCTCAACAGGACTGTACATCATTAGAGTATTCACACCATACTGATTGTCCTCCACATGTAACCCCTCAACAGGACTGGACATCATTAGAGTATTCACACCATCCTGATTGTCTTCCACATGTAACCCCTCAACAGGACTGTACATCATTAGAGTATTCACACCATCCTGATTGTCTTCCACATGTAACCCCTCAACAGGACTGGACATCATTAGAGTATTCACACCATCCTGATTGTCTTCCACATGTAACCCCTCAACAGGACTGTACATCATTAGAGTATTCACACCATCCTGATTGTCCTCCACGTGTAACCCCTCAACAGGACTTGACATTATTAGAGTATTCACACCATCCTGATTGTCTTCCACATGTAACCCCTCAACAGGACTGTACATCATTAGAGTATTCACACCATCCTGATTGTCCTCCACATGTAACCCCTCAACAGGACTGGACATCATTAGAGTATTCACACCATCCTGATTGTCCTCCACATGTAACCCCTCAACAGGACCGGACATCATTAGAGTATTCACACCATCCTGATTGTCTTCCACATGTAACCCCTCAACAGGACTGGACATCATTAGAGTATTCACACCATCCTGATTGTCTTCTACATGTAACCCCTCAACAGGACTGGACATCATTAGAGTATTCACACCATCCTGATTGTCCTCCACATGTAACCCCTCAACAGGACTGGACATCATTAGAGTATTCACACCATCCTGATTGTCCTCCACATGTAACCCCTCAACAGGACTGTACATCATTAGATTATTCACACCATCCTGATTGTCTTCCACATGTAACCCCTCATCAGGACTGTACATCATTAGAGTATTCACACCATCCTGATTGTTCTCCACATGTAACCCCTCAACAGGACTGTACATCATTAGAGTATTCACACCATCCTGATTGTCTTCCACATGTAACCCCTCAACAGGACTGTACATCATTAGAGTATTCACACCATCCTGATTGTCTTCCACATGTAACCCCTCATCAGGACTGTACATCATTACAGTATTCACACCATCCTGATTGTTCTCCACATGTAACCCCTCAACAGGACTGTACATCATTAGAGTATTCACACCATCCTGATTGTCTTCCACATGTAACCCCTCAACAGGACTGTACATCATTAGAGTATTCACACCATCCTGATTGTCCTCCACATGTAACCCCTCAACAGGACTGTACATCATTAGAGTATTCACACCATCCTGATTGTCCTCCACATGTAACCCCTCAACAGGACTGTACATCATTAGAGTATTCACACCATCCTGATTGTCTTCCACATGTAACCCCTCATCAGGACTGTACATCATTAGAGTATTCACACCATCCTGATTGTTCTCCACATGTAACCCCTCAACAGGACTGTACATCATTAGAGTATTCACACCATCCTGATTGTCTTCCACATGTAACCCCTCAACAGGACTGTACATCATTAGAGTATTCACACCATCCTGATTGTCCTCCACATGTAACCCCTCAACAGGACTGTACATCATTAGAGTATTCACACCATCCTGATTGTCCTCCACATGTAACCCCTCAACAGGACTGTACATCATTAGAGTATTCACACCATCCTGATTGTCTTCCACATGTAACCCCTCATCAGGACTGTACATCATTAGAGTATTCACACCATCCTGATTGTTCTCCATATGTAACCCCTCAACAGGACTGTACATCATTAGAGTATTCACACCATCCTGATTGTCTTCCACATGTAACCCCTCAACAGGACTGTACATCATTAGAGTATTCACACCATCCTGATTGTCTTCCACATGTAACCCCTCAACAGGACTGTACATCATTAGAGTATTCACACCATCCTGATTGTCTTCTACATGTAACCCCTCAACAGGACTGGACATCATTAGAGTATTCACACCATCCTGATTGTCTTCCACATGTAACCCCTCAACAGGACTGGACATTATTAGAGTATTCACACCATCCTGATTGTCTTCCACATGTAACCCCTCAACAGGACTGGACATCATTAGAGTATTCACACCATCCTGATTGTCCTCCACATGTAACCCCTCAACAGGACTGTACATCATTAGAGTATTCACACCATCCTGATTGTCCTCCACATGTAACCCTTCAACAGGACTGTACATCATTAGAGTATTCACACCATCCTGATTGTCCTCCACATGTAACCCCTCAACAGGACTGTACATCATTAGAGTATTCACACCATCCTGATTGTCTTCCACATGTAACCCCTCAACAGGACTGTACATCATTAGAGTATTCACACCATCCTGATTGTCTTCCACATGTAACCCCTCAACAGGACTGTACATCATTAGAGTATTCACACCATCCTGATTGTCCTCCACGTGTAACCCCTCAACAGGACTTGACATCATTAGAGTATTCACACCATCCTGATTGTCTTCTACATGTAACCCCTCAACAGGACTGGACATCATTAGATTATTCACACCATCCTGATTGTCTTCCACATGTAACCCCTCAACAGGACTGGACATCATTAGAGTATTCACACCATCCTGATTGTCTTCTACATGTAACCCCTCAACAGGACTGGACATCATTAGAGTATTCACACCATCCTGATTGTCCTCCACATGTAACCCCTCAACAGGACTGTACATCATTAGAGTATTCACACCATCCTGATTGTCCTCCACATGTAACCCCTCAACAGGACTGTACATCATTAGAGTATTCACACCATCCTGATTGTCTTCCACATGTAACCCCTCAACAGGACTGTACATCATTAGAGTATTCACACCATCCTGATTGTTCTCCACATGTAACCCCTCAACAGGACTGTACATCATTAGAGTATTCACACCATCCTGATTGTCTTCCACATGTAACCCCTCAACAGGACTGTACATCATTAGAGTATTCACACCATCCTGATTGTCTTCCACATGTAACCCCTCAACAGGACTGTACATCATTAGAGTATTCACAACATCCTGATTGTCTTCTACATGTAACCCCTCAACAGGACTGTACATCATTAGAGTATTCACACCATCCTGATTGTTCTCCACATGTAACCCCTCAACAGGACTGTACATCATTAGAGTATTCACACCATCCTGATTGTCTTCCACATGTAACCCCTCAACAGGACTGTACATCATTAGAGTATTCACAACATCCTGATTGTCTTCTACATGTAACCCCTCAACAGGACTGTACATCATTAGAGTATTCACACCATCCTGATTGTTCTCCACATGTAACCCCTCAACAGGACTGTACATCATTAGAGTATTCACACCATCCTGATTGTCTTCCACATGTAACCCCTCAACAGGCCTGTACATCATTAGAGTATTCACACCATACTGATTGTCCTCCACATGTAACCCCTCAACAGGACTGGACATCATTAGAGTATTCACACCATCCTGATTGTCTTCCACGTGTAACCCCTCAACAGGACTTGACATCATTAGAGTATTCACACCATCCTGATTGTCTTCCACATGTAACCCCTCAACAGGACTGGACATCATTAGAGTATTCACACCATCCTGATTGTCTTCCACATGTAACCCCTCAACAGGACTGTACATCATTAGAGTATTCACACCATCCTGATTGTCCTCCACATGTAACCCCTCAACAGGACTGGACATCATTAGAGTATTCACACCATCCTGATTGTCCTCCACATGTAACCCCTCAACAGGACTGGACATCATTAGAGTATTCACACCATCCTGATTGTCTTCTACATGTAACCCCTCAACAGGATTGGACATCATTAGAGTATTCACACCATCCTGATTGTCCTCCACATGTAACCCCTCAACAGGACTGGACATCATTAGAGTATTCACACCATCCTGATTGTCTTCTACATGTAACCCCTCAACAGGACTGGACATCATTAGAGTATTCACACCATCCTGATTGTCCTCCACATGTAACCCCTCAACAGGACTGGACATCATTAGAGTATTCACACCATCCTGATTGTCCTCCACATGTAACCCCTCAACAGGACTGGACATCATTAGAGTATTCACACCATCCTGATTGTCTTCCACATGTAACCCCTCATCATTAGAGTATTCACACCATCCTGATTGTCCTCCACGTGTAACCCCTCAACAGGACTTGACATCATTAGAGTATTCACACCATCCTGATTGTCTTCTACATGTAACCCCTCAACAGGATTGGACATCATTAGAGTATTCACACCATCCTGATTGTCCTCCACATGTAACCCCTCAACAGGACTGGACATCATTAGAGTATTCACACCATCCTGATTGTCTTCCACATGTAACCCCTCAACAGGACTGTACATCATTAGAGTATTCACACCATCCTGATTGTCTTCTACATGTAACCCCTCAACAGGACTGGACATCATTAGATTATTCACACCATCCTGATTGTCTTCCACATGTAACCCCTCAACAGGACTGGACATCATTAGAGTATTCACACCATCCTGATTGTCTTGTACATGTAACCCCTCAACAGGACTGGACATCATTAGAGTATTCACACCATCCTGATTGTCTTCCACATGTAACCCCTCAACAGGACTGTACATCATTAGAGTATTCACACCATCCTGATTGTCTTCTACATGTAACCCCTCAACAGGACTGGACATCATTAGATTATTCACACCATCCTGATTGTCTTCCACATGTAACCCCTCAACAGGACTGGACATCATTAGAGTATTCACACCATCCTGATTGTCTTCTACATGTAACCCCTCAACAGGACTGGACATCATTAGAGTATTCACACCATCCTGATTGTCTTCCACATGTAACCCCTCAACAGGACTGGACATCATTAGAGTATTCACACCATCCTGATTGTCCTCCACATGTAACCCCTCAACAGGACTGGACATCATTAGAGTATTCACACCATCCTGAGTGTCTTCTACATGTAACCCCTCAACAGGACTGGACATCATTAGAGTATTCACACCATCCTGATTGTCTTCCACATGTAACCCCTCAACAGGACTGGACATCATTAGAGTATTCACACCATCCTGATTGTCCTCCACATGTAACCCCTCAACAGGACTGGACATCATTAGAGTATTCACACCATCCTGATTGTCCTCCACATGTAACCCCTCAACAGGACTGGACATCATTAGAGTATTCACACCATCCTGATTGTCTTCCACATGTAACCCCTCAACAGGATTGGACATCATTAGAGTATTCACACCATCCTGATTGTCCTCCACATGTAACCCCTCAACAGGACTGGACATCATTAGAGTATTCACACCATCCTGATTGTCTTCCACATGTAACCCCTCAACAGGACTGTACATCATTAGAGTATTCACACCATCCTGATTGTCTTCTACATGTAACCCCTCAACAGGATTGGACATCATTAGAGTATTCACACCATCCTGATTGTCCTCCACATGTAACCCCTCAACAGGACTGGACATCATTAGAGTATTCACACCATCCTGATTGTCTTCCACATGTAACCCCTCAACAGGACTGTACATCATTAGAGTATTCACACCATCCTGATTGTCTTCTACATGTAACCCCTCAACAGGACTGGACATCATTAGATTATTCACACCATCCTGATTGTCTTCCACATGTAACCCCTCAACAGGACTGGACATCATTAGAGTATTCACACCATCCTGATTGTCTTGTACATGTAACCCCTCAACAGGACTGGACATCATTAGAGTATTCACACCATCCTGATTGTCTTCCACATGTAACCCCTCAACAGGACTGTACATCATTAGAGTATTCACACCATCCTGATTGTCTTCTACATGTAACCCCTCAACAGGACTGGACATCATTAGATTATTCACACCATCCTGATTGTCTTCCACATGTAACCCCTCAACAGGACTGGACATCATTAGAGTATTCACACCATCCTGATTGTCTTCTACATGTAACCCCTCAACAGGACTGGACATCATTAGAGTATTCACACCATCCTGATTGTCTTCCACATTTAACCCCTCAACAGGACTGGACATCATTAGAGTATTCACACCATCCTGATTGTCCTCCACATGTAACCCCTCAACAGGACTGTACATCATTAGAGTATTCACACCATCCTGATTGTCCTCCACATGTAACCCCTCAACAGGACTGTACATCATTAGAGTATTCACACCATCCTGATTGTCTTCCACATGTAACCCCTCAACAGGACTGTACATCATTAGAGTATTCACACCATCCTGATTGTACTCCACATGTAACCCCTCAACAGGACTGTACATCATTAGAGTATTCACACCATCCTGATTGTCTTCCACATGTAACCCCTCAACAGGACTGTACATCATTAGAGTATTCACACCATCCTGATTGTCTTCCACATGTAACCCCTCAACAGGACTGGACATCATTAGAGTATTCACACCATCCTGATTGTCTTCCACATGTAACCCCTCAACAGGACTGTACATCATTAGAGTATTCACACCATCCTGATTGTCCTCCACGTGTAACCCCTCAACAGGACTTGACATCATTAGAGTATTCACACCATCCTGATTGTCTTCTACCAGTAACCCCTCAACAGGACTGGACATCATTAGAGTATTCACACCATCCTGATTGTCCTCCACATGTAACCCCTCAACAGGACTGTACATCATTAGAGTATTCACACCATCCTGATTGTCCTCCACATGTAACCCCTCAACAGGACTGTACATCATTAGAGTATTCACACCATCCTGATTGTCTTCCACATGTAACCCCTCAACAGGACTGTACATCATTAGAGTATTCACACCATCCTGATTGTACTCCACATGTAACCCCTCAACAGGACTGTACATCATTAGAGTATTCACACCATCCTGATTGTCCTCCACATGTAACCCCTCAACAGGACTGTACATCATTAGAGTATTCACACCATCCTGATTGTCTTCCACATGTAACCCCTCAAACAGGACTGTACATCATTAGAGTATTCACACCATCCTGATTGTTCTCCACATGTAACCCCTCAACAGGACTGTACATCATTAGAGTATTCACACCATCCTGATTGTCTTCCACATGTAACCCCTCAACAGGACTGTACATCATTAGAGTATTCACACCATACTGATTGTCTTCCACATGTAACCCCTCAACAGGACTGGACATCATTAGAGTATTCACACCATCCTGATTGTCTTCCACATGTAACCCCTCAACAGGACTGGACATCATTAGAGTATTCACACCATCCTGATTGTCTTCCACATGTAACCCCTCAACAGGACTGGACATCATTAGAGTATTCACACCATCCTGATTGTCCTCCACATGTAACCCCTCAACAGGACTGTACATCATTAGAGTATTCACACCATCCTGATTGTACTCCACATGTAACCCCTCAACAGGACTGTACATCATTAGAGTATTCACACCATCCTGATTGTCTTCCACATGTAACCCCTCAACAGGACTGGACATCATTAGAGTATTCACACCATCCTGATTGTCTTCCACATGTAACCCCTCAACAGGACTGGACATCATTAGAGTATTCACACCATCCTGATTGTCTTCCACATGTAACCCCTCAACAGGACTGTACATCATTAGAGTATTCACACCATCCTGATTGTCCTCCACGTGTAACCCCTCAACAGGACTTGACATCATTAGAGTATTCACACCATCCTGATTGTCTTCTACCAGTAACCCCTCAACAGGACTGGACATCATTAGAGTATTCACACCATCCTGATTGTCCTCCACATGTAACCCCTCAACAGGACTGTACATCATTAGAGTATTCACACCATCCTGATTGTCCTCCACATGTAACCCCTCAACAGGACTGTACATCATTAGAGTATTCACACCATCCTGATTGTCTTCCACATGTAACCCCTCAACAGGACTGTACATCATTAGAGTATTCACACCATCCTGATTGTACTCCACATGTAACCCCTCAACAGGACTGTACATCATTAGAGTATTCACACCATCCTGATTGTCCTCCACATGTAACCCCTCAACAGGACTGTACATCATTAGAGTATTCACACCTTCCTGATTGTCTTCCACATGTAACCCCTCAAACAGGACTGTACATCATTAGAGTATTCACACCATCCTGATTGTTCTCCACATGTAACCCCTCAACAGGACTGTACATCATTAGAGTATTCACACCATCCTGATTGTCTTCCACAGGTAACCCCTCAACAGGACTGTACATCATTAGAGTATTCACACCATACTGATTGTCTTCCACATGTAACCCCTCAACAGGACTGGACATCATTAGAGTATTCACACCATCCTGATTGTCTTCCACATGTAACCCCTCAACAGGACTGGACATCATTAGAGTATTCACACCATCCTGATTGTCTTCCACATGTAACCCCTCAACAGGACTGGACATCATTAGAGTATTCACACCATCCTGATTGTCCTCCACATGTAACCCCTCAACAGGACTGTACATCATTAGAGTATTCACACCATCCTGATTGTCTTCCACATGTAACCCCTCAACAGGACTGGACATCATTAGAGTATTCACACCATCCTGATTGTCTTCCACATGTAACCCCTCAACAGGACTGGACATCATTAGAGTATTCACACCATCCTGATTGTCTTCCACATGTAACCCCTCAACAGGACTGTACCTCATTAGAGTATTCACACCATCCTGATTGTCCTCCACGTGTAACCCCTCAACAGGACTTGACATCATTAGAGTATTCACACCATCCTGATTGTCTTCTACATGTAACCCCTCAACAGGACTGGACATCATTAGAGTATTCACACCATCCTGATTGTCCTCCACATGTAACCCCTCAACAGGACTGTACATCATTAGAGTATTCACACCATCCTGATTGTCCTCCACATGTAACCCCTCAACAGGACTGTACATCATTAGAGTATTCACACCATCCTGATTGTCTTCCACATGTAACCCCTCAACAGGACTGTACATCATTAGAGTATTCACACCATCCTGATTGTACTCCACATGTAACCCCTCAACAGGACTGTACATCATTAGAGTATTCACACCATCCTGATTGTCTTCCACATGTAACCCCTCAACAGGACTGTACATCATTAGAGTATTCACACCATCCTGATTGTCTTCCACATGTAACCCCTCAAACAGGACTGTACATCATTAGAGTATTCACACCATCCTGATTGTTCTCCACATGTAACCCCTCAACAGGACTGTACATCATTAGAGTATTCACACCATCCTGATTGTCTTCCACATGTAACCCCTCAACAGGACTGTACATCATTAGAGTATTCACACCATACTGATTGTCTTCCACATGTAACCCCTCAACAGGACTGGACATCATTAGAGTATTCACACCATCCTGATTGTCTTCCACATGTAACCCCTCAACAGGACTGGACATCATTAGAGTATTCACACCATCCTGATTGTCCTCCACATGTAACCCCTCAACAGGACTGTACATCATTAGAGTATTCACACCATCCTGATTGTCTTCCACATGTAACCCCTCAACAGGACTGTACATCATTAGAGTATTCACACCATCCTGATTGTACTCCACATGTAACCCCTCAACAGGACTGTACATCATTAGAGTATTCACACCATCCTGATTGTCTTCCACATGTAACCCCTCAACAGGACTGTACATCATTAGAGTATTCACACCATCCTGATTGTCTTCCACATGTAACCCCTCAAACAGGACTGTACATCATTAGAGTATTCACACCATCCTGATTGTTCTCCACATGTAACCCCTCAACAGGACTGTACATCATTAGAGTATTCACACCATCCTGATTGTCTTCCACATGTAACCCCTCAACAGGACTGTACATCATTAGAGTATTCACACCATACTGATTGTCTTCCACATGTAACCCCTCAACAGGACTGGACATCATTAGAGTATTCACACCATCCTGATTGTCTTCCACATGTAACCCCTCAACAGGACTGGACATCATTAGAGTATTCACACCATCCTGATTGTCTTCCACATGTAACCCCTCAACAGGACTGGACATCATTAGAGTATTCACACCATCCTGATTGTCTTCCACATGTAACCCCTCAACAGGACTGTACATCATTAGAGTATTCACACCATCCTGATTGTCCTCCACGTGTAACCCCTCAACAGGACTTGACATCATTAGAGTATTCACACCATCCTGATTGTCTTCTACATGTAACCCCTCAACAGGACTGGACATCATTAGAGTATTCACACCATCCTGATTGTCCTCCACATGTAACCCCTCAACAGGACTGTACATCATTAGAGTATTCACACCATCCTGATTGTCCTCCACATGTAACCCCTCAACAGGACTGTACATCATTAGAGTATTCACACCATCCTGATTGTCTTCCACATGTAACCCCTCAACAGGACTGTACATCATTAGAGTATTCACACCATCCTGATTGTACTCCACATGTAACCCCTCAACAGGACTGTACATCATTAGAGTATTCACACCATCCTGATTGTCTTCCACATGTAACCCCTCAACAGGACTGTACATCATTAGAGTATTCACACCATCCTGATTGTCTTCCACATGTAACCCCTCAAACAGGACTGTACATCATTAGAGTATTCACACCATCCTGATTGTTCTCCACATGTAACCCCTCAACAGGACTGTACATCATTAGAGTATTCACACCACCCTGATTGTCTTCCACATGTAACCCCTCAACAGGACTGTACATCATTAGAGTATTCACACCATACTGATTGTCTTCCACATGTAACCCCTCAACAGGACTGGACATCATTAGAGTATTCACACCATCCTGATTGTCTTCCACATGTAACCCCTCAACAGGACTGGACATCATTAGAGTATTCACACCATCCTGATTGTCTTCCACATGTAACCCCTCAACAGGACTGGACATCATTAGAGTATTCACACCATCCTGATTGTCTTCCACATGTAACCCCTCAACAGGACTGTACATCATTAGAGTATTCACACCATCCTGATTGTCCTCCACGTGTAACCCCTCAACAGGACTTGACATCATTAGAGTATTCACACCATCCTGATTGTCTTCTACATGTAACCACTCAACAGGATTGGACATCATTAGAGTATTCACACCATCCTGATTGTCCTCCACATGTAACCCCTCAACAGGACTGGACATCATTAGAGTATTCACACCATCATGATTGTCTTCTACATGTAACCCCTCAACAGGACTGGACATCATTAGATTATTCACACCATCCTGATTGTCTTCCACATGTAACCCCTCAACAGGACTGTACATCATTAGAGTATTCACACCATCCTGATTGTCCTCCACGTGTAACCCCTCAACAGGACTTGACATCATTAGAGTATTCACACCATCCTGATTGTCTTCTACATGTAACCCCTCAACAGGACTGGACATCATTAGAGTATTCACACCATCCTGATTGTCCTCCACATGTAACCCCTCAACAGGACTGTACATCATTAGAGTATTCACACCATCCTGATTGTCCTCCACATGTAACCCCTCAACAGGACTGTACATCATTAGAGTATTCACACCATCCTGATTGTCTTCCACATGTAACCCCTCAACAGGACTGTACATCATTAGAGTATTCACACCATCCTGATTGTACTCCACATGTAACCCCTCAACAGGACTGTACATCATTAGAGTATTCACACCATCCTGATTGTCTTCCACATGTAACCCCTCAACAGGACTGTACATCATTAGAGTATTCACACCATCCTGATTGTCTTCCACATGTAACCCCTCAAACAGGACTGTACATCATTAGAGTATTCACACCATCCTGATTGTTCTCCACATGTAACCCCTCAACAGGACTGTACATCATTAGAGTATTCACACCACCCTGATTGTCTTCCACATGTAACCCCTCAACAGGACTGTACATCATTAGAGTATTCACACCATACTGATTGTCTTCCACATGTAACCCCTCAACAGGACTGGACATCATTAGAGTATTCACACCATCCTGATTGTCTTCCACATGTAACCCCTCAACAGGACTGGACATCATTAGAGTATTCACACCATCCTGATTGTCTTCCACATGTAACCCCTCAACAGGACTGGACATCATTAGAGTATTCACACCATCCTGATTGTCTTCCACATGTAACCCCTCAACAGGACTGTACATCATTAGAGTATTCACACCATCCTGATTGTCCTCCACGTGTAACCCCTCAACAGGACTTGACATCATTAGAGTATTCACACCATCCTGATTGTCTTCTACATGTAACCACTCAACAGGATTGGACATCATTAGAGTATTCACACCATCCTGATTGTCCTCCACATGTAACCCCTCAACAGGACTGGACATCATTAGAGTATTCACACCATCATGATTGTCTTCTACATGTAACCCCTCAACAGGACTGGACATCATTAGATTATTCACACCATCCTGATTGTCTTCCACATGTAACCCCTCAACAGGACTGGACATCATTAGAGTATTCACACCATCCTGGTTGTCTTCTACATGTAACCCCTCAACAGGACTGGACATCATTAGATTATTCACACCATCCTGATTGTCTTCTACATGTAACCACTCAACAGGATTGGACATCATTAGAGTATTCACACCATCCTGATTGTCCTCCACATGTAACCCCTCAACAGGACTGGACATCATTAGAGTATTCACACCATCATGATTGTCTTCTACATGTAACCCCTCAACAGGACTGGACATCATTAGATTATTCACACCATCCTGATTGTCTTCCACATGTAACCCCTCAACAGGACTGGACATCATTAGAGTATTCACACCATCCTGATTGTCTTCTACATGTAACCCCTCAACAGGACTGGACATCATTAGAGTATTCACACCATCCTGATTGTCCTCCACATGTAACCCCTCAACAGGACTGGACATCATTAGATTATTCACACCATCCTGATTGTCTTCCACATGTAACCCCTCAACAGGACTGGACATCATTAGAGTATTCACACCATCCTGATTGTCTTCCACATGTAACCCCTCAACAGGACTGTACATCATTAGAGTATTCACACCATCCTGATTGTCTTCCACATGTAACCCCTCAAACAGGACTGTACATCATTAGAGTATTCACACCATCCTGATTGTTCTCCACATGTAACCCCTCAACAGGACTGTACATCATTAGAGTATTCACACCATCCTGATTGTCTTCCACATGTAACCCCTCAACAGGACTGTACATCATTAGAGTATTCACACCATACTGATTGTCTTCCACATGTAACCCCTCAACAGGACTGGACATCATTAGAGTATTCACACCATCCTGATTGTCTTCCACATGTAACCCCTCAACAGGACTGGACATCATTAGAGTATTCACACCATCCTGATTGTCTTCCACATGTAACCCCTCAACAGGACTGGACATCATTAGAGTATTCACACCATCCTGATTGTCTTCCACATGTAACCCCTCAACAGGACTGTACATCATTAGAGTATTCACACCATCCTGATTGTCCTCCACGTGTAACCCCTCAACAGGACTTGACATCATTAGAGTATTCACACCATCCTGATTGTCTTCTACATGTAACCCCTCAACAGGACTGGACATCATTAGAGTATTCACACCATCCTGATTGTCCTCCACATGTAACCCCTCAACAGGACTGTACATCATTAGAGTATTCACACCATCCTGATTGTCCTCCACATGTAACCCCTCAACAGGACTGTACATCATTAGAGTATTCACACCATCCTGATTGTCTTCCACATGTAACCCCTCAACAGGACTGTACATCATTAGAGTATTCACACCATCCTGATTGTACTCCACATGTAACCCCTCAACAGGACTGTACATCATTAGAGTATTCACACCATCCTGATTGTCTTCCACATGTAACCCCTCAACAGGACTGTACATCATTAGAGTATTCACACCATCCTGATTGTCTTCCACATGTAACCCCTCAAACAGGACTGTACATCATTAGAGTATTCACACCATCCTGATTGTTCTCCACATGTAACCCCTCAACAGGACTGTACATCATTAGAGTATTCACACCATCCTGATTGTCTTCCACATGTAACCCCTCAACAGGACTGTACATCATTAGAGTATTCACACCATACTGATTGTCTTCCACATGTAACCCCTCAACAGGACTGGACATCATTAGAGTATTCACACCATCCTGATTGTCTTCCACATGTAACCCCTCAACAGGACTGGACATCATTAGAGTATTCACACCATCCTGATTGTCTTCCACATGTAACCCCTCAACAGGACTGGACATCATTAGAGTATTCACACCATCCTGATTGTCCTCCACGTGTAACCCCTCAACAGGACTTGACATCATTAGAGTATTCACACCATCCTGATTGTCTTCTACATGTAACCACTCAACAGGATTGGACATCATTAGAGTATTCACACCATCCTGATTGTCCTCCACATGTAACCCCTCAACAGGACTGGACATCATTAGAGTATTCACACCATCATGATTGTCTTCTACATGTAACCCCTCAACAGGACTGGACATCATTAGATTATTCACACCATCCTGATTGTCTTCCACATGTAACCCCTCAACAGGACTGGACATCATTAGAGTATTCACACCATCCTGATTGTCTTCTACATGTAACCCCTCAACAGGACTGGACATCATTAGAGTATTCACACCATCCTGATTGTCCTCCACATGTAACCCCTCAACAGGACTGGACATCATTAGATTATTCACACCATCCTGATTGTCTTCCACATGTAACCCCTCAACAGGACTGGACATCATTAGAGTATTCACACCATCCTGATTGTCCTCCACATGTAACCCCTCAACAGGACTGGACATCATTAGAGTATTCACACCATCCTGATTGTCTTTCACATGTTGTTACGTTACAGCCTTATTCTAAAATGGATTAAATCTTTATCAATCTACACACAATACCCTGTAATAACAAAACAGAAAATGTTTTTTTTTTAAATTTTAGCAAATGTACTATACATATAAATACTACATTTGCAAAAATTGTTTTGTGTGTAGATTTGATACCACCTCTGTGTGCGTATATACGAAAAACTGAAATATCATATTTTCATAAGTATTCAGCCCCTTTACTCAGTACTTTGTTGAAGCACCTTTGGCAGTGATTACAGTCTCCTTACCAGTCTCCTCTATCTACAGTGTTAATGTTATAGACCCCAGGTTGTTACCAGTCTCCTCTATAGACCCCAGGTTGTTACCAGTCTCCTCTATGGACCCCAGGTTGTTACCAGTCTCCTCTATAGACCCCAGGTTGTTACCAGTCTCCTCTATAGACCCCAGGTTGTTACCAGTCTCCTCTATAAACCCCAGGTTGTTACCAGTCTCCTCTATAGACCCCAGGTTGTTACCAGTCTCCTCTATAGACCCCAGGTTGTTACCAGTCTCCTCTATAGACCCCAGGTTGTTACCAGTCTCCTCTATAGACCCCAGGTTGTTACCAGTCTCCTCTATAGACCCCAGGTTGTTACCAGTCTCCTCTATAGACCCCAGGTTGTTACCAGTCTCCTCTATAGATCCCAGGTTGTTACCAGTCTCCTCTATAGACCCCAGGTTGTTACCAGTCTCCTCTATAGATCCCAGGTTGTTACCAGTCTCCTCTATAGATCCCAGGTTGTTACCAGTCTCCTCTATAGACCCCAGGTTGTTACCAGTCTCCTCTATAGACCCCAGGTTGTTACCAGTCTCCTCTATAGACCCCAGGTAGTTACCAGTCTCCTCTATAGACCCCAGGTTGTTACCAGTCTCCTCTATAGACCCCAGGTTGTTACCAGTCTCCTCTATAGACCCCAGGTTGTTACCAGTCTCCTATATAGACCCCAGGTTGTTACCAGTCTCCTCTATAGACCCCAGGTTGTTACCAGTCTCCTCTATAGACCCCAGGTTGTTACCAGTCTCCTCTATAGACCCCAGGTTGTTACCAGTCTCCTCTATATACCCCAGGTTGTTACCAGTCTCCTCTATAGACCCCAGGTTGTTACCAGTCTCCTCTATAGACCCCAGGTTGTTACCAGTCTCCTCTATAGACCCCAGGTTGTTACCAGTCTCCTCTATAGACCCCAGGTTGTTACCAGTCTCCTCTATAGACACCAGGTTGTTACCAGTCTCCTCTATAGACCCCAGGTTGTTACCAGTCTCCTCTATAGACCCCAGGTTGTTACCAGTCTCCTCTATAGACCCCAGGTTGTTACCAGTCTCCTCTATAGACACCAGGTTGTTACCAGTCTCCTCTATAGACCCCAGGTTGTTACCAGTCTCCTCTATCTATAGTGTTATTTTTGGACCCCAGTGTTAATGTTATTTGGCCCCAGTCTCAGTCCCAGGTTGTTACCAGTCAGGTAGCGTTACCGTGTGGCTTTAAACAGACGTCCAGTCTTCATCCTCTCCCAGTGTTTTGGACAGCAGAGGGTAATGTGGGCTGGTTGAAATTCATGTCCTCATCCTTACCCCTTCACTATGTCTCCCAACATCTCTGTCTCTCTTTCTATCTCTCTCTCTGCCTATTCTCTCTCTCTCTCTCTCTCTCTGCCTATTCTCTCTCTCTCTCTCTCTCTCTCTCTCTCTCTCTGCCTATTCTCTCTCTCTCTCTCTCTGCCTATTCTCTCTCTCTCTCTCTCTGCCTATTCTCTCTCTCTCTCTCTCTCTCTCTCTCTCTCTCTCTCTCTCTCTCTCTCTCTCTCTCTCTCTCTCTCTCTCTCTCTCTCTCTCTCTCTCTCTCTCTCTCTCTCTCTCTCTCTCTCTCTCTCTCTCTCTCTCTCTCTCTCTCTCTCTCTCTCTCTCTCTCTCTCTCTCTCTCTCAATTCAATTCAATTCAATTCAATTTGCTTTATTGGCATGACGTAACAATGTACATATTGCCAAAGCTTGTTTACAATGTAAAAATGAGAATCAAAATTGTCAACGGGACAACAGTAACAACAATAACCAAGGGTCAAAATAACCATACATTCAACAATAACAATAAACATACAGTAAAGGACATGTGCAGGTTGATTGGTTTGTCAGACACTGTCCCTCAACTTATGGCAGGCAGCAATGTAGTGCTCTCTCTCTCTCAGTCTTTCTCTTTCGCTTGTGCACACTCACATGTTATCCCCAATCCTAACAGTTTTGTGGTAGATGGACCAAAAGGAACGGGGATATTGCCATTCAGGACCTTCACTCAGGTTCCACTCTGTTGCTATTGGTTGTGTTTCTCTCCTATCCTTCTCGTTCTCCTTTGCCTGCTGATTTCCATTCTTACTCTCCTTTAATCTCTTCATTTCTCCATGTCTCTCTCTCTCTTCTTCATTTCTCCATGTCTCTCTCTCTCTTCTTCATTTTTCCATGTCTCTCTCTCTCTTCTTCATTTCTCTATGTCTCTCTCTCTCTTCTTCATTTCTCCATGTCTCTCTCTCTCTTCTTCATTTCTCTGTGTCTCTCTCTCTATCTTCATCTCTCTGTGTCTCATGGACACAAACACATTACCAGAGACAACAAATCACATTATCATCAACTCCTATCTCTCTCTGTGAGGGGGTTGGTATTATCATCAACTCCTCTCAATTCAATTCAATTCAATTCAAGGGGCTTTATTGGCATGGGAAACATGTGTTAACATTGCCAAAGCAAGTGAGGTAGATATTATACAAAAGTGAAATAAACAATACAAATTAACAGTAAACATTACACATACAGAAGTTTCAAAACAATAAAGACATTACAAATGTTATATTATATATATACAGTGTTGTAACAATGTACAAATGGTTAAAGCACACAAGTTAAAATAAATAAGCATAAATATGGGTTGTATTTACAATGGTGTTTGTTCTTCACTGGTTGCCCTTTTCTTGTGGCAACAGGTCACAAATCTTGCTGCTGTGATGGCACACTGTGGAATTTCTCCCAGTAGATATGGGAGTTTATCAAAATTGGATTTGTTTTCAAATTCTTTGTTGATCTGTGTAATCTGTGGGAAATATGTCTCTCTAATATGGTCATACATTGGGCAGGAGGTTAGGAAGTGCAGCTCAGTTTCCACCTCATTTTGTGGGCAGTGAGCACATAGCCTGTCTTCTCTTGAGAGCCATGTCTGCCTACGGCGGCCTTTCTCAATAGCAAGGCTATGCTCACTGAGTCTGTACATAGTCAAAGCTTTCCTTAAGTTTGGGTCAGTCACAGTGGTCAGGTATTCTGCCACTGTGTACTCTCTGTTTAGGGCCAAATAGCATTCTAGTTTGCTCTGTTTTTTTGTTAATTCTTTCCAATGTGTCAAGTAATTATCTTTTTGTTTTCTCATGATTTGGTTGGGTCTAATTGTGCTGTTGTCCTGGGGCTCTGTGGGGTGTGTTTGTGTTTGTGAACAGAGCCCCAGGACCAGCTTGCTTAGGGGACTCTTCTCCAGGTTCATCTCTCTGTAGGTGATGGCTTTGTTATGGAAGGTTTGGGAATCGCTTCCTTTTAGGTGGTTGTAGAATTTAACGGCTCTTTTCTGGATTTTGATAATTAGTGGGTATCGGCCTAATTCTGCTCTGCATGCATTATTTGGTGTTCTACGTTGTACACGGAGGATATTTTTGCAGAATTCTGCATGCAGAGTCTCAATTTGGTGTTTGTCCCATTTTGTGAAATCTTGGTTGGTGAGCGGACCCCAGACCTCACAACCATAAAGGGCAATGGGCTCTATGACTGATTCAAGTATTTTTAGCCAGATCCTAATTGGTATGTTGAAATTTATGTTCCTTTTGATGGCATAGAATGCCCTTCTTGCCTTGTCTCTCAGATCGTTCACAGCTTTGTGGAAGTTACCTGTGGCGCTGATGTTTAGGCCGAGGTATGTATAGTTTTTTGTGTGCTCTAGTGCAACAGTGTCTAGATGGAATTTGTGGTCCTGGCGACTGGACCTTTTTTGGAACACCATTATTTTGGTCTTACTGAGATTTACTGTCAGGGCCCAGGTCTGACAGAATCTGTGCAGAAGATCTAGGTGCTGCTGTAGGCCCTCCTTGGTTGGTGACAGAAGCACCAGATCATCAGCAAACAGTAGACATTTGACTTCAGAGTCTAGTAGGGTGAGGCCGGGTGCTGCAGACTGTTCTAGTGCCCGCGCCAATTCGTTGATATATATGTTGAAGAGGGTGGGGCTTAAGCTGCATCCCTGTCTCACCCCACGACCCTGTGTGAAGAAATGTGTGTGTTTTTTGCCAATTTTAACCGCACACTTGTTGTTTGTGTACATGGATTTTATAATGTCGTATGTTTTACCCCCAACACCACTTTCCATCAATTTGTATAGCAGACCCTCATGCCAAATTGAGTCGAAGGCTTTTTTGAAGTCAACAAAGCATGAGAAGACTTTGCCTTTGTTTTGGTTTGTTTGGTTGTCAATTAGGGTGTGTAGGGTGAATACATGGTCTGTTGTACGGTAATTTGGTAAAAAGCCAATTTGACATTTGCTCAGTACATTGTTTTCATTGAGGAAATGTACGAGTCTGCTGTTAATGATAATGCAGAGTATTTTCCCAAGGTTACTGTTGACGCATATTCCACGGTAGTTATTGGGGTCAAATTTGTCTCCACTTTTGTGGATTGGGGTGATCAGTCCTTGGTTCCAAATATTGGGGAAGATGCCAGAGCTAAGGACGATGTTAAAGAGTTTTAGTATAGCCAATTGGAATTTGTTGTCTGTATATTTGATCATTTCATTAAGGATACCATCAACACCACAGGCCTTTTTGGGTTGGAGGGTTTTTATTTTGTCCTGTAACTCGTTCAAGGTAATTGGAGAATCCAGTGGGTTCTGGTAGTCTTTAATAGTTGATTCTAGGATTTGTATTTGATCATGTATATGTTTTTGCTCTTTATTCTTTGTTATAGAGCCAAAAAGATTGGAGAAGTGGTTTACCCATACATCTCCATTTTGGATAGATAATTCTTCGTGTTGTTGTTTGTTTAGTGTTTTCCAATTTTCCCAGAAGTGGTTAGAGTCTATGGATTCTTCAATTACATTGAGCTGATTTCTGACGTGCTGTTCCTTCTTTTTCCGTAGTGTATTTCTGTATTGTTTTAGTGATTCACCATAGTGAAGGCGTAGACTCAGGTTTTCTGGGTCTCTATGTTTTTGGTTGGACAGGTTTCTCAATTTATTTCTTAGATTTTTGCATTCTTCATCAAACCATTTGTCATTGTTGTTCATTTTCTTTGGTTTTCTATTTGAGATTTTTAGATTTGACAGGGAAGCTGAGAGGTCAAATATACTGTTAAGATTTTCTACTGCCAAGTTTACACCTTCACTATTGCAGTGGAACGTTTTACCCAGGAAGTTGTCTAAAAGGTATTGAATTTGCTGTTGTCTAATTGTGTTTTGGTAGGTTTCCAAACTGCATTCCTTCCATCTATAGCATTTCTTAACTTTTACTGCCTCAGAAACCCGGATCCGGGAGCACCCCCCACCCCCCACACACTGATTAGCATAGATAGCATAGCTTCAGAAGTAGATAGTAGCATCTAAATATCATTAAATCACAAGTCCAAGACACCAGATGAAAGATACAGATCTTGTGAATAAAGCCACCATTTCAGATTTTTAAAATGTTTTACAGGGAAGACAAAATATGTAAATCTATTAGCTAAACACGTTAGCAAAATACACCACTATTCTAACTCCATCAGTTTCTTACTCCTTCAGGTGCTATCACCAATTCGGCTCAACTAAGATATTGATAGCCAATAACCTATAAAAAAAACCATCAGATGACATTCTGATAACATATTCATGGTATAGGATAGTTTTTGTTAGAAAAAAGTGCATATTTCAGGTAGAAATCACAGTTTACAATTGCACCGACCATCACAAATCCACTAGAATTACTAGATAGAGCAACGTGTATGACCAATTTACTCATCATAAAACATTTCATAAAAATAGACAAAGCATAGCAATGGAAAGACCCAGTTCTTGTGATTTCAGACCATATTTCAGATTTTCTAAGCGTTTTTCAGCGAAAACACAATAAATCGATAAGTTAGCATACTACATGTTCCAACGTTACCAGAGCATCGATTCCAGCCAAAGAGCGCTATAACGTAACCACCGCCAAAAGATATTAATTTTTTCACTAACCTTCTCAGAATTCTTCCGATGACACTCCTGTAACATCATTTTACAACATACATATACAGTTTGTTCGAAAAGGTGCATATTTAGCCATACAAAACCGTGGTTACACAATGAAAATACTAGGAAATCAAGCCTCAATATGTCTGACGTCATCTATCAGAGTGATCTAGTTTAATTAAAAGCTAATCATATACTTGACTAAAAAATACAGGGTTGACAGGAATCGAAAGACAAATTAGTTCTTAATGCAACCGCTGATTTACATTTTTAAAATTATCCTTACTTTTCAATACAGGGTTGGCCAAGTGAAGCTATACCAAACAAAATGGCGATATATGCGTTTAAAATATTTCGACAGAAACACGGTTTATCATATTAAATATTGCTTACTTTGAGCTGATCTTCCATCATATTCTTGGGCAATGTATCCTTTCTATGTTATAAACGTCTTTTGGTCGATAGATGTCCTCTGTCCTTCGAAATGTCCATCACCAACGACCGACACCCTAAAGCGTGTCCAAACTTTCAGAGTGCACGACAAAGAAATTCCTCAAAATCGCACTAAACGGATATAAATTGATATAAAACGGTTAAAATTCACTACATTATGATGTTTTTAACAACTATAACGACTGAAAACATGACCGGAGAAATACTGCTGGTTAGAAAACGATTTGGAACGAGGCAGGTCCGATGTCCTTTACGCTTCAGGCGCACGTTGAGAAAGGGTGGTCTCTGTACATTTTCGTCTTTTATAATGGCTGTGAACGTCCCATCGATTCCATTGAAAACGTGATGACGTACAGACACCCAGAGGAAGACGTAGGCAGTGTCGGTTTCTTCATAGCATTCACTGTCGCCTTAAAAACAGACCCCAGATCAGAGGTAAAAATTTCTGAAATCTGAACCCTGTCATGAAAAGTGCTGTAGAAATTGTTCTGTACCACTCAGAGACAAAATTTCAACTCCTATAGAAACTATAGACTGTTTTCTATCCAATAATAACAATAATATGCATATTGTACGATCAAGAATTGAGTACGAGGCAGTTTAATTTGGAAATGTAAAAAAAAAAATAATGCTAACAGCTCCCCCTATTGACAAAAGGTTAATGTTACTCAGTTCCTTTGGCTTTGATGCCTCATGATTGAGTATTGCTCTGTTCAAGTAGACTGTGATTTTGCTGTGGTCTGATAGGGGTGTCAGTGGGCTGACTGTGAACGCTCTGAGAGACTCTGGGTTGAGGTCAGTGATAAAGTAGTCTACAGTGCTACTGCCAAGAGATGAGCTATAGGTGAACCTACCATAGGAGTCCCCTCGAAGCCTACCATTGACTATGTACATACCCAGCGTGCGACAGAGCTGCAGGAGTTGTGACCCGTTTTTGTTGGTTATGTTGTCATAGTTGTGCCTAGGGGGGCATATGGGGGAGGGAATGCTGTCACCTGCAGGCAGGTGTTTGTCCCCCTGTGTGCTGAGGGTGTCAGGTTCTTGTCCAGTTCTGGCATTTAGGTCGCCACAGACTAATACATGTCCCTGGGCCTGGAAATGATTGATTTCCTCCTTCAGGATGGAGAAGCTGTCTTCATTAAAGTATGGGGATTCTAGTGGGGGGATATAGGTAGCACACAGGAGGACATTTTTCTCTGTTAAGATAATTTCCTTTTGAATTTCTAGCCAAATGTAAAATGTTCCTGTTTTGATTAATTTAATGGAGTGAGTTAGGTCTGCTCTATACCAAATTAGCATTCCCCCTGAGTCCCTTCCCTGTTTCACACCTGGTAGTTTGGTGGATGGGACTACCAGCTCTCTGTAACCTAGAGGGCAACCAGTGGGTCCGTCTCCTCTGTACCAGGTTTCTTGCAGGATGACAATGTCTGCATTACCGATTTCTTTGGTGAAGTCCGGGTTCCTGCTCTTTAGGCCAAAGGCAGATGACCTCAGGCCTTGGATATTCCAGGATGATATAGTGAAGGCTTTTTGTTCCATAAAGTGTCCAATGTTGTTGGTCGTGGTTTGGCCTCAGGCCAGTAAGTGTGAGCAGAGCCTGCTGAGCATCTGGTACATGCCGTTGGCTTGGGCGAGTGTAAGAGTGGGGGTTGGGCCTGTTTGCCCGCTCACTACCTGGGCGTATGTGTGACTTCCATGTTGATGCCCTCTCTGCGGGGGTGGGGTGCATGGGGTGGGCAGGAGTGGCATAGGTCTGATCTGAGGGGGCCTAAATTGGGTGTGGGCATGGTTGATGTGGGGGGGTGTTGATTGGTTGGGGTGGGGGTGTGTCTGGGGGTGCTGTGGTCTGGATGTAGGTCCTCTTGGCGTGGGTCCTCTATGTGTAGGTCCAGGGTGGGGTGCTGAAGGTCTTGGAGGGTGTCTCGCTGGTCTGGGTGGGGTGTCTATTGATCTGTTGCTCCTGTGTGAAGTGTTGGGGCTGCGTTTGAGAGCGATGTCCTTTAGAGTCCGGGCAAAGGTGGGCACTGCTGCCTTGTAGAGGTGGACCTGGTCATAGAGGCTGTTCAAGTCCAGGGTGGAGTGGTGGGCCAGGAAAACATTTGGTTTTGAGGCACAGTCACGGGAGATGCTTGCGTTTACCCGCTGTATTGTAGCAGGGTGGAAGTCTTTTCGTGGTAGCAGGGTGGAGATAACCACTTGTGCATTGGGGAAAGTAGAAGAAGCTTTTTCAATCACTCCCTTCAGTGCTGTGGCCACCCTTTCCTGCTGTGCTCTCAGGTCGTTTGTGCCTGTGTGTATTATTATGTGGCTAGGTGAGCCTAGTTTGTCCTCAGACAGAAGGTCTAGGGCGCACTGGGTGTTTGGACACCAGAGTTTAGACACACTGTGTTTGGGAAAAAGTTTTTTTTCTTCTATAAATTTCCCATTTGAGTCCATAAGGAGAAAAATCTGTGTCTTGTGTTTGTCCTCAGTGGGTGTGGGGGGGTTGTCAGGAGGGCTATCAGGGTGGCTGACAGGGGGGGTGCTCAGGGGGGGTGAGAGCTGCTGGGCTTGGGGTTTTTCTTTTGTCTGTTCTGCTGTGATGTTGACTCTATGGTCAGGGTCTGGTGTGGACTGTTCTGCTGTGGTGTCGAGACTTTTGTCGGGTGATGAGGTGGGCTGTTCTGCTGGCTTCTCTGTGGGGATGGCCACCTCCCTAGTGGGTTGTTCTCTGTCACATGCCATCCCCCTCAACCTCTCCTCCAGCAGTCTGATCCTCTCCTCCATCCCCCTCTCCCTCTCCTCCAGCAGTCTGATCCTCTCCTCTAGTGCTCTGTTCTGCTCCTGCTCCTGCTTCTGCTCTTTCTCCAGTTGAAGTTGTCTCTTAACTGTCCAGAGTCCAGATGTGTCTCTCTCCACCTCCAGCTCTCCTGGTCTGGTTAAGGGGGTGTTGTTGTGCTGGACTGTTGTCTGGGTCTGTGCTGACTGGAGTGTAATCACCTGCTGTTCCAGCTCAACCTGCCTTACCTCCAGCTGGGTGAATTTATCCTTCATTTCAATGAGGGAGAAGTGCTCTGTACTGGGAGGTTGACTGTCTGCTGAGGGTTGCTCGTCTGTGGGGTTATATGATGAAGAGTTTTGGTCTGACCCGCTTGGGGTGGGGGTATCTTTATCAAGGGAGAGCTTCTCCTGCTGGGCTAATTCTTTGATTAGGTGAAAGTCCAGCTGAAACTGTTTGGGGTTGCCCTGTACCAATACTGTTCCAGACTTATATAGATTTATGTTAGCTGACTCAGAGTCCTCGTTGTCAAGTATCCTGAGTTTCCACCCCTCGTTAACCCCCCCTCTCTTAACAGAGGGGTAGTGTGCTAATATAGCACTGTGCCATGCCAGGGGATGGTTTGTGTGGAAGATAAGGTTGCTGATGTTCCCATTTTTGTAATAGTCAGCAAAAAGTGTCTCTTGATTTTCCATAAGGAGCTTCATTTTGTGCTCTTTTCTTGCCTTGTCATTCTTTACACTCCCAGGGTACTGTATTTTAATTACCTCTGAACAGCAGGAGGGAGCTTCTAAGGCCTCTCCATTTGGTTGGGGTAGACTATTCGACTCTCCTGCCATTGTTGGGCTAATGGTCTTTGACACCTCTCACTTGACACGTCAGTGCTAGTTGAAGCTGTATCAAGCTTGGCAATTATGTTTCATTCAATGCTTATAAAGTAATGTCATGTATTTTTCTTCTTGGCTTTTGGCAATAGAATATAGTTTCAGACTAAACATTACTCACTCAGTTCCAGGTTGGGTGGTGTTTTCAGGTTACTGTTGTTTTCCAGAGAATTTGCTGTGTAATAATCCTTGGTAGTTGTGAATCTTTCAGGTGATTCCGTAATTCCGTCCAAAATCAGGTTGTAGGTTTTGAGTTTTGATTTGAATTTAGGGTTATGTTGTAGAGGGTAGCATCCTGTATGTGTTCCTGACAAAAAATCCAAGTTTAACTAACTCTAAATCTATATTTTTTAAAGAAAATGCTGAAAAATGCAGGAGCTCATCTGATCATGACCTCTCTCTCTCTCTCTCTCTCTCTCTCTCTCTCTGTCCGTTATTGTGAGCTCGTGTATTTTTTGGGTTATTTTGTGATATTTTGAGTAAAGTACGTGTCTTACTCACATCTGCTGTCCTGCGCCTGACTCCTCTATAAACCAGCTACACACATGACTTATTACATACACTGCAATCTATTTTGTTACAAGATACTTTCATAGAGCTGTAATTAGTATTATTTTTTTTAAACATAATACTTTTCTATACAATTTTTTTTTTTTGAAGGCCAACACAAAATACCCAGTGTGCTTTGCAGTTAATTTTGGTGTGTTCATTTTTACATGTTGGTCCTTTAGCAGACACTCTTATCCAGAGAGACTTCCTGTCGGTGCAACAGAGGTAGATACACAACACCTCACCAGAGGTAGATACACAACACCTCAACAGAGGTAGATACACAACACCTCAACAGAGGTAGATACACAACACCTCAACAGAGGTAGATACACAACACCTCAACAGAGGTAGATACACAACACCTCAACAGAGGTAGATACACAACACCTCAACAGAGGTAGATACACAACACCTCAACAGAGGTAGATACACAACACGTCACTGTTAACTGTTAACGGTATTTTGTAACTCTATTTTGTTATTTTATATTGTACCTGTAATTTGTCATTGTATTTTGTAACTGTATTTTGTAATTTTATATTATAACTGTATTTTGTAACTGTATTTTGTAACTGTATTTTGTAAATTTAATTTGTTATTTTATTTTGTTATTTTATATTGTAACAGTATTTTGTAATTTTATATTGCACAGTATTTTGTAAATATATTTTGTTATTTTATATTGTAACAGTATTGTGTAACTGTATTTTGTACCTGTTTTTTGTAATTGTATTTTGTACCTGTATTGTGTACCTGTATTTGGTACCTGTATTTTGTAACTGTATTGTGTAACTGTATTGTGTAACTGTATTTTGTACCTGTATTTTGTAATTGTATTTTGTACCTGTATTGTGTACCTGTATTTTGTACCTGTATTTTATACCTGTATTTTGTAACTGTTTTTGTAACTGTATTGTGTAACTGTATTTTGTACCTGTTTTTTGTAATTGTATTTTGTACCTGTATTTTGTAACTGTATTGTGTAACTGTATTGTGTAACTGTATTGTGTAACTGTATTTTGTAACTGTATTTTGTAATTGTATTTTGTACCTGTATTTTGTACCTGTTTTTTGTAACTGTATTGTGTTGTTTTCGCTCATCCCTGTCTGTGGTTTAACTTTACTCTGCTTTTGGGTTTCACAAGTCCTCACAAGGACAGTAAAACAGTAAAACAAAGACAATTCTGACAAGTGGGGACATTTTCACCGGTCCCCAAAAGGAAACAGTATATTTTAGGCGTAGGGGTTAGGTTTAAGGTTAGAATTAGTGTTAGGGGTTAGTTATTTTATTAGGATCCCCATTGGCTGTTGCAAAAGCAGCAGCTACTCTTCCTGGGGTTCCACACGGAACACGGAACACAGAACACAAGAACACAGAACACAAAACACAAAACACAGAACACAGAACACAGAACACAGAACACAGAACACAAGAACACAAGAACACAAGAACACAAGAACATGAAACATAATACAAAATGACATAATACAGAACATCAATAGACAAGAACAGCTCAAAGACAGAACTACAGGGGTTAGAGAAAATAGGATTTTGAATGGGAATAAATGTCCCCACTTGAATGGTAAAAGCAACGTGTGTGTGTGTGTGTGTTCTCCCCAAGGGGGAGCAGTAGAGACGGTCTAGGCTGCAGGCGCTCAACAGAGGAGAGAGGGGGGGGGGATGCTGCCTCTGCAGGAACAGGAGAAAACAAGAGATGAGGATAAATTAGGGCTAAAACATGCTGAGACATTCAAAAGAAAAGAGAAGAGAGAGAGACAGAGGGAGAGAGAGAGAGAGGGGAGAAATCCTTGTAGTGACTTAATTGGAACAACCACATCCCCACCTGTGAAAGGACTAGAAAATAATCTCTCTCTCTCTCTCTCTCTCTCTCTCTCTCTCTCTCTCTCTCTCTCTCTCTCTCTCTCTCTCTCTCTCTCTCTCTCTCTCTCTCTCTCTCTCTCTCCTCTCTCCCCCCTCTCTCTCGCTCTCTCTCTCTCTCTCTCTTGCTCTCTCTCTCTTGATACAGGGAATTGAATTGATACAGGGATTTGATAGAAGGGAGAATGGGGAGACAGGGACATTGGCAGCCTGTCTTGTAGTGATCTTTCAGGCCCTTGCTGACAGGTCAACAGGCTGATGCATTGTTGGTAAATGACGTCTGAGTGCTGGTGCCCCTGGTACTGATCAAGAAAACGGTACCGTCTGGTTTCCTTCATTTAAGGAATTTCAAATTATTTTAACTTTAGTATATATTAGCAAATACATTTACTTTTGATACTTTAAGTATATTTAGAACTACCCTACAGTCATGAGCTGCCTTACAGTCATGAGCTGCCCTACAGTCATGAGCTGCCCTACAGTCATGAGCTGCCCTACAGTCATGAGCTGCCCTACAGTCATGAGCTGCCCTACAGTCATGAGCTGCCCTACAGTCATGAGCTGCCCTACAGTCATGAGCTGCCACTCAGTCCGGAGCTGCCACTCAGTCCGGAGCTGCCACTCAGTCCGGAGCTGCCACTCAGTCCGGAGCTGCCACTCAGTCCGGAGCTGCCACTCAGTCCGGAGCTGCCACTCAGTCCGGAGCTGCCACTCAGTCCGGAGCTGCCATTTGTCCGGAGTTGCCCCTCTGTCCTGAGCTACCTCTCTGTCCTGAGCTACCTCTCTGTCCTGAGCTACCTCTCTGTCCTGAGCTACCTCTCTGTCCTGAGCTACCTCTCTGTCCTGAGCTACCTCTCTGTCCTGAGCTACCTCTCTGTCCTGAGCTACCTCTCTGTCCTGAGCTACCTCTCTGTCCTGAGCTACCTCCTACATCATGTGGGGGCCTTGGGGAGGATTCTTAGGCTAAGGTCGTGGGCGAGGGTCGCCACTCAAAGGACGCTAAGGAGGGGGACAAAGACAGTGGTGGAGTGGTGTCCTCGTCCACCGCCGGAGCCGCCACCGCGGACAGATGCCCACCCAGACCCTCCCCTTGAGTTTTTAGGGGTGCGCCCGGAGTTCGCACCTTGAGGGGGGGGGTTCTGTCACGTTCCTGACCTGTTTTCTCTTGTTTTGTATGTGTTTAGTTGGTCAGGACGTGAGCTGGGTGGGAATTCTATGTTGTGTGTCTAGTTTGTCTGTTTCTATGTCAGCCTAGTGTGGGTTCTCAATCAGAGGCAGATGGTAGTCGTTGTCTCTGATTGAGACTCATATATAGGAGGCTTGTTTTGTGTTGGGAGTTTGTGGGTGTTTGTTTCCTGTCTCTGTGTCTGTGTTCTGCACCAGATAGGTCTGTATCGGTTTTCACGTTTGTTATTTTGTAAGTTATTTGTAGTGTTCACTTGTTCTTGAATTAAACATGTTGAGCACTGGCTACGCTGCATTTTGGTCCTCTCCTTCACCGCAGGAAGAAAGCCGTTACATTACTGGGTGTCTTTCACTTTTACTTGAGTTATTGTCAATTATTGTTATTGTGTACTTTTACTCAAATTTGAGAATTGGGTACTTTTTCCACCACTGTGATCTACAGACTGTGTAGGATCATGTTTCCTCATATGAGACACTGAGGATTTATATCTAAGACGGATGACTGACCGTTAGCCATAGAATGATAGCAGAGAGAACTGAATCACAATCACCTGTCCGATAGCAGAGAGAACTGAATCACAATCACCTGACCGTTAGCAGAGAGAACTGAATCACAATCACCTGACCGATAGCAGAGAGAACTGAATCACAATCACCTGTCCGTTAGCAGAGAGAACTGAATCACAATCACCTGACCGTTAGCAGAGAGAACTGAATCACAATCACCTGACCGTTAGCAGAGAGAACTGAATCACAATCACCTGACCGATAGCAGAGAGAACTGAATCACAATCACCTGACCGTTAGCAGAGAGAACTGAATCACAATCACCTGACCGTTAGCAGAGAGAACTGAATCACAATCACCTGTCCGTTAGCAGAGAGTACTGAATCACAATCACTTTATTCACCAAGTACATTTACACATAACCGGAATTTGACTTAGGGACTAGGTGCTGCCATCAACGGACAGGACATAGACAGAACACAGACAGGATACAGACAGGATACAGACAGAACACAGACAGAACGCAGACAGGATACAGACAGGATACAGACAGAACACAGACAGGAGCAGACAGGATACAGACAGACAGAATGCAGACAGGATACAGACAGGATACAGACAGAACACAGACAGAATGCAGACAGGATACAGACAGGATACAGACAGGATACAGTGTGTGTGTGTGTGTTTGTGTGTGAGCCTTCATCTCTCTTACATCTAGTTGCATCACTTTGATCAGGGTTGTCCGAGCTAAAATGAGCCTTGCGGATACAACACTCACACACACACACACACACTCACACACACACACACACACACACACACACACACACACACACACACACACACACACACACACACACCCACACACACACACACACACACACACACACACACACACACACACACACACACACACACACACACACACACACACACACACACACACACACACACACACACACACACACACACACAGGGAGGGAAAAGTCAAGAGGTGTGAATACTTTCCCAATGGCTCCGTTGGTCCTTTTGAAAAGGGAACCTGTTGAATGAATACTTCCCAGAAGGCTCCGTCGGTCCTTTTGAAAAGGGAACCTGTTGAATGAATACTTCCCAGAAGGCTCCGTCGGTCCTTTTGAAAAGGGAACCTGTTGAATGAATACTTCCCAGAAGGCTCCGTGGGTCCTTTTGAAAAGGGAACCTGTTGAATGAATACTTCCCAGAAGTCTCCGTCGGTCCTTTTGAAAAGGGAACCTGTTGAATGAATACTTTCCCAGAAGGCTCCGTTGGTCCTTTTGAAAAGGGAACCAGAAGAATGAATACTTTCCAGAAGTCTCCGTCGGTCCTTTTGAAAAGGGAACCTGTTGAATGAATACTTCCCAGAATGCTCCGTGGGTCCTTTTGAAAAGGGAACCTGTTGAATGAATACTTTCCCAGAAGGCTCCGTCGGTCCTTTTGAAAAGGGAACCTGTTGAATGATACACGTAACAAGGTTACGGTTCTCCCTAAAACCCCCCAGAAAATGGAGATGGCATGTAGCTTCTGACAGACGGATCAGTCGTGTGTTTGATCTCAGATCATTCTCCAATGTTCTTGAATGAAAGATGATAAGTCTTTCATTATTTATTGATCATCCGATGTGGGAGAGACGAGACCGTCATTAGAATACGGATCAAATATTTACGAACCAATCAGAAACCTTCTGAGGGTCAAACCGTTACCCCGGGAAACTAGATTCCTGTATTATCTCCAGTAATACCTGGCTGACACAAACACACCCTCAGTCACACACACACACACACACACACACACACACACACACACACACACACACACACACACACACACACACACACACACACACACACACACACACACACACACACACACACACACACACACACACACACACACACACACACACACACACACACACACACACACACACACACACACACGTAAATCTACTGTGACAGTGTAAATTCCCACAATAGGTTATAAATACATACTACACACAGACCAATAGGATCTCACACAATGTTTACATTTACTTCAGAACCCGATGTTTGTCCTTCGGGGGGATAAAAAACATAAATGTTTTGATATTTAAGTTTAGGCATTCATTCCCAGTGGTCGAGTTAGGGTTTGGGAAATGCTTAAAAAAAAATATATATATATATATACACATTTAAATGACTGCCAAGGACTGGGATTGAACTGGCGAGCCTCGGGAGCAGGAGTTGATGACTTACGCCCATCCACCATCCCCGTCCACAACGCCATAGCAACCCACAATACTACTTGATGGCAACAGCCCTCACTGTTGCCCCTAGTGGCCGGTTTAGAAGGGGAGTCCAATTTAGTATAGTACATTTTAGTATAGTCCAATTTAGTATAGTCCATTTTAGTATAGTCTATTTTAGTATAGTCTATTTTAGTATAGTCCATTTTAGTATAGTCCATTTTAGTATAGTCCATTTTAGTATAGTCCATTTTAGTATAGTACATTTTAGTATAGTCCATTTTAGTATAGTCCAATTTAGTATAGTCCATTTTAGTATAGTACATTTTAGTATAGTCCATTTTAGTATAGTCCATTTTAGTATAGTACATTTTAGTATAGTCCATTTTAGTATAGTCCATTTTAGTATAGTCCATTTTAGTATAGTCCATTTTAGTATAGTCCATTTTAGTATAGTCCATTTTAGTATAGTCCAATTTAGTATAGTCCAATTTAGTATAGTCCAATTTAGTATAGTCCGATTTAGTATAGTCCAATTTAGTATAGTCCATTTTAGTATAGTCCATTTTAGTATAGTCTATTTTAGTATAGTCTATTTTAGTATAGTCTATTTTAGTATTGTCCAATTTAGTATAGTCCATTTTAGTATAGTCCATTTTAGTATAGTCTATTTTAGTATAGTCTATTTTAGTATAGTCCATTTTAGTATAGTCTATTTTAGTATAGTCTATTTTAGTATAGTCCCAATTTAGTATAGTCCCAATTTAGTATAGTCCATTTTAGTATAGTCCATTTTAGTATAGTCCATTTTAGTATAGTCCATTTTAGTATAGTCCATTTTAGTATAGTCCAATTTAGTATAGTCCAATTTAGTATAGTCCAATTTAGTATAGTCCGATTTAGTATAGTTCGATTTAGTATAGTCCAATTTAGTATAGTCCATTTTAGTATAGTCCATTTTAGTATAGTCTATTTTAGTATAGTCTATTTTAGTATAGTCCAATTTAGTATAGTCCATTTTAGTATAGTCCATTTTAGTATAGTCCATTTTAGTATAGTCTATTTTAGTATAGTCTATTTTAGTATAGTCTATTTTAGTATAGTCTATTTTAGTATAGTCCATTTTAGTATAGTCTATTTTAGTATAGTCCATTTTAGTATAGTCCAATTTAGTATAGTCCATTTTAGTATAGTCTATTTTAGTATAGTCCATTTTAGTATAGTCCAATTTAGTATAGTCCATTTTAGTATAGTCCAATTTAGTATAGTTCAATATATTATAGTCCATTTTAGTATAGTCCATTTTAGTATAGTCCATTTTAGTATAGTCCATTTTAGTATAGTCCATTTTAGTATAGTCCATTTTAGTATAGTCCATTTTAGTATAGTCCATTTTAGTATAGTCTATTTTAGTATAGTCTATTTTAGTATAGTCTATTTTAGTATAGTCTATTTTAGTATAGTCCATTTTAGTATAGTCTATTTTAGTATAGTCCATTTTAGTGTAGTCCAATTTAGTATAGTCCATTTTAGTATAGTCTATTTTAGTATAGTCCATTTTAGTATAGTCCAATTTAGTATAGTCCATTTTAGTATAGTCCAATTTAGTATAGTCCAATATATTATAGTCCATTTTAGTATAGTCCATTTTAGTATAGTCCATTTTAGTATAGTCCATTTTAGTATAGTCCATTTTAGTATAGTCCATTTTAGTATAGTCCATTTTAGTATAGTCCATTTTAGTATAGTCCATTTTAATACAGTCTAACTTAGTCAAATATAATCGAGTTTAGTCAATTGAGTTGAGTCATAGTTGCTTTATTAGTCTAGCCCTGCAAAACACAACCCTCAGCATCTCAGGAGTTCCCAGTTATATTACACAGTTAACCTGGAGAGAGACTGGACTCAACATTACTATCATACCACTCATTATATTATATTACACAGTTAACCTGGAGAGAGACTGGACTCAACATTACTATCATACCACTTATTATATTATATTACACAGTTAACCTGGAGAGAGACTGGACTCAACATTACTATCATACCACTCATTATATTATATTACACAGTTAACCTGGAGAGAGACTGGACTCAACATTACTATCATACCACTCATTATATTATATTACACAGTTAACCTGGAGAGAGACTGGACTCAACATTACTATCATACCACTCATTATATTATATTACACAGTTAACCTGGAGAGAGACTGGACTCAACATTACTATCATACCACTTATTATATTATATTACACAGTTAACCTGGAGAGAGACTGGACTGAACATTACTATCATACCGCTCATTATATTATATTACACAGTTAACCTGGAGAGAGACTGGACTCAACATTACTATCATACCACTCATTATATTATATTACACAGTTAACCTGGAGAGAGACTGGACTCAACATTACTATCATACCACTCATTATATTATATTACACAGTTAACCTGGAGAGAGACTGGACTCAACATTACTATCATACCACTTATTATATTATATTACACAGTTAACCTGGAGAGAGACTGGACTCAACATTACTATCATACCACTCATTATATTATATTACACAGTTAACCTGGAGAGAGACTGGACTCAACATTACTATCATACCACTCATTATATTATATTACACAGTTAACCTGGAGAGAGACTGGACTCAACATTACTATCATACCACTCATTATATTATATTACACAGTTAACCTGGAGAGAGACTGGACTCAACATTACTATCATACCACTTATTATATTATATTACACAGTTAACCTGGAGAGAGACTGGACTCAACATTACTATCATACCGCTCATTATATTATATTACACAGTTAACCTGGAGAGAGACTGGACTCAACATTACTATCATACCACTCATTATATTATATTACACAGTTAACCTGGAGAGAGACTGGACTCAACATTACTATCATACCACTCATTATATTATATTACACAGTTAACCTGGAGAGAGACTGGACTCAACATTACTATCATACCACTCATTATATTATATTACACAGTTAACCTGGAGAGAGACTGGACTCAACATTACTATCATACCACTCATTATATTATATTACACAGTGAACCTGGAGAGAGACTGGACTCAACATTACTATCATACCACTCATTATATTATATTACACAGTTAACCTGGAGAGAGACTGGACTCAACATTACTATCATACCACTCATTATATTATATTACACAGTTAACCTGGAGAGAGACTGGACTCAACATTACTATCATACCACTCATTATATTATATTACACAGTTAACCTGGAGAGAGACTGGACTCAACATTACTATCATACCACTCATTATATTATATTACACAGTTAACCTGGAGAGAGACTGGACTCAACATTACTATCATACCACTTATTATATTATATTACACAGTTAACCTGGAGAGAGACTGGACTCAACATTACTATCATACCGCTCATTATATTATATTACACAGTTAACCTGGAGAGAGACTGGACTCAACATTACTATCATACCACTCATTATATTATATTACACAGTTAACCTGGAGAGAGACTGGACTCAACATTACTATCATACCACTCATTATATTATATTACACTGTTAACCTGGAGAGAGACTGGACTCAACATTACTATCATACCACTCATTATATTATATTACACAGTTAACCTGGAGAGAGACTGGACTCAACATTACTATCATACCACTCATTATATTATATTACACAGTTAACCTGGAGAGAGACTGGACTCAACATTACTATCATACCACTCATTATATTATATTACCCAGTTAACCTGGAGAGAGACTGGACTCAACATTACTATCATACCACTCATTATATTATATTACACAGTTAACCTGGAGAGAGACTGGACTCATCATTACTATCATACCACTCATTATATTATATTACACAGTTAACCTGGAGAGAGACTGGACTCAACATTACTATCATACCACTCATTATATTATATTACACAGTTAACCTGGAGAGAGACTGGACTCAACATTACTATCATACCACTCATTATATTATATTACACAGTTAACCTGGAGAGAGACTGGACTCAACATTAATATCATACCACTCATTATATTATATTACACAGTTAACCTGGAGAGAGACTGGCCTCAACATTACTATCATACCACTCATTATATTATATTACACAGTTAACCTGGAGAGAGACTGGACTCAACATTAATATCATACCACTCATTATATTATATTACACAGTTAACCTGGAGAGAGACTGGACTCAACATTACTATCATACCACTCATTATATTATATTACACAGTTAACCTGGAGAGAGACTGGACTCAACATTACTATCATACCACTCATTATATTATATTACACAGTTAACCTGGAGAGAGACTGGACTCAACATTACTATCATACCACTCATTATATTATATTACACAGTTAACCTGGAGAGAGACTGGACTCAACATTACTATCACACCACTCATTATATTATATTACACAGTTAACCTGGAGAGAGACTGGACTCAACATTACTATCATACCACTCATTATATTATATTACACAGTTAACCTGGAGAGAGACTGGACTCAACATTACTATCATACCACTCATTATATTATATTACACAGTTACCCTGGAGAGAGACTGGACTCCACATTACTATCATACCACTCATTATATTATATTACACTGTTAACCTGGAGAGAGACTGGACTCAACATTACTATCACACCACTCATTATATTATATTACACAGTTAACCTGGAGAGAGACTGGACTCAACATTACTATCATACCACTCATTATATTATATTACACAGTTAACCTGGAGAGAGACTGGACTCAACATTACTATCATACCACTCATTATATTATATTACACAGTTAACCTGGAGAGAGACTGGACTCAACATTACTATCATACCACTCATTATATTATATTACACAGTTAACCTGGAGAGAGACTGGACTCAACATTACTATCATACCACTCATTATATTATATTACACAGTTAACCTGGAGAGAGACTGGACTCAACATTACTATCATACCACTCATTATATTATATTACACAGTTAACCTGGAGAGAGACTGGACTCAACATTACTATCATACCACTCATTATATTATATTACACAGTTAACCTGGAGAGAGACTGGACTCAACATTACTATCATACCACTCATTATATTATATTACACAGTTAACCTGGAGAGAGACTGGACTCAACATTACTATCATACCACTCATTATATTATATTACACAGTTAACCTGGAGAGAGACTGGACTCAACATTACTATCATACCACTCATTATATTATATTACACAGTTAACCTGGAGAGAGACTGGACTCAACATTACTATCATACCACTCATTATATTATATTACACAGTTAACCTGGAGAGAGACTGGACTCATCATTACTATCATACCACTCATTATATTATATTACCCAGTTAACCTGGAGAGAGACTGGACTCAACATTAATATCATACCACTCATTATATTATATTACACAGTTAACCTGGAGAGAGACTGGACTCAACATTACTATCATACCACTCATTATATTATATTACACAGTTAACCTGGAGAGAGACTGGACTCAACATTACTATCATACCACTCATTATATTATATTACACAGTTAACCTGGAGAGAGACTGGACTCAACATTACTATCATACCACTCATTATATTATATTACACAGTTAACCTGGAGAGAGACTGGACTCAACATTACTATCATACCACTCATTATATTATATTACACAGTTAACCTGGAGAGAGACTGGACTCAACATTACTATCACACCACTCATTATATTATATTACACAGTTAACCTGGAGAGAGACTGGACTCAACATTACTATCATACCACTCATTATATTATATTACACAGTTAACCTGGAGAGAGACTGGACTCAACATTACTATCATACCACTCATTATATTATATTACACAGTTAACCTGGAGAGAGACTGGACTCCACATTACTATCATACCACTCATTATATTATATTACACTGTTAACCTGGAGAGAGACTGGACTCAACATTACTATCATACCACTCATTATATTATATTACACAGTTAACCTGGAGAGAGACTGGACTCAACATTACTATCATACCACTCATTATATTATATTACACAGTTAACCTGGAGAGAGACTGGACTCAACATTACTATCATACCACTCATTATATTATATTACACAGTTAACCTGGAGAGAGACTGGACTCAACATTACTATCATACCACTCATTATATTATATTACACAGTTAACCTGGAGAGAGACTGGACTCAACATTACTATCATACCACTCATTATATTATATTACACAGTTAACCTGGAGAGAGACTGGACTCAACATTACTATCATACCACTCATTATATTATATTACACAGTTAACCTGGAGAGAGACTGGACTCAACATTACTATCATACCACTCATTATATTATATTACACAGTTAACCTGGAGAGAGACTGGACTCAACATTACTATCATACCACTCATTATATTATATTACACAGTTAACCTGGAGAGAGACTGGACTCAACATTACTATCATACCACTCATTATATTATATTACACAGTTAACCTGGAGAGAGACTGGACTCAACATTACTATCATACCACTCATTATATTATATTACACAGTTAACCTGGAGAGAGACTGGACTCAACATTACTATCATACCACTCATTATATTATATTACACAGTTAACCTGGAGAGAGACTGGACTCATCATTACTATCATACCACTCATTATATTATATTACCCAGTTAACCTGGAGAGAGACTGGACTCAACATTAATATCATACCACTCATTATATTATATTACACAGTTAACCTGGAGAGAGACTGGACTCAACATTACTATCATACCACTCATTATATTATATTACACAGTTAACCTGGAGAGAGACTGGACTCAACATTACTATCATACCACTCATTATATTATATTACACAGTTAACCTGGAGAGAGACTGGACTCAACATTACTATCATACCACTCATTATATTATATTACACAGTTAACCTGGAGAGAGACTGGACTCAACATTACTATCATACCACTCATTATATTATATTACACAGTTAACCTGGAGAGAGACTGGACTCAACATTACTATCATACCACTCATTATATTATATTACACAGTTAACCTGGAGAGAGACTGGACTCAACATTACTATCATACCACTCATTATATTATATTACACAGTTAACCTGGAGAGAGACTGGACTCAACATTACTATCATACCACTCATTATATTATATTACACAGTTAACCTGGAGAGAGACTGGACTCAACATTACTATCATACCACTCATTATATTATATTACACAGTTAACCTGGAGAGAGACTGGACTCAACATTACTATCATACCACTCATTATATTATATTACACAGTTAACCTGGAGAGAGACTGGACTCAACATTACTATCATACCACTCATTATATTATATTACACAGTTAACCTGGAGAGAGACTGGACTCAACATTACTATCATACCACTCATTATATTATATTACACAGTTAACCTGGAGAGAGACTGGACTCAACATTACTATCATACCACTCATTATATTATATTACACAGTTAACCTGGAGAGAGACTGGACTCAACATTACTATCATACCACTCATTATATTATATTACACAGTTAACCTGGAGAGAGACTGGACTCAACATTACTATCACACCACTCATTATATTATATTACACAGTTAACCTGGAGAGAGACTGGACTCAACATTACTATCATACCACTCATTATATTATATTACACAGTTAACCTGGAGAGAGACTGGACTCAACATTACTATCATACCACTCATTATATTATATTACACAGTTAACCTGGAGAGAGACTGGACTCAACATTACTATCATACCACTCATTATATTATATTACACAGTTAACCTGGAGAGAGACTGGACTCAACATTACTATCATACCACTCATTATATTATATTACACAGTTAACCTGGAGAGAGACTGGACTCAACATTACTATCATACCACTCATTATATTATATTACACAGTTAACCTGGAGAGAGACTGGACTCAACATTACTATCATACCACTCATTATATTATATTACACAGTTAACCTGGAGAGAGACTGGACTCAACATTACTATCATACCACTCATTATATTATATTACACAGTTAACCTGGAGAGAGACTGGACTCAACATTACTATCATACCACTCATTATATTATATTACACAGTTAACCTGGAGAGAGACTGGACTCAACATTACTATCATACCACTCATTATATTATATTACACAGTTAACCTGGAGAGAGACTGGACTCAACATTACTATCATACCACTCATTATATTATATTACACAGTTAACCTGGAGAGAGACTGGACTCATCATTACTATCATACCACTCATTATATTATATTACCCAGTTAACCTGGAGAGAGACTGGACTCAACATTAATATCATACCACTCATTATATTATAGTACACAGTTAACCTGGAGAGAGACTGGACTCAACATTACTATCATACCACTCATTATATTATATTACACAGTTAACCTGGAGAGAGACTGGACTCAACATTACTATCATACCACTCATTATATTATATTACACAGTTAACCTGGAGAGAGACTGGACTCAACATTACTATCATACCACTCATTATATTATATTACACAGTTAACCTGGAGAGAGACTGGACTCAACATTACTATCATACCACTCATTATATTATATTACACAGTTAACCTGGAGAGAGACTGGACTCAACATTACTATCATACCACTCATTATATTATATTACACAGTTAACCTGGAGAGAGACTGGAATCAACATTACTATCATACCACTCATTATATTATATTACACAGTTAACCTGGAGAGAGACTGGACTCAACATTACTATCATACCACTCATTATATTATATTACACAGTTAACCTGGAGAGAGACTGGACTCAACATTACTATCATACCACTCATTATATTATATTACACAGTTAACCTGGAGAGAGACTGGACTCAACATTACTATCACACCACTCATTATATTATATTACACAGTTAACCTGGAGAGAGACTGGACTCAACATTACTATCATACCACTCATTATATTATATTACACAGTTAACCTGGAGAGAGACTGGACTCAACATTACTATCATACCACTCATTATATTATATTACACAGTTAACCTGGAGAGAGACTGGACTCAACATTACTATCATACCACTCATTATATTATATTACACAGTTAACCTGGAGAGAGACTGGACTCAACATTACTATCATACCACTCATTATATTATATTACACAGTTAACCTGGAGAGAGACTGGACTCAACATTACTATCACACCACTCATTATATTATATTACACAGTTAACCTGGAGAGAGACTGGACTCAACATTACTATCATACCACTCATTATATTATATTACACAGTTAACCTGGAGAGAGACTGGACTCAACATTACTATCATACCACTCATTATATTATATTACACTGTTAACCTGGAGAGAGACTGGACTCAACATTACTATCATACCACTCATTATATTATATTACACAGTTAACCTGGAGAGAGACTGGACTCAACATTACTATCATACCACTCATTATATTATATTACACAGTTAACCTGGAGAGAGACTGGACTCAACATTACTATCATACCACTCATTATATTATATTACCCAGTTAACCTGGAGAGAGACTGGACTCAACATTACTATCATACCACTCATTATATTATATTACACAGTTAACCTGGAGAGAGACTGGACTCAACATTACTATCATACCACTCATTATATTATATTACACAGTTAACCTGGAGAGAGACTGGACTCAACATTACTATCATACCACTCATTATATTATATTACACAGTTAACCTGGAGAGAGACTGGACTCAACATTACTATCATACCACTCATTATATTATATTACACAGTTAACCTGGAGAGAGACTGGACTCCACATTACTATCATACCACTCATTATATTATATTACACTGTTAACCTGGAGAGAGACTGGACTCAACATTACTATCATACCACTCATTATATTATATTACACAGTTAACCTGGAGAGAGACTGGACTCAACATTACTATCACACCACTCATTATATTATATTACACAGTTAACCTGGAGAGAGACTGGACTCAACATTACTATCATACCACTCATTATATTATATTACACAGTTAACCTGGAGAGAGACTGGACTCAACATTACTATCATACCACTCATTATATTATATTACACAGTTAACCTGGAGAGAGACTGGACTCAACATTACTATCATACCACTCATTATATTATATTACACAGTTAACCTGGAGAGAGACTGGACTCAACATTACTATCATACCACTCATTATATTATATTACACAGTTAACCTGGAGAGAGACTGGACTCAACATTACTATCATACCACTCATTATATTATATTACACAGTTAACCTGGAGAGAGACTGGACTCAACATTACTATCATACCACTCATTATATTATATTACACAGTTAACCTGGAGAGAGACTGGACTCAACATTACTATCATACCACTCATTATATTATATTACACAGTTAACCTGGAGAGAGACTGGACTCAACATTACTATCATACCACTCATTATATTATATTACACAGTTAACCTGGAGAGAGACTGGACTCAACATTACTATCATACCACTCATTATATTATATTACCCAGTTAACCTGGAGAGAGACTGGACTCAACATTACTATCATACCACTCATTATATTATATTACACAGTTAACCTGGAGAGAGACTGGACTCAACATTACTATCATACCACTCATTATATTATATTACACAGTTAACCTGGAGAGAGACTGGACTCAACATTACTATCATACCACTCATTATATTATATTACACAGTTAACCTGGAGAGAGACTGGACTCATCATTACTATCATACCACTCATTATATTATATTACCCAGTTAACCTGGAGAGAGACTGGACTCAACATTAATATCATACCACTCATTATATTATAGTACACAGTTAACCTGGAGAGAGACTGGACTCAACATTACTATCATACCACTCATTATATTATATTACACAGTTAACCTGGAGAGAGACTGGACTCAACATTACTATCATACCACTCATTATATTATATTACACAGTTAACCTGGAGAGAGACTGGACTCAACATTACTATCATACCACTCATTATATTATATTACACAGTTAACCTGGAGAGAGACTGGACTCAACATTACTATCATATCACTCATTATATTATATTACACAGTTAACCTGGAGAGAGACTGGACTCAACATTACTATCATACCACTCATTATATTATATTACACAGTTAACCTGGAGAGAGACTGGACTCAACATTACTATCATACCACTCATTATATTATATTACACAGTTAACCTGGAGAGAGACTGGACTCAACATTACTATCATACCACTCATTATATTATATTACCCAGTTAACCTGGAGAGAGACTGGACTCAACATTACTATCATACCACTCATTATATTATATTACACAGTTAACCTGGAGAGAGACTGGACTCAACATTACTATCACACCACTCATTATATTATATTACACAGTTAACCTGGAGAGAGACTGGACTCAACATTACTATCATACCACTCATTATATTATATTACACAGTTAACCTGGAGAGAGACTGGACTCAACATTACTATCATACCACTCATTATATTATATTACACAGTTAACCTGGAGAGAGACTGGACTCAACATTACTATCATACCACTCATTATATTATATTACACAGTTAACCTGGAGAGAGACTGGACTCAACATTACTATCATACCACTCATTATATTATATTACACAGTTAACCTGGAGAGAGACTGGACTCAACATTACTATCACACCACTCATTATATTATATTACACAGTTAACCTGGAGAGAGACTGGACTCAACATTACTATCATACCACTCATTATATTATATTACACAGTTAACCTGAAGAGAGACTGGACTCAACATTACTATCATACCACTCATTATATTATATTACACTGTTAACCTGGAGAGAGACTGGACTCAACATTACTATCATACCACTCATTATATTATATTACACAGTTAACCTGGAGAGAGACTGGACTCAACATTACTATCATACCACTCATTATATTATATTACACAGTTAACCTGGAGAGAGACTGGACTCAACATTACTATCATACCACTCATTATATTATATTACCCAGTTAACCTGGAGAGAGACTGGACTCAACATTACTATCATACCACTCATTATATTATATTACACAGTTAACCTGGAGAGAGACTGGACTCAACATTACTATCATACCACTCATTATATTATATTACACAGTTAACCTGGAGAGAGACTGGACTCAACATTACTATCATACCACTCATTATATTATATTACACAGTTAACCTGGAGAGAGACTGGACTCAACATTACTATCATACCACTCATTATATTATATTACACAGTTAACCTGGAGAGAGACTGGACTCCACATTACTATCATACCACTCATTATATTATATTACACTGTTAACCTGGAGAGAGACTGGACTCAACATTACTATCATACCACTCATTATATTATATTACACATGTTAACCTGGAGAGAGACTGGACTCAACATTACTATCACACCACTCATTATATTATATTACACAGTTAACCTGGAGAGAGACTGGACTCAACATTACTATCATACCACTCATTATATTATATTACACAGTTAACCTGGAGAGAGACTGGACTCAACATTACTATCATACCACTCATTATATTATATTACCCAGTTAACCTGGAGAGAGACTGGACTCAACATTACTATCATACCACTCATTATATTATATTACACAGTTAACCTGGAGAGAGACTGGACTCAACATTACTATCATACCACTCATTATATTATATTACACAGTTAACCTGAAGAGAGACTGGACTCAACATTACTATCATACCACTCATTATATTATATTACACTGTTAACCTGGAGAGAGACTGGACTCAACATTACTATCATACCACTCATTATATTATATTACACAGTTAACCTGGAGAGAGACTGGACTCAACATTACTATCATACCACTCATTATATTATATTACACAGTTAACCTGGAGAGAGACTGGACTCAACATTACTATCATACCACTCATTATATTATATTACCCAGTTAACCTGGAGAGAGACTGGACTCAACATTACTATCATACCACTCATTATATTATATTACACAGTTAACCTGGAGAGAGACTGGACTCAACATTACTATCATACCACTCATTATATTATATTACACAGTTAACCTGGAGAGAGACTGGACTCAACATTACTATCATACCACTCATTATATTATATTACACAGTTAACCTGGAGAGAGACTGGACTCAACATTACTATCATACCACTCATTATATTATATTACACAGTTAACCTGGAGAGAGACTGGACTCCACATTACTATCATACCACTCATTATATTATATTACACTGTTAACCTGGAGAGAGACTGGACTCAACATTACTATCATACCACTCATTATATTATATTACACATGTTAACCTGGAGAGAGACTGGACTCAACATTACTATCACACCACTCATTATATTATATTACACAGTTAACCTGGAGAGAGACTGGACTCAACATTACTATCATACCACTCATTATATTATATTACACAGTTAACCTGGAGAGAGACTGGACTCAACATTACTATCATACCACTCATTATATTATATTACCCAGTTAACCTGGAGAGAGACTGGACTCAACATTACTATCATACCACTCATTATATTATATTACACAGTTAACCTGGAGAGAGACTGGACTCAACATTACTATCATACCACTCATTATATTATATTACACAGTTAACCTGGAGAGAGACTGGACTCAACATTACTATCATACCACTCATTATATTATATTACACAGTTAACCTGGAGAGAGACTGGACTCAACATTACTATCATACCACTCATTATATTATATTACACAGTTAACCTGGAGAGAGACTGGACTCCACATTACTATCATACCACTCATTATATTATATTACACTGTTAACCTGGAGAGAGACTGGACTCAACATTACTATCATACCACTCATTATATTATATTACACAGTTAACCTGGAGAGAGACTGGACTCAACATTACTATCACACCACTCATTATATTATATTACACAGTTAACCTGGAGAGAGACTGGACTCAACATTACTATCATACCACTCATTATATTATATTACACAGTTAACCTGGAGAGAGACTGGACTCAACATTACTATCATACCACTCATTATATTATATTACACAGTTAACCTGGAGAGAGACTGGACTCAACATTACTATCATACCACTCATTATATTATATTACACAGTTAACCTGGAGAGAGACTGGACTCAACATTACTATCATACCACTCATTATATTATATTACACAGTTAACCTGGAGAGAGACTGGACTCAACATTACTATCATACCACTCATTATATTATATTACACAGTTAACCTGGAGAGAGACTGGACTCAACATTACTATCATACCACTCATTATATTATATTACACAGTTAACCTGGAGAGAGACTGGACTCAACATTACTATCATACCACTCATTATATTATATTACACAGTTAACCTGGAGAGAGACTGGACTCAACATTACTATCATACCACTCATTATATTATATTACACAGTTAACCTGGAGAGAGACTGGACTCAACATTACTATCATACCACTCATTATATTATATTACACAGTTAACCTGGAGAGAGACTGGACTCAACATTACTATCACACCACTCATTATATTATATTACACAGTTAACCTGGAGAGAGACTGGACTCAACATTACTATCATACCACTCATTATATTATATTACACAGTTAACCTGGAGAGAGACTGGACTCAACATTACTATCATACCACTCATTATATTATATTACACAGTTAACCTGGAGAGAGACTGGACTCAACATTACTATCATACCACTCATTATATTATATTACACAGTTAACCTGGAGAGAGACTGGACTCAACATTACTATCATACCACTCATTATATTATATTACACAGTTAACCTGGAGAGAGACTGGACTCAACATTACTATCACACCACTCATTATATTATATTACACTGTTAACCTGGAGAGAGACTGGACTCAACATTACTATCATACCACTCATTATATTATATTACACAGTTAACCTGGAGAGACTGGACTCAACATTACTATCATACCACTCATTATATTATATTACACAGTTAACCTGGAGAGAGACTGGACTCAACATTACTATCACACCACTCATTATATTATATTACACAGTTAACCTGGAGAGAGACTGGACTCAACATTACTATCATACCACTCATTATATTATATTACACAGTTAACCTGGAGAGAGACTGGACTCAACATTACTATCATACCACTCATTATATTATATTACACAGTTAACCTGGAGAGAGACTGGACTCAACATTACTATCATACCACTCATTATATTATATTACACAGTTAACCTGGAGAGAGACTGGACTCAACATTACTATCATACCACTCATTATATTATATTACACAGTTAACCTGGAGAGAGACTGGACTCAACATTACTATCATACCACTCATTATATTATATTACACAGTTAACCTGGAGAGAGACTGGACTCAACATTACTATCATACCACTCATTATATTATATTATATTACACTGTTAACCTGGAGAGAGACTGGACTCAACATTACTATCATACCACTCATTATATTATATTACACAGTTAACCTGGAGAGAGACTGGACTCAACATTACTATCATACCACTCATTATATTATATTACACAGTTAACCTGGAGAGAGACTGGACTCAACATTACTATCATACCACTCATTATATTATATTACCCAGTTAACCTGGAGAGAGACTGGACTCAACATTACTATCATACCACTCATTATATTATATTACACAGTTAACCTGGAGAGAGACTGGACTCATCATTACTATCATACCACTCATTATATTATATTACACAGTTAACCTGGAGAGAGACTGGACTCAACATTACTATCATACCACTCATTATATTATATTACACAGTTAACCTGGAGAGAGACTGGACTCTACATTACTATCATACCACTCATTATATTATATTACACAGTTAACCTGGAGAGAGACTGGACTCAACATTACTATCATACCACTCATTATATTATATTACACAGTTAACCTGGAGAGAGACTGGACTCAACATTAATATCATACCACTCATTATATTATATTACACAGTTAACCTGGAGAGAGACTGGCCTCAACATTACTATCATACCACTCATTATATTATATTACACAGTTAACCTGGAGAGAGACTGGACTCAACATTAATATCATACCACTCATTATATTATATTACACAGTTAACCTGGAGAGAGACTGGACTCAACATTACTATCATACCACTCATTATATTATATTACACAGTTAACCTGGAGAGAGACTGGACTCAACATTACTATCATACCACTCATTATATTATATTACACAGTTAACCTGGAGAGAGACTGGACTCAACATTACTATCATACCACTCATTATATTATATTACACAGTTAACCTGGAGAGAGACTGGACTCAACATTACTATCATACCACTCATTATATTATATTACACAGTTAACCTGGAGAGAGACTGGACTCAACATTACTATCATACCACTCATTATATTATATTACACAGTTAACCTGGAGAGAGACTGGACTCAACATTACTATCATACCACTCATTATATTATATTACACAGTTAACCTGGAGAGAGACTGGACTCAACATTACTATCATACCACTCATTATATTATATTACACAGTTAACCTGGAGAGAGACTGGCCTCAACATTACTATCATACCACTCATTATATTATATTACACAGTTAACCTGGAGAGAGACTGGACTCAACATTACTATCATACCACTCATTATATTATATTACACAGTTAACCTGGAGAGAGACTGGACTCAACATTACTATCATACCACTCATTATATTATATTACACAGTTAACCTGGAGAGAGACTGGACTCAACATTACTATCATACCACTCATTATATTATATTACACAGTTAACCTGGAGAGAGACTGGACTCAACATTACTATCATACCACTCATTATATTATATTACACAGTTAACCTGGAGAGAGACTGGACTCAACATTACTATCATACCACTCATTATACTATATTACACAGTTAACCTGGAGAGAGACTGGACTCAACATTACTATCATACCACTCATTATATTATATTACACAGTTAACCTGGAGAGAGACTGGACTCAACATTACTATCATACCACTCATTATATTATATTACACAGTTAACCTGGAGAGAGACTGGACTCAACATTACTATCATACCACTCATTATATTATATTACACAGTTAACCTGGAGAGAGACTGGACTCAACATTAATATCATACCACTGATTATAATATATTACACAGTTAACCTGGAGAGAGACTGGACTCAACATTACTATCATACCACTCATTATATTATATTACACAGTTAACCTGGAGAGAGACTGGACTCAACATTACTATCATACCACTCATTATATTATATTACCCAGTTAACCTGGAGAGAGACTGGACTCAACATTAATATCATACCACTCATTATATTATATTACACAGTTAACCTGGAGAGAGACTGGACTCAACATTACTATCATACCACTCATTATATTATATTACACAGTTAACCTGGAGAGAGACTGGACTCATCATTACTATCATACCACTCATTATATTATATTACACAGTTAACCTGGAGAGAGACTGGACTCAACATTACTATCATACCACTCATTATATTATATTACACAGTTAACCTGGAGAGAGACTGGACTCAACATTACTATCATACCACTCATTATATTATATTACACAGTTAACCTGGAGAGGGACTGGACTCATCATTACTATCATACCACTCATTATATTATATTACACAGTTAACCTGGAGAGAGACTGGACTCAACATTACTATCATACCACTCATTATATTATATTACACAGTTAACCTGGAGAGAGACTGGACTCAACATTACTATCATACCACTCATTATATTATATTACACAGTTAACCTGGAGAGAGACTGGACTCAACATTACTATCATACCACTCATTATATTATATTACACAGTTAACCTGGAGAGAGACTGGACTCAACATTACTATCATACCACTCATTATATTATATTACACAGTTAACCTGGAGAGAGACTGGACTCAACATTACTATCATACCACTCATTATATTATATTACACAGTTAACCTGGAGAGAGACTGGCCTCAACATTACTATCATACCACTCATTATATTATATTACACAGTTAACCTGGAGAGAGACTGGACTCAACATTACTATCATACCACTCATTATATTATATTACCCAGTTAACCTGGAGAGAGACTGGACTCAACATTAATATCATACCACTCATTATATTATATTACACAGTTAACCTGGAGAGAGACTGGACTCAACATTACTATCATACCACTCATTATATTATATTACACAGTTAACCTGGAGAGAGACTGGACTCATCATTACTATCATACCACTCATTATATTATATTACACAGTTAACCTGGAGAGAGACTGGACTCAACATTACTATCATACCACTCATTATATTATATTACACAGTTAACCTGGAGAGAGACTGGACTCAACATTACTATCATACCACTCATTATATTATATTACACAGTTAACCTGGAGAGGGACTGGACTCATCATTACTATCATACCACTCATTATATTATATTACACAGTTAACCTGGAGAGAGACTGGACTCAACATTACTATCATACCACTCATTATATTATATTACACAGTTAACCTGGAGAGAGACTGGACTCAACATTACTATCATACCACTCATTATATTATATTACACAGTTAACCTGGAGAGAGACTGGACTCAACATTACTATCATACCACTCATTATATTATATTACACAGTTAACCTGGAGAGAGACTGGACTCAACATTACTATCATACCACCCATTATATTATATTACACAGTTAACCTGGAGAGAGACTGGACTCAACATTACTATCATACCACTCATTATATTATATTACACAGTTAACCTGGAGAGAGACTGGACTCAACATTAATATCATACCACTCATTATGTGGGTTATTGTAGTCACACTCTCTCCCCCCATTTACTCTGTTAAATCTCTCTCCCCCCATTTACTCTGTTAATTCTCTCTCCCTGGACTTGACGTGTTCCTGTTTTCCCCCTCCGAGACGAACCATTCATATATTCCGGGGGGGGTGTGACCTCATTCTTATTCCATCCTCAAATACATGGTTCTGCTGCCATGGCCCTTCTATGCTGTTAATGGTCTGTCTCAATCCGACCGGTGTGTGTGTGTGTGTGTGTGTGTGTGTGTGTGTGTGTGTGTGTGTGTGTGTGTGTGTGTGTGTGTGTGTGTGTGTGTGTGTGTGTGTGTGTGTGTGTGTGTGTGTGTGTGTGTGTGTGTGTGTGTGTGTGTCTGTCGTAACGGCCGGCAGCGGGCTGATTAGAATTTGATTAGCTAGCGTTAGCGGAGGCTCCTAACTGCTAGGATGTGAGATGAGAGGGGAGGGCAGGGAGATGGAGGGAGGGAGGGAGGGCAGGGAGGGAGGGAGGGATCGAGGGCAGGAGGGCAGGAGGATAGAGGAGGGCAGGGGGATGGAGGAGGGCAGGAGGGCAGGGGGATGGAGGGGGGCAGGAGGGCAGGGGGATGGAGGGAGGGAGGGAGGGAGGGAGGGAGGGAGGAGGGCAGGAGGGCAGGAGGATAGAGGAGGGCAGGAGGGCAGGGGGATGGAGGAGGGCAGGAGGGCAGGGGGATGGAGGGGGGCAGGAGGGAGGGAGGGAGGGAGGGAGGGAGGGAGGGGGGGGGGGCAGGGGGATGGAGGAGGGCAGGAGGGCAGGAGGGCAGGGGGATGGAGGAGGGCAGGAGGGCAGGGGGATGGAGGAGGGCAGGAGGGAGGGAGGAGGGCAGGAGGGCAGGGGGATGGAGGAGGGCAGGGGGATGGAGGAGGGCAGGGGGATGGAGGAGGGCAGGAGGGCAGGGGGATGGAGGAGGGCAGGAGGGCAGGGGGATGGAGGAGGGCAGGAGGGAGGGAGGAGGGCAGGAGGGCAGGGGGATGGAGGAGGGCAGGAGGGCAGGAGGGCAGGGGGATGGAGGAGGGCAGGAGGGCAGGGGGATGGAGGAGGGCAGGAGGGCAGGGGGATGGAGGAGGGCAGGGGGATGGAGGAGGGCAGGGGGAGGGAGTAATTGACCTGCTCTCCTCCTATAAAGTTATTCACCCTCTGTTTCCTCTGTTGTTTGGAAACAGCAACGGCAGCAGTTTTAGCCCACGACCAAGAAGGAGGCCATGATTGAACCACATAAACTTACAAACAAGCAGTCACACACACACACACACACACACACACACACACACACACACACACACACACACACACACACACACACACACACACACACACACACACACACACACACACACACACACACACACACACACACACACACACACACACACACACACACACACACACACACACACACACACACACACACACACACACACACTGTCTCTCTCCTCTCCCTCTAACCGGGCCTCTGGACTGCAGACCGCTGTATATAATATCCCTATATATATCCCTATACTTCTAATGGAGGGAGACAGTGTAAAACTACACTTACTGAAAACTGCAGGTCTGCACATTCCAGTAATTGATTCAACAGGGAGGGAGGGAGAGGGAGAGGGAGAGGGAGGGAGGGGGAGGGAGAAGGAGAGGCAGAGCGAGAGACTTGCAAAACAAGATTTCACCAAATGGGACAAACACCACATTGAAACCCTGCATGCAGAGTTCTGTAAGATTCTCCTACATGTCCAGAGGAGAACTACAAACAATGCATGCTGGGCAGAATTAGGCAAATATCCACTGATAATAAAAACTTTTAAAAAATAGCAATTAAGTGTTTGTAAACATCTAAAATACAGTGACCCCCTCTCATATCATTACCAAGCCTGCAATGCCAAGAGCTGAGCAAAGAAAAGAGTCCCCTCATCCAGCTGGTCCTGAGTTCACAAACCTGTTCTACTAACACACTGAAGCCTCAGTCCCCTCATCCAGCTGGTCCTGGGGCTGAGTTCACTAACCTGTTCTACTAACACACTGAAGCCTCAGTCCCCTCATCCAGCTGGTCCTGGGGCTGAGTTCACTAACCTGTTCTACTAACACACTGAAGCCTCAGTCCCCTCATCCAGCTGGTCCTGGGTTCACTAACCTGTTCTACTAACACACTGAAGCCTCAGTCCCCTCATCCAGCTGGTCCTGGGGCTGAGTTCAAAAACCTGTTCTGCTAACACACTGAAGCCTCAGTCCCCTCATCCAGCTGGTCCTGGGGCTGAGTTCACTAACCTGTTCTACTAACACACTGAAGCCTCAGTCCCCTCATCCAGCTGGTCCTGGGGCTGAGTTCACAAACCTGTTCTACTAACACACTGAAGCCTCAGTCCCCTCATCCAGCTGGTCCTGGGGCTGAGTTCACTAACCTGTTCTACTAACACACTGAAGCCTCAGTCCCCTCATCCAGCTGGTCCTGGGGCTGAGTTCACTAACCTGTTCTACTAGCACACTGAAGCCTCAGTCCCCTCATCCAGCTGGTCCTGGGGCTGAGTTCACTAACCTGTTCTACTAACACACTGAAGCCCCAGTCCCCTCATCCAGCTGGTCCTGGGGCTGAGTTCACTAACCTGTTCTACTAACACACTGAAGCCTCAGTCCCCTCATCCAGCTGGTCCTGGGGCTGAGTTCACTAACCTGTTCTACTAACACACTGAAGCCTCAGTCCCCTCATCCAGCTGGTCCTGGTCCTGAGTTCACTAACCTGTTCTACTAACACACTGAAGCCTCAGTCCCCTCATCCAGCTGGTCCTGGGGCTGAGTTCACTAACCTGTTCTACTAACACACTGAAGCCTCAGTCCCCTCATCCAGCTGGTCCTGGGGCTGAGTTCACAAACCTGTTCTACTAACACACTGAAGCCTCAGTCCCCTCATCCAGCTGGTCCTGGGGCTGAGTTCACTAACCTGTTCTACTAACACACTGAAACCTCAGTCCCCTCATCCAGCTGGTCCTGGGTTCACTAACCTGTTCTACTAACACACTGAAGTCTCAGTCCCCTCATCCAGCTGGTCCTGGGGCTGAGTTCACTAACCTGTTCTACTAACACACTGAAGCCTCAGTCCCCTCATCCAGCTGGTCCTGGGGCTGAGTTCACAAACCTGTTCTACTAACACACTGAAGCCCCAGTCCCCTCATCCAGCTGGTCCTGGGGCTGAGTTCACTAACCTGTTCTACTAACACACTGAAGCCTCAGTCCCCTCATCCAGCTGGTCCTGGGGCTGAGTTCACTAACCTGTTCTACTAACACACTGAAGCCTCAGTCCCCTCATCCAGCTGGTCCTGGGGCTGAGTTCACTAACCTGTTCTACTAACACACTGAAGCCTCAGTCCCCTCATCCAGCTGGTCCTGGGGCTGAGTTCACTAACCTGTTCTACTAACACACTGAAGCCTCAGTCCCCTCATCCAGCTGGTCCTGGGGCTGAGTTCACTAACCTGTTCTACTAACACACTGAAGCCTCAGTCCCCTCATCCAGCTGGTCCTGGGGCTGAGTTCACAAACCTGTTCTACTAACACACTGAAGCCTCAGTCCCCTCATCCAGCTGGTCCTGGGGCTGAGTTCACTAACCTGTTCTACTAACACACTGAAGCCTCAGTCCCCTCATCCAGCTGGTCCTGGGGCTGAGTTCACAAACCTGTTCTACTAACACACTGAAGCCTCAGTCCCCTCATCCAGCTGGTCCTGGGGCTGAGTCGACTAACCTGTTCTACTAACACACTGAAGCCTCAGTCCCCTCAACCAGCTGGTCCTGGGGCTGAGATCACAAACCTGTTCTACTAACACACTGAAGCCTGAGGACCAGAACATACAATCAATCAGAATAAAACAAATTACAAATGTTCTCCCCAGTCAGGTGGTCCAGGCTGAAGATACAGCATAGTGGACTCTAGGACCACATCCTCCCCAGTCAGGTGGTCCAGGCTGAAGATACAGC
>NC_092086.1:7289860-7299860 GCF_045679555.1 Salvelinus alpinus | reverse complement strand
TTGGTCAAAATGATCGGTTCCTCTCCATTACAGAACTGAGAAGCATTGATTGGTCACAATGATCGGTTTCTCTCCATTACATAACTGAGAAGCATTGATTGGTCAAAATGATAGAAACCTCTCCATTCGATCACAACTTGCAGGTTTTCAACAGAGACAGGATTTTGTCCTGAACAACCAAACAAACTCCTGTCCTTGGCCTTTTGAATGAGAGGACACGAGGATGAGAGGACACGAGGACAGGAGGACACGAGGATGAGAGGACACGAGGATGAGAGGACACGAGGATGAGAGGACACGAGGACGAGAGGACACGAGGACAAGAGGACACGAGGATGAGAGGACACGAGGACAAGAGGACACGAGGATGAGAGGACACGAGGACAAGAGGACACGAGGATGAGAGGACACGGCTGTTGAAAGACGAGGACCAAGGTGAAGCGTGGTAAGCATACATTTTCTTTAATTAATCAAAAATGACGCCGAACAAAATAATACACACCACAAAAAAAAACGTGAAGCTCAAAGGCTAAGTGCCATAAAGAAAGTCAACTTCCCACAAAGAACGGTGGGAAAAAAAAGGTCTACCTAAGTATGGTTCCCAATCAGAGACAACGATAGACAGCTGTCCCTGATTGAGAACCACACCCGGCCAAAACATAGAAATATAAAATCATAGAAACACAAAACATAGAATGCCCACCCCAACTCACACCCTGACCAAACCAAAATAGAGACATAAAAAGGATCTCTAAGGTCAGGGCGTGACAATGAGAGGACACGAGGACGAGAGGAGACCTCAGACTTGTATAGGAATGCTCTAAAGCATTTCCTGTCGAGTTACGGATCGTTGAACGTAGAATTCTCCTACATCAGTTGATCACTCAGGAACAGGGTTGGATTAGCGAGTGTTAAAAAGGCTTCTAACAATAGCTGCTCTGAGGAGTGTGTGTGTGTGTGTGTGTGTGTGTGTGTGTGTGTGTGTGTGTGTGTGTGTGTGTGTGTGTGTGTGTGTGTGTGTGTGTGTGTGTGTGTGTGTGTGTGTGTGTGTGTGTGTGTGTGTGTGTGTGTGTGTGTGTGTGTGTGTGTGTGTGTGTGTGTGTGTGTGTGTGTGTGTGTCAGACTGCAGTAGGAGGTAAGGCTGTAATGATGTAGTAAAGCTTGTTGGTAGTTGTTCATTTAAATTCAGCCCTGCGGTACCACTCTCACATATACATGATCACACACCGGGAGACACACACACACACACAGCCATACACAGTCGTGCGCACACACACACACACACACACACACACACACACACACACACACACACACACACACACACACACACACACACACACACACACACACACACTCATGTAAAAACACAGAAAAGTACTGCATTAAGAGTCAGGGTCTGTTTTGTCTTCTTCATTATTTATATAAAGTGATCAGAAATCAGCTGGTCCCTCAACATCTGCCTGCATATACATGTGAGTATGCTTGTGTTATGCATACGAGCATATACGTATACGTGTGTGTTTGTGTATCTTAACAAGTCCTTCCTCTGTACAGCATAATGTGTAGCGGGCCCCTGGAGTCACCTTAATATTTCAGAGGACATTACTTTGTGACTTCTGGCTCATCCTCGTCTGACAACCCAAAACATCTCTTCCTCCCACTTCTCTATCTGTCTCTAAACAGCTGAGAGAGAGAGAGAGAGAGAGAGAGAGAGAGAGAGAGAGAGAGAGAGAGAGAGAGAGAGAGAGAGAGAGAGAGAGAGAGAGAGAGAGAGAGAGAGAGAGATGGAGAGAGAGAGAGATGGAGAGAGAGAGAGAGAGAGAGAGAGAGAGAGAGAGAGAGAGAGAGAACACTGCATATATATAATATGACATTTGTAATGTCTTTATTGTTTTGAAACTTCTGTATGTGTAATGTTTACTGTTCATTTTTATTGTTTATTTGACTTTTGTATATTACCTACCTCACTTGCTTTGGCAATGTTAACACATGTTTCCCATGCCAATAAAGCCCCTTGAATTGAATTGAATTGAATTGAATTGAGAGAGAGAGAGAGAGAGAGAGAGAGAGAGAGAGAGAGAGAGAGAGAGAGAGAGAGAGAGAGAGAGAGAGACAGAGAGAGAGAGAGAGATATAATATGACATTTGTAATGTCGTTATTGTTTTGAAACTTCTGTATGTGTAATGTTTACTGTTAATTTTTTATTGTTTATTTCACTTTTGTATATTATCTACCTCACTTGCTTTGGCAATGTTAACACATGTTTCCCATGCCAATAAAGCCCCTTGAATTGAATTGAATTGAGAGAGAGAGAGAGAGAGAGAGAGAGAGATAGAGAGAGAGAGAGAGACGGGGGGATAGCAGATCGATAGTTGGTGTTATTAGCGGCTGTGCGCTTTTTAATATTGAGGAATATTTCTCTGGTCAAATGAGTAGTAACATGATTTAAAAAAATACATGTTTACCTTTATTTTATCAGGTAAGTTGACTGAGAACACGTTCTCTCTCATTTACAGCAACGAATAGTTACAGGGGAGAGAGGAGGGGGGATGAATGAGCCAATTGGGAGCTGGGGTACTCCAGACAGTTGGTGGTACTCCAGACAGAGATACAGTCAGTTGGTGGTACTCCAGACAGAGGTACAGTCAGTTGGTGGTACTCCAGACAGAGGTACAGTCAGTTGGTGGTACTCCAGACAGAGGTACAGTCAGTTGGTGGTACTCCAGACAGAGATACAGTCAGTTGGTGGTACTCCAGACAGTTGGTGGTACTCCAGACAGAGGTACAGTCAGTTGGTGGTACTCCAGTCAGTTGGTGGTACTCCAGACAGAGATACAGTCAGTTGGTGGTACTCCAGACAGAGGTACAGTCAGTTGGTGGTACTCCAGACAGAGATACAGTCAGTTGGTGGTACTCCAGACAGAGATACAGTCAGTTGGTGGTACTCCAGACAGAGGTACAGTCAGTTGGTGGTACTCCAGACAGAGATACAGTCAGTTGGTGGTACTCCAGACAGAGGTACAGTCAGTTGGTGGTACTCCAGACAGAGATACAGTCAGTTGGTGGTACTCCAGACAGAGGTACAGTCAGTTGGTGGTACTCCAGACAGAGACACAGTCAGTTGGTGGTACTCCAGACAGAGATACAGTCAGTTGGTGGTACTCCAGACAGAGATACAGTCAGTTGGTGGTACTCCAGACAGAGGTACAGTCAGTTGGTGGTACTCCAGACAGAGATACAGTCAGTTGGTGGTACTCCAGACAGAGATACAGTCAGTTGGTGGTACTCCAGACAGTTGGTGGTACTCCAGACAGAGGTACAGTCAGTTGGTGGTACTCCAGACAGAGGTACAGTCAGTTGGTGGTACTCCAGACAGAGGTACAGTCAGTTGGTGGTACTCCAGACAGAGATACAGTCAGCTGGTGGTACTCCAGACAGAGATACAGTCAGTTGGTGGTACTCCAGACAGAGATACAGTCAGTTGGTGGTACTCCAGACAGAGATACAGTCAGTTGGTGGTACTCCAGACAGAGGTACAGTCAGTTGGTGGTACTCCAGACAGAGGTACAGTCAGTTGGTGGTACTCCAGACAGAGATACAGTCAGTTGGTGGTACTCCAGACAGAGGTACAGTCAGTTGGTGGTACTCCAGACAGAGGTACAGTCAGTTGGTGGTACTCCAGACAGAGATACAGTCAGTTGGTGGTACTCCAGACAGAGGTACAGTCAGTTGGTGGTACTCCAGTCAGTTGGTGGTACTCCAGACAGAGGTACAGTCAGTTGGTGGTACTCCAGACAGAGGTACAGTCAGTTGGTGGTACTCCAGACAGAGACACAGTCAGTTGGTGGTACTCCAGTCAGTTGGTGGTACTCCAGACAGAGGTACAGTCAGTTGGTGGTACTCCAGACAGAGGTACAGTCAGTTGGTGGTACTCCAGTCAGTTGGTGGTACTCCAGACAGAGGTACAGTCAGTTGGTGGTACTCCAGACAGAGATACAGTCAGTTGGTGGTACTCCAGACAGAGATACAGTCAGTTGGTGGTACTCCAGACAGAGGTACAGTCAGTTGGTGGTACTCCAGACAGAGGTACAGTCAGCTGGTGGTCCTCCAGACAGAGGTACAGTCAGCTGGTGGTACTCCAGACAGAGGTACAGTCAGCTGGTGGTACTCCAGACAGAGATACAGTCAGTTGGTGGTACTCCAGACAGAGATACAGTCAGCTGGGCTACTCCAGACAGAGGTACAGTCAGCTGGTGGTCCTCCAGACAGAGATACAGTCAGCTGGTGGTCCTCCAGACAGAGGTACAGTCAGCTGGTGGTACTCCAGACAGAGATACAGTCAGCTGGGCTACTCCAGACAGAGGTACAGTCAGCTGGTGGTACTCCAGACAGAGATACAGTCAGTTGGTGGTACTCCAGACAGAGATACAGTCAGCTGGGCTACTCCAGACAGAGGTACAGTCAGCTGGTGGTCCTCCAGACAGAGATACAGTCAGCTGGTGGTCCTCCAGACAGAGGTACAGTCAGCTGGTGGTACTCCAGACAGAGGTACAGTCAGTTGGTGGTACTCCAGACAGAGATACAGTCAGTTGGTGGTACTCCAGACAGAGATACAGTCAGCTGGGCTACTCCAGACAGAGGTACAGTCAGTTGGTGGTACTCCAGACAGAGATACAGTCAGTTGGTGGTACTCCAGACAGAGATACAGTCAGTTGGTGGTACTCCAGACAGAGATACAGTCAGTTGGTGGTACTCCAGACAGAGGTACAGTCAGTTGGTGGTACTCCAGACAGAGGTACAGTCAGTTGGTGGTACTCCAGACAGAGGTACAGTCAGTTGGTGGTACTCCAGACAGAGACACAGTCAGTTGGTGGTACTCCAGACAGAGATACAGTCAGTTGGTGGTACTCCAGACAGAGGTACAGTCAGTTGGTGGTACTCCAGACAGAGACACAGTCAGTTGGTGGTACTCCAGACAGAGGTACAGTCAGTTGGTGGTACTCCAGACAGAGATACAGTCAGTTGGTGGTACTCCAGACAGAGATACAGTCAGTTGGTGGTACTCCAGTCAGAGGTACAGTCAGTTGGTGGTACTCCAGACAGAGGTACAGTCAGTTGGTGGTACTCCAGACAGAGATACAGTCAGTTGGTGGTACTCCAGACAGTTGGTGGTACTCCAGACAGAGGTACAGTCAGTTGGTGGTACTCCAGACAGAGATACAGTCAGTTGGTGGTACTCCAGACAGAGATACAGTCAGTTGGTGGTACTCCAGACAGAGATACAGTCAGTTGGTGGTACTCCAGACAGAGGTACAGTCAGTTGGTGGTACTCCAGACAGAGATACAGTCAGTTGGTGGTACTCCAGACAGAGATACAGTCAGTTGGTGGTACTCCAGACAGAGATACAGTCAGTTGGTGGTACTCCAGACAGAGATACAGTCAGTTGGTGGTACTCCAGACAGAGGTACAGTCAGTTGGTGGTACTCCAGACAGAGGTACAGTCAGTTGGTGGTACTCCAGTCAGTTGGTGGTACTCCAGACAGAGGTACAGTCAGTTGGTGGTACTCCAGACAGAGGTACAGTCAGTTGGTGGTACTCCAGACAGAGGTACAGTCAGTTGGTGGTACTCCAGACAGTTGGTGGTACTCCAGACAGAGGTACAGTCAGTTGGTGGTACTCCAGACAGAGGTACAGTCAGTTGGTGGTACTCCAGACAGTTGGTGGTACTCCAGACAGAGGTACAGTCAGTTGGTGGTACTCCAGACAGAGATACAGTCAGTTGGTGGTACTCCAGACAGAGGTACAGTCAGTTGGTGGTACTCCAGACAGAGGTACAGTCAGTTGGTGGTACTCCAGACAGAGATACAGTCAGTTGGTGGTACTCCAGACAGAGGTACAGTCAGTTGGTGGTACTCCAGACAGAGGTACAGTCAGTTGGTGGTACTCCAGTCAGTTGGTGGTACTCCAGACAGAGATACAGTCAGTTGGTGGTACTCCAGACAGAGATACAGTCAGTTGGTGGTACTCCAGACAGAGATACAGTCAGTTGGTGGTACTCCAGACAGAGATACAGTCAGTTGGTGGTACTCCAGACAGAGACACAGTCAGTTGGTGGTACTCCAGACAGAGATACAGTCAGTTGGTGGTACTCCAGACAGAGGTACAGTCAGTTGGTGGTACTCCAGACAGAGGTACAGTCAGTTGGTGGTACTCCAGACAGAGACACAGTCAGTTGGTGGTACTCCAGACAGAGATACAGTCAGTTGGTGGTACTCCAGACAGAGGTACAGTCAGTTGGTGGTACTCCAGACAGAGGTACAGTCAGTTGGTGGTACTCCAGACAGAGACACAGTCAGTTGGTGGTACTCCAGACAGAGATACAGTCAGTTGGTGGTACTCCAGACAGAGATACAGTCAGTTGGTGGTACTCCAGACAGAGATACAGTCAGTTGGTGGTACTCCAGACAGAGGTACAGTCAGTTGGTGGTACTCCAGACAGAGATACAGTCAGTTGGTGGTACTCCAGACAGAGGTACAGTCAGTTGGTGGTACTCCAGACAGAGGTACAGTCAGTTGGTGGTACTCCAGACAGAGGTACAGTCAGTTGGTGGTACTCCAGACAGAGATACAGTCAGTTGGTGGTACTCCAGACAGAGATACAGTCAGTTGGTGGTACTCCAGACAGAGATACAGTCAGTTGGTGGTACTCCAGACAGAGATACAGTCAGTTGGTGGTACTCCAGACAGTTGGTGGTACTCCAGACAGAGGTACAGTCAGTTGGTGGTACTCCAGACAGAGATACAGTCAGTTGGTGGTACTCCAGACAGAGATACAGTCAGTTGGTGGTACTCCAGACAGAGATACAGTCAGTTGGTGGTACTCCAGACAGAGATACAGTCAGTTGGTGGTACTCCAGACAGAGGTACAGTCAGTTGGTGGTACTCCAGACAGAGGTACAGTCAGTTGGTGGTACTCCAGTCAGTTGGTGGTACTCCAGACAGAGGTACAGTCAGTTGGTGGTACTCCAGACAGAGGTACAGTCAGTTGGTGGTACTCCAGACAGAGGTACAGTCAGTTGGTGGTACTCCAGACAGTTGGTGGTACTCCAGACAGAGGTACAGTCAGTTGGTGGTACTCCAGACAGAGGTACAGTCAGTTGGTGGTACTCCAGACAGTTGGTGGTACTCCAGACAGAGATACAGTCAGTTGGTGGTACTCCAGACAGAGATACAGTCAGTTGGTGGTACTCCAGACAGAGGTACAGTCAGTTGGTGGTACTCCAGACAGAGGTACAGTCAGTTGGTGGTACTCCAGTCAGAGATACAGTCAGTTGGTGGTACTCCAGTCAGAGATACAGTCAGTTGGTGGTACTCCAGTCAGTTGGTGGTACTCCAGACAGAGATACAGTCAGTTGGTGGTACTCCAGTCAGAGATACAGTCAGTTGGTGGTACTCCAGTCAGTTGGTGGTACTCCAGACAGAGATACAGTCAGTTGGTGGTACTCCAGACAGAGGTACAGTCAGTTGGTGGTACTCCAGACAGAGGTACAGTCAGTTGGTGGTACTCCAGTCAGTTGGTGGTACTCCAGACAGAGATACAGTCAGTTGGTGGTACTCCAGACAGAGATACAGTCAGTTGGTGGTACTCCAGACATAGATACAGTCAGTTGGTGGTACTCCAGACAGAGATACAGTCAGTTGGTGGTACTCCAGACAGAGATACAGTCAGTTGGTGGTACTCCAGACAGTTGGTGGTACTCCAGACAGAGATACAGTCAGTTGGTGGTACTCCAGACAGAGATACAGTCAGTTGGTGGTACTCCAGTCAGAGGTACAGTCAGTTGGTGGTACTCCAGACAGAGATACAGTCAGTTGGTGGTACTCCAGTCAGTTGGTGGTACTCCAGACAGAGATACAGTCAGTTGGTGGTACTCCAGACAGAGGTACAGTCAGTTGGTGGTACTCCAGACAGAGGTACAGTCAGTTGGTGGTACTCCAGTCAGTTGGTGGTACTCCAGACAGAGGTACAGTCAGTTGGTGGTACTCCAGACAGAGGTACAGTCAGTTGGTGGTACTCCAGACAGAGGTACAGTCAGTTGGTGGTACTCCAGACAGTTGGTGGTACTCCAGACAGAGGTACAGTCAGTTGGTGGTACTCCAGACAGAGGTACAGTCAGTTGGTGGTACTCCAGACAGTTGGTGGTACTCCAGACAGAGGTACAGTCAGTTGGTGGTACTCCAGACAGAGATACAGTCAGTTGGTGGTACTCCAGACAGAGATACAGTCAGTTGGTGGTACTCCAGACAGAGATACAGTCAGTTGGTGGTACTCCAGACAGTTGGTGGTACTCCAGACAGAGGTACAGTCAGTTGGTGGTACTCCAGACAGAGATACAGTCAGTTGGTGGTACTCCAGACAGAGATACAGTCAGCTGGTGGTACTCCAGACAGAGGTACAGTCAGTTGGTGGTACTCCAGACAGAGATACAGTCAGTTGGTGGTACTCCAGACAGAGATACAGTCAGTTGGTGGTACTCCAGACAGAGGTACAGTCAGTTGGTGGTACTCCAGACAGAGGTACAGTCAGTTGGTGGTACTCCAGACAGAGGTACAGTCAGTTGGTGGTACTCCAGACAGAGGTACAGTCAGTTGGTGGTACTCCAGTCAGAGGTACAGTCAGTTGGTGGTACTCCAGACAGAGGTACAGTCAGCTGGTGGTACTCCAGACAGAGGTACAGTCAGTTTGGTGGTACTCCAGACAGAGGTACAGTCAGTTGGTGGTACTCCAGACAGAGATACAGTCACTTGGTGGTACTCCAGACAGAGGTACAGCCACTTGGTGGTACAGTAACATAATACACTTCTGGAACCACTGATTCAACCCATGTAGTGACAGTCGCTACTGAGTTGGACGAATCCTCACTGATGTCTAATTTAATTTAATTTCACTTTATTTTTTTCCCTTCTACAATAATATATTTAATCCTATTTGTATTGTTTTATTTCACTTTGTCCAGCGTTGTTGGAGCTCGGAGCTCATTAGTTTCTCCGTACCCTGTAATTAGACCTGCATCGCTGTACACGTGACTAATAAACTCTCTAATCTACATCACCATGGAAACACACTTCCTATAGGAGGTGTTCACAGCTGTGTGTCTTTGTGTGTGTGAGAGTGTGATAAAACACACATCATCCTTGTCATGTTTCACAGTCCCCTAAGTCGTGTCCGTCCAGCTGGAATCAAACCCTCGTCACAATGGCTTTCTGCACCGATGGACAGGCTCACTGAACAGAGTGATACATGGTGTGTGTGTGTGTGTGTCTGTGTCTGTGTCTGTGTCTGTGTCTGTGTCTGTGTCTGTGTGTGTGTGTGTGTGTGTGTGTGTGTGTGTGTGTGTGTGTGTGTGTGTGTGTGTGTGTGTGTGTGTGTGTGTCTGTCTGTCTGTCTGTCTGTCTGTCTGTCTGTCTGTCTGTCTGTCTGTCTGTCTGTCTGTCTGTCTGTCTGTCTGTCTGTCTGTCTGTCTGTCTGTCTGTCTGTCTGTCTGTCTGTCTGTTTGCGTGTGTTTGCGTGTGTGTGCGTGTGTGTGTGTGTGTGTTTTTGTTCTTTAAAGCAGAAGACAACGGTTATGTCGTGATTTCTTCTCAAAACGTATTTTTCCAGCAAAAAAATATACAAGAGTGTCTATTAATTGTCGGATTGCTTCAATCAAATATTCATGAATATTTAAATTGGTTTCTACAGAAAGGTGTTTTGGTATTTACAGTCTTTATAACCCATATAAGATGAGTCTTATTCCCACAATGCACTTGGTTTGCGAAGGTCATCTAGGCCTCTATTCAATCTGGTTGGCTGAAGTGTTCCCGATTTGGGCAACAGTCATTTAAAGGTAATTTCCCATCGATCCGACATACGCAGCGTTGACCTTTGACCTGTCGTCTCCTGTAACGCGGGAACATTGCCTTTAAATGTCAACCACGCCGTAACGCTGAATTTCC
>NC_092086.1:7282360-7284860 GCF_045679555.1 Salvelinus alpinus | reverse complement strand
AAAGGAGGGTAAGGTAGTTGTCCCTCCATCTCTCTCTATCTAAAGGAGGGTAAGGTAGTTGTTCCATCTCTCTCTATCTAAAGGAGGGTAAGGTAGTTGTCCCTCCATCTCTCTCTATCTAAAGGAGGGTAAGGTAGTTGTTCCATCTCTCTCTATCTAAAGGAGGGTAAGGTAGTTGTCCCTCCATCTCTCTCTATCTAAAGGAGGGTAAGGTTGTTTCCCTCCATCTCTCTCTATCTAAAGGAGGGTAAGGTAGTTGTCCCTCCATCTCTCTCTATCTAAAGGAGGGTAAGGTAGATGTCCCATCTCTCTCTATCTAAAGGAGGGTAAGGTAGTTGTTCCATCTCTCTCTATCTAAAGGAGGGTAAGGTAGTTGTCCCTCCATCTCTCTCTATCTAAAGGAGGGTAAGGTAGTTGTCCCATCTCTCTATATCTAAAGGAGGGTAAGATAGTTGTTCCATCTCTCAGTACATGTAGATATATATAGAGACCAGTACATGTAGATATATAGAGAGACCAGTACATGTAGATATATATAGATAGACCAGTACATGTAGATATAGAGAGACCAGTACATGTAGATATAGAGAGACCAGTACATGTAGATATAGAGAGACCAGTACATGTAGCTATATATATAGAGACCAGTACATGTAGATATATAGAGAGACCAGTACATGTAGATATATATAGATAGACCAGTACATGTAGATATAGAGAGAGACCAGTACATGTAGATATAGAGAGACCAGTACATGTAGCTATATAGAGAGACCAGTACATGTAGATATATAGAGAGAGACCAGTACATGTAGATATAGAGAGAGACCAGTACATGTAGCTATAGAGAAACCAGTACATGTAGCTATATATAGATAGACCAGTACATGTAGATATATAGAGAGACCAGTACATGTAGATATATAGAGAGAGACCAGTACATGTAGATATAGAGAGAGACCAGTACATGTAGATATATAGAGAGACCAATACATGTAGAGACCAGTACATGTAGATATATAGAGAGACCAGTACATGTAGAGATATAGAGAGAGACCAGTACATGTAGCTATATATATATAGACCAGTACATGTAGATATATAGAGAGAGACCAGTACATGTATCTATATAGAGAGAGACCAGTACATGTAGATATAGAGAGAGACCAGTACATGTAGCTATATAGAGAGACCAGTACATGTAGATATATAGAGAGACCAATACATGTAGAGACCAGTACATGTAGATATATAGAGAGACCAGTACATGTAGAGATATAGAGAGAGACCAGTACATGTAGATATATAGAGAGAGACCAGTACATGTAGATATATAGAGAGAGACCAGTACATGTAGATATAGAGAGAGACCAGTACATGTAGCTATATAGAGAGACCAGTACATGTATCTATATAGAGAGACCAATACATGTAGAGACCAGTACATGTAGATATATAGAGAGACCAGTACATGTAGAGATATAGAGAGAGACCAGTACATGTAGATATATAGAGAGAGACCAGTACATGTAGATATATAGAGAGAGACCAGTACATGTAGATATATAGAGAGACCAGTACATGTAGAGATATAGAGAGAGACCAGTACATGTAGATATATAGAGAGAGACCAGTACATGTAGATATATAGAGAGAGACCAGTACATGTAGATATAGAGAGAGACCAGTACATGTAGATATAGAGAGAGACCAGTACATGTAGCTATATAGAGAGACCAGTACATGTAGATATATAGAGAGACCAGTACATGTAGATATATAGAGAGACCAGTACATGTAGAGATATAGAGAGAGACCAGTACATGTAGATATATAGAGAGAGACCAGTACATGTATGTATATAGAGAGAGACCAGTACACGTAGATATAGAGAGAGACCAGTACATGTAGCTATATAGAGAGACCAGTACATGTAGAGCCCAGCATTATGACATTCTTTAACAACAGCACATTTATCTGGCAGCCATGCTAACCAGGCTATGTCTAGCTAGCAATGATCTCAACAGGAAGCTAATGATTCATCTATAACAATGATTTTAACAGGAAGCTAATGATTCATCTATAATAATGATCTCAACAGGAAGCTAATGATTCATTTATAAATATGATCTTAACAGGAAGCTAATGACTCATTTATAAATATGATCTTAACAGGAAGCTAATGATTCATCTATAATAATGATCTCAACAGGAAGCTAATGACTCATCTATAAATATGATCTTAACAGGAAGCTAATGATTCATCTATAATAATGATCTCAACAGGAAGCTAATGATTCATCTATAAATATGATCTTAACAGGAAGCTAATGACTCATCTATAAATATGATCTTAACAGGAAGCTAATGATTCATCTATAATAATGATCTCAACAGGAAGCTAATGACTCATTTATAAATATGATCTTAACAGGAAGCTAATGACTCATCTATAATAATGATCTTAACAGGAAGCTAATGATTCATCTATAAATATGAT
>NC_092086.1:7262360-7274860 GCF_045679555.1 Salvelinus alpinus | reverse complement strand
AAGAGGTAATTTTTTTATGTTTCTCCATAGATGGATGTCTAGCATTCTCCCTATCCAGTAAGTGAATTTGTCCCTCCAGTTCTACCAATTTTCCCCTGTTTTGCCTACTCCTGGTAGTCTGAAAGGAGATGATACAGCCTCTCAAATAAGCCTTCAGTGTTTCCCACAATAATGTTGGGGAAGTCTCTGTGTTGTCGTTGGTATCAAAGAAAAATGCAATTTGGTCTTTAAGATGTTCACAGAATGTTGGTTCTGTGAGGAGCTGAGGATTCAACCTCCAGACCCTCTCGTTTGGTACGATGTCAGCCAATCTCAGGGAGAAGGTGAGTGGACTGTGGTCCGAGATTATAATATCATGATACCTCACATTACAGGTATAGGGGAGTAGTTTAGCATCAACCAAAAAGTAGTCAATTCGAGTATAAACATTGTGAACATGAGAGTAAAAGGAGTATTCCCTACCCGTAGGGTTAGTGATCCTCCATATATCAAATAAGTTAGAATTCTTTATGTAGGTATTCAAGAATTCACTTGAATAGGAGGTGGGGGTTCGCCGGGTAGAGGATCTGTCCAAGTATTGGTCTAGCACACAGTTAAGGTCCCCTCCGATGACCAGGTTAGTGTGGGAGATATCTGGAATCAGGGCAAGGACTCTTTTGAAAAAAGAGGGGTTATCAATGTTTGGCCCATAGATATTTAGTAGAGTTACAGAAGTAGAGTGGATCTCTCCTATTACGATCACATAACGACCCTCTTTATCCACAATAGTGGTTTTATGTAGAAAGGGAATTCCTTTCCGTACCAGAATCGCTGTGCCTCTCGTTTTGGCAGAGAAGTTAGAGTGATACACTTGCCCCACCCACCTACATTTAAGTCTGCTATGAGAATTATTTTTCAGATGGGTTTCTTGCAAAAATATAATATCAGACGAGAGTGCTTTCAAGTGGGCTAGGACCTTGCCTCTCTTAATTGGTTCGTTTAAACCCTTGACATTCCAGGAAGTGAATGTGAGCCCCGCCCCCCTCTCATTTGTAGTTCCTATGGTGGCCTGCATAACATGTAACTCAGTAAAAAGGTAAGCAAGCGCACCAAACCGTCACGATCAGCATATGTAGCACCTACACCCGAGCAGTGTCCAACCAGCCCCCCCCCCCTACAAGCACCTTTACTTCCCACCCTGTTCCCCTACTTTCCCCACCATTTACCCCCCCGATCAACCCACCTTTAACAGGCATACACAAATAGGAGACAAAAAAATATAAAAATAAAAATAATAAACACATTGTCTGGCCGATGCCAAAAAAGCACGGCGCGACCTCGAACAAGAGGTGAAACAAAAATAAAATCCCAACTATACGTTCACCTCTCACTATCCTAGAACTTCTACTAACATATGAACTGAGGAGGCTCCCGCGAGTAAAGTGTTCAATTAACATCTAATAAACCTAAAGAGGATAAGTTGCAACTTAAACATATTGCGCACTTAAGCGTCATCTTGGGTCAATCCCTGAGATAAGCAAGATATAGCAGCACAAGATTATATTGCTAAGCAATGCCGGTCTAAACATGAACCATCAGCAACCGACAGACAGCAGAACATTTACATATTGTGGGTTAGATAGGAAACAAGAATTTTTCTAAATTAAACGTACCCCCAACCAGAAAATAAAATAAAAAATAAAAAGGTTATATATATATATATATATATATATATACATACATACACACATACATACACACATATACACATATATATATATATATACATACACACACACCACACCCAAAATACATGTAAAAGAATATATAAAAAAATATATATACATATATATATGCATACATACACATACCTACACAAACATTCATGCCCCAGAATAATAATCTACACTAGTTTAAAATATACACATACATTATGGTAACATGCTAAGAGAAAATAATTATAAAGTACGAATAGTAATTATATGTACACACACCTATACAGACACTACCGAGGGCTGGTGGGGGTCTAAATCGGGAGAGCGGCCCTCGGCTAAGACAGAGGCAGAACGGCACAAAACTTCAACTTGCTATCCAGGTGTCTGTGTCTGCCCCTTCCCAACCGTCACCCCCAGTCCCATGCAAGCAGTAAATAAATGGTATTGTAATAACAATAAATGTAAGAATTGAAAAATAAATAACGAAACCAAACAGCAACAAAAAATGGGGGAATATAAGTATGTTCAACCGACAGTGTCAATGGTCAAACCTGGAAGGCATCGCTCTGAACACAGCCAGAATGAAAGTGACTTTAACTGACCGCCCTCCACAGCATCTTACATGTTCGGTAGCCCTCGTTGAGACCGTTCATTACGGTTTCACCCGTTATGGTATAGTATGGATTCGATTCCATGAGCAGACCCTAACACACAATGACAATGCACTCTAACCTGTACGGGGGATTGGCGTATGTTCCCGGATAAACTTCTCTGCGTCCAAAACCGAGGAGAGCCAGATCTTCTCACCGGAAGGCGGGGTAATTCTTAGTCTTGCAGGGAAGAGCAAGGCTGGGCGAAGATGGAGTTTGTAGAGCTTGGTCATGACATCTCTGTAGGCGCCGCGGTCCTTTGCCACATCGGGCGCATAATCATCATAGACACGGAAGGGGTGCCCTTTATGTAACAGGTTGCCCCTCATTCGGGCCTCGCGCAGGACAAGATCCTTGGTCTTGAAACTGTGACAACAGATGATGACTGGGCGAGGACGTTGGCCCGGTCCAGGCACCGGAACAAGGGCGCGATGTGCACGGTCCAGCTGGGGGTCCGAAGCCAAAACATCCGATCCATTGCATCCTTCAGTAGCTTGGCGAAGAAGTCGGTGGGGCGAGAGCCCGCCTCTACCCCCTCTGCCAGACCAACAACGCGAAGATTATTACGTCTGGAACGGCCCTCTAGGTCGACCACTTTCACAGAGAGCCTCTGCACCCTACCCTGCAGTGACGAGCACAGCTTCTCTAACTCGTCGATCCTACCAGCGTTGAATTCAGAAGCCCTCTCAAGGTCCACAATACTCTGGCCCTGCGACGCGACAGTTCGAATGGTGCCCTCGATTTTGGTGTCCAGTTCAGCAATAGTAGCCTTAAGATCCTCAGCTAAAGCAACACGTAGTTCTCCCAACGCCCGGGTAAGTTCTGTAAGTGTCACGTTTTTGCCTGTGCCTTCCGCCATGTCTGTCTCGTTGTTTGGTGAGGAGTAGGCCTCCGATAAGGATTTATTGTCCTTTGGTCGCTTATTACTCGGCATTTTTACACAGAAAGTTACAATGTTGTATTAGAAAGAAACGTTTGTTGTAAAAAGTGTCATAAAGTAGGTTAAGTTAGATTATTTCGCAAAAAAGTTGCAGGAGCCTCTCACACACAGCCGTTCACTCCAACATGCTAGCTCAGAACCAGACTGGAGTGTTATTTGGCCTTGGTCAAAAGTAGTACACTTAGTAGGGGCATATGAAGTCATCTGGGACGCAGCTCAGACTCTCCAACAGTGCCGACATCAAACGAGCCATTATCATAACTGCGGTATTTATGCACTGTGAGAATTAAAGTTCATGAGTTAAATTAGACTTGACTGTTTCTGTCTGTTTTCGTGTCAGAGACCAACTGAGAGTAGAAATCACTTTGTTTAACACGTCAGTCGCTCCAGGATTCCTGCAATTCTGCCGTCGCAGCATTTATAAATTTTTTTGTTGTTAAAAAATGAACAATTCCCTGCAGTGTGAACATAGAAAGACTCAACTTCCCCCTGATTGTGTAAAGAAACCATGACAGGAAGTGCATCGGACATGAGATCTGGTGTCTGGAGGTTTGAATGTCAATCCAATGGAAGTGTTCTGGTACATTGGAACTGGTGTAGGCCTTTCCTGCAGCATTATTCTGATGCATTGGAACTGGTGTAGGCCTTTCCTGCAGCATTATTCTGATACATTGGAACTGGTGTAGCCCTTTCCTGCAGCATTATTCTGATGCATTGGAACTGGTGTAGCCCTTTCCTGCAGCATTATTCTGATACATTGGAACTGGTGTAGGCCTTTCCTGCAGCATTATTCTGGTACATTGGAACTGGTGTAGCCCTTTCCTGCAGCATTATTCTGATACATTGGAACTGGTGTAGCCCTTTCCTGCAGCATTATTCTGATACATTGGAACTGGTGTAGGCCTTTCCTGCAGCATTATTCTGATGCATTGGAACTGGTGTAGCCCTTTCCTGCAGCATTATTCTGATACATTGGAACTGGTGTAGGCCTTTCCTGCAGCATTATTCTGATACATTGGAACTGGTGTAGCCCTTTCCTGCAGCATTATTCTGATACATTGGAACTGGTGTAGGCCTTTCCTGCAGCATTATTCTGATGCATTGGAACTGGTGTAGCCCTTTCCTGCAGCATTATTCTGATACATTGGAACTGGTGTAGGCCTTTCCTGCAGCATTATTCTGATACATTGGAACTGGTGTAGCCCTTTCCTGCAGCATTATTCTGATACATTGGAACTGGTGTAGGCCTTTCCTGCAGCATTATTCTGATACATTGGAACTGGTGTAGGCCTTTCCTGCAGCATTATTCTGATGCATTGGAACTGGTGTAGGCCTTTCCTGCAGCATTATACTGATACATTGGAACTGGTGTAGCCCTTTCCTGCAGCATTATTCTGATGCATTGGAACTGGTGTAGCCCTTTCCTGCAGCATTATTCTGATACATTGGAACTGGTGTAGGCCTTTCCTGCAGCATTATTCTGATGCATTGGAACTGGTGTAGCCCTTTCCTGCAGCATTATTCTGATACATTGGAACTGGTGTAGGCCTTTCCTGCAGCATTATTCTGATACATTGGAACTGGTGTAGGCCTTTCCTGCAGCATTATTCTGATGCATTGGAACTGGTGTAGGCCTTTCCTGCAGCATTATTCTGATACATTGGAACTGGTGTAGGCCTTTCCTGCAGCATTATTCTGATACATTGGAACTGGTGTAGCCCTTTCCTGCAGCATTATTCTGATACATTGGAACTGGTGTAGGCCTTTCCTGCAGCATTATTCTGATACATTGGAACTGGTGTAGGCCTTTCCTGCAGCATTATTCTGATACATTGGAACTGGTGTAGGCCTTTCCTGCAGCATTATTCTGATACATTGGAACTGGTGTAGGCCTTTCCTGCAGCATTATTCTGATGCATTGGAACTGGTGTAGCCCTTTCCTGCAGCATTATTCTGATACATTGGAACTGGTGTAGCCCTTTCCTGCAGCATTATTCTGATACATTGGAACTGGTGTAGCCCTTTCCTGCAGCATTATTCTGATGCATTGGAACTGGTGTAGCCCTTTCCTGCAGCATTATTCTGATACATTGGAACTGGTGTAGGCCTTTCCTGCAGCATTACTCTGATCCATTGAACCTGGTGTAGGCCTTTCCTGCAGCATTATTCTGATCCATTGGAACTGGTGTAGCCCTTTCCTGCAGCATTATTCTGATCCATTGGAACTGGTGTAGCCCTTTCCTGCAGCATTATTCTGATACATTGAACCTGGTGTAGCCCTTTCCTGCAGCATTATTCTGATACATTGGAACTGGTGTAGGCCTTTCCTGCAGCATTATTCTGATACATTGGAACTGGTGTAGCCCTTTCCTGCAGCATTATTCTGATGCATTGGAACTGGTGTAGCCCTTTCCTGCAGCATTATTCTGATACATTGGAACTGGTGTAGCCCTTTCCTGCAGCATTACCGCCCTCTAGTGGACTCATGGGTGGAATGTTATTCATACGTTTCATAATTACTACAAAATATATAAATATAATATAAATATATAATATAAATATATATATTTAAAAAAATCCAGTGTTTCTATGTTAAACAGTTTTGTTGTAATGTAGTTCATTCTTCTGTGATGTTTATTAAGTGTAATATCGGGATGCAAACTCAACATTGAATACATTTCTATATCTGTCTCGCCCTGACCTTCGTTCATTGTTTATGTCTCTTTTTTTGGTTTGGTCAGAGTTGGGGTGTGCATTCTATGTTTTGTTCTATGTTTTGTATTTCTGTGTTTGGCCTGGTGTGGTTCTCAATCAGAGGCAGGTGTCGATCGTTGTCTCTGATTGAGAATCATACTTAGGTAGCCCTTTCCCACCTGGTGTTTGTGGGTAGTTGTTTTCTGTTTTTGTGTTGTCACACCTTTTCAGGACTGTTTCGATTTTCGATGTTTCACTTTTGTTTAATTTTATTTCGTGTTCTGTTATAATAAATTAACACGGACACTTACCACGCTGCGTTTTGGTCCGATATTACCTGTTCATCAGAATAAGAAGAACGTTACAATATCTGACAGGTGTCTTCTTTTGTTTAATCCTGTAACCATGTGTTTGATATAGTTATGTTTTGAAAGTAGATTTGTTTAAAGATACAAAGAAACACTCTGTGTGACCCTGATTTAGCCCACTGCAGTAAAACGTTTCAACAAAACATGTTTAACCCTTTATTTAAATGGGCAAGTTAGTTAAGAACAAATTCTTATTTACAATGACAGCCTGCCTCGTTCAGGGGCGGAACGACAGATTTGTACCTTGTCAGCTCGGGGATTCAATCTAGCAACCTTTTGGATACTGGTCCAGCACTCTAACCAATAGGTTACCTTCCCGCCCTACACTCTAATCACTAGGCTACCTGCCGCCCCTACACTCTAACCGCTAGGCTACCTGCCGCCCCTACACTCTAACCGCTAGGCTACCTGCCGCCCCTACACTCTAACCACTTGGGTACGCTGCCGCCCCTACACTCTAACCACTAGACTACCTGCCGCCCCTACACTCTAACCGCTAGGCTACCTGCCGCCCCTACACTCTAACCGCTAGGCTACCTGCCGCCCCTACACTCTAACCGCTAGGCTACCTGCCGCCCCTACACTCTAACCTCTAGACTACCTGCCGCCCCTACACTCTAACCGCTAGGCTACCTGCCGCCCCTACACTCTAACCACTAGGCTACCTGCCGCCTCTACACTCTAACCACTAGGCTACCTGCCGCCCCTACACTCTAACCACTAGGCTACCTGCCGCCCCTACATTCTAACCACTAGGCTACGCTGCCACCCCTACACTCTAACCACTAGGCTACCTGCCCCCCTACACTCTAACCACAAAGCTACCTGCCGCCCCTACACTCTAACCACTAGGCTACCTGCCGCCTCTACACTCTAACCACTAGGCTACCTGCCCCCCCTACACTCTAACCACTAGGCTAACTGCCGCCCCTACACTCTAACCACTAGGCTACCTGCCCCCCCTACACTCTAACCACTAGGCTACCTGCCCCCCTACACTCTTACCACTAGGCTACCGCCGCCCCTACACTCTAACCACTAGGCTACCTGCCGCCCCTACACTCTAACCACTAGGCTACCTGCCCCCCTACACTCTAACCACTAGCCTACCTGCCCCCCTACACTCTAACCACCAGGCTACTTGCCCCCCCTACACTCTAACCACTAGGCTACCTGCCGTCCCTACACTCTAACCACTAGGCTACGCTGCCACCCATACACTCTAACCACTAGGCTAACTGCCGCCCCTACACTCTAACCACTAGGCTACCTGCCGTCCCTACACTCTAACCACTAGGCTACCTGCCCCCCCTACACTCTAACCACTAGGCTACCTGCCGCCCCTACACTCTAACCACTAGGCTACGCTGCCACCCCTACACTCTAACCACTAGGCTAACTGCCGCCCCTACACTCTAACCACTAGGCTACCTGCCCCCCCCTACACTCTAACCACTAGGCTACCTGCCCCCCCTACACTGTAACCACTAGGCTACCTGCCCCCCCTACACTCTAACCACTAGGCTACCTGCCGCCCCTACACTCTAACCACTAGTCTACCTGCCGCCCCTACACTCTAACCACTAGGCTACCTGCCCCCCTACACTCTAACCACTAGGCTACGCTGCCACCCCTACACTCTAACCACTAGGCTACCTGCCACCCCTACACTCTAACCACTAGACTACCAGCCGCCCCTACACTCTAACCACTAGACTACCTGCCACCCCTACACTCTAACCACTAGTCTACCTGCCGCCCCTACACTCTAACCACTAGGCTACCAGCCGCCCCTACACTCTAACCACTAGACTACCAGCCGCCCCTACACTCTAACCACTAGCCTACCTGCCCCCCCCTACACTCTAACCACTAGGCTACCTGCCGCCCCTACACTCTAACCACTAGGCTACCTGCCGCCCCTACACTCTAACCACTAGGCTACCTGCCCCCCCTACACTCTAACCACTAGGCTACCTGCCGTCCCTACACTCTAACCACTAGGCTACCTGCCCCCCCTACACTCTAACCATTAGGCTACCTGCCGCCCCTACACTCTAACCACTAGGCTACCTGCCTCCCCTACACTCTAACCACTAGTCTACCTGCCGTCCCTACACTCTAACCACTAGGCTACCTGCCGCCCCTACACTCTAACCACTAGGCTACCTGCCGCCCCTACACTCTAACCACTAGGCTACCTGCCCCCCCTACACTCTAACCACTAGGCTACCTGCCGCCCCTACACTCTAACCACTCTAACCTGCCGCCCCCCCTATTGATCGATTGATAAAGGCCTATAGCTGATGTATTGATCGATTGATAAAGGCCTACAGCTGAAGTATTGATCGATTGATAAAGGCCTATAGCTGAAGTATTGATCGATTGATAAAGGCCTACAGCTGAAGTATTGATTGATGATAAAGGCCTACAGCTGAAGTATTGATTGATGATAAAGGCCTACAGCTGAAGTATTGATTGATGATAAAGGCCTATGGGGAATATTGTTGTGGACTTTTTCAATGTTTAATTTGGACAGATTAGAAACAGGAGGAGATAGAGATGGAGTTAAAGTGGGACAGGTGAAGTAAGATGGATGTAAACAAATGTAATCTGGGGTACTTCAGAAAGATAAATGCAAGTCATTAATAAAAATGTGTTAATTTCATTTTTACCAAAACAATAAAGAATAAAATCCAAATTAAAATGTTGCTAAAAATGTAAGTATATTTTTTGAGCGTAACCAAAATAGAAAAAATCTGTCACGACTTCGGCCGAGGTCGGTTCCTCTCCTTGTTCGGCGGTCTACGTCACCGGTCTTCTAGCCATCGCCGATCCATTATTTTTTTCTCAATTTGTTTTGTCTTGTTTTCCCGCACACCTGGTTTTCATTCCCTCATTACGTTTTGTGGATTTAACCCTCTGTTCCCCCCATGTCTTTGTGCGGTATTTGTTTATAAGTGCTTGTGCACATGTTGACTGGTGCGCGTCAGGTTTTGTACCCATGTTTATATTTTCTTGATGCCGCTGGTTTTGGTATTAAACTGCTTCGGCTATCCTGTGTCTGACTTCCCTGCCACCAGTTACGCACCCTTACAGAATAACGCACCAGAATATGGAGTCAGCAGGAGCAGGTGCCCCTGATATGGAGATCGAGGAGCGCGTCCAGGAACACACGGTGATGCTCCACCATCTTGGCACCGCCATGGACCGTGTCGTCCAAGCTTTGGACCGCTGGGAGAGACAGAGAGTACATCCAGCACCTCCACCAGCACTACAGTGGGATTCGCCTCGCCCTCCCTGGGGAGTACGATTGGAAGGCTGCCCGCTGCCAAGGTTTCCTGCTGCAGTTGGAGTTATGCCTGGCAACCGTCCATCCGGCACCGTCTCATGCCTCTCGGGGAAAGCCCTGGAGTGGGCCAACGCCGTGTGGACGGAGAGGAACCGACTTAGGTCGAAGTCGTGACAAAATTGAGTGATTGAACTCATTGGAAGTCTGGTTGTCATCACCTAACACTTCCTGTCTTGTCACATGGTTCTCTTTTTAGAGTATTGTGGGTAATTCAATTATTTTTATTCACATTTTATTATTATTTTACAGAATGTTGTAATGCCTGTTTGAAGAAAGCAAAGTATATGAGTATTAAAGCAGCTTTGTTGCATCATGAGGGGTAAATATCACAACCGTCAGGTAGAATGACGTTCAACAATGAGACGACCCGATCCCATCCTGTAACATTTACAGTTAAGACGCTTACAGTTAAACCTGTAGTTGTTGCTGGTGGATTTGAGCACTGCGTTCACCTGCCAAAAAAACGGGTTCAACTGGCAAAATGATCAGACACATAAATCGACGTTAAACATTTAAAATCCTCCAGAAGAAGTGATCTAGTTCGACGGGATTTTTGAAACACCAAGTAGTGTGTTTTTCCCAGTAGAGCTCCCGGTTCCAGTCAAGGTGTTACACAACACACACACACACACACACACACACACACACACACACACACACACACACACACACACACACACACACACACACACACACACACACACACACACACACACACACACACACACACACACACACACACACACACACACACACACACACACACACACACACACACACACACACACACACACAAACTAACTGTGGTTACTAACGTGTTTCAGAACATCTCAAGATGATGTGTTTCAGTACTCTAGGAAATGTAAAGTTTCTTCATCTTCAAGTTGGTGGCAGCTCAGTTGCCACTAGTTTTTGGTGTTACAAATCAATCAGTTTTTAACCGTGTTCATATTGTGCGAGGGCACATAAGACTAACCTCCTCTGTATTTCTGCATCAAACAGTCACATCGTCGCAATACTTTTTCTCATAAAACAGACCAATCACCGCAGTACAAAAAAAAGAGGGCTCGCAATTTCAACCAATCACTGCACATTTATCGATTGATATGGTTGAATCATGCCACGCGTGCGTGCGTGAGTGCGTGGTGTGAGTGTGTGTGTCAGTGAGTGACTGAGTGTGTGTGTGTGTGTGAGAGTGCATGCATCTGTGTGTGCATGTGTGTGTGTAGTGATTAATAGCCAGTGTGTGTCTGTCAAGCGGCGCCACCCCTCTGTGCCTGGCGGCAGACTAAGGTGACAGATGAGAGGGAGGCTGTCCACCTTTACCATCCTGGATCCAGGCCCAGACACACACACACACACACACACACACACACACACACACACACACACACACACACACACACACACACACACACACACACACTCCATCACTTCCTCCTGTGTTCCCATGTCGTTCAAAGCCCACCCAGTGTGTGTGTGTGTGTGTGTGTGTGTGTGTGTGTGTGTGTGTGTGTGTGTGTGTGTGTGTGTGTGTGATGTCATACCCCTTCCTTCTTGAAGAAAACCTGCTCAGTTGGAGAGGGGTAGATTATCTGTTAGGATAGAGAGGGGTAGATTATCTGTTATATATTATATATATATATATAAATATAAATATATATATATATATATAAATATAAATATATATATATATATATATATATAATTTCCTACTGAACGTTCTATTCAGTAGACTGACTCCCACTGAACGTTCTATTCACTAGACTGACTCCTACTGAACGTTCTATTCAGTAGACTGACTCCTACTGAACGTTCTATTCAGTAGACTGACTCCTACTGAACGTTCTATTCAGTAGACCGACTCCTACTGAAACGTTCTATTCAGTAGACTGACTCCTACTGAACGTTCTATTCAGTAGACTGACTCCTACTGAACGTTCTATTCAATAGACTGACTCCTACTGAACGTTCTATTCAGTAGACTGACTCCTACTGAACGTTCTATTCAGTAGACTGACTCCTACTGAACGGTCTATTCAGTAGACCGACTCCTACTGAACGTTCTATTCAGTAGACTGACTCCTACTGAACGTTCTATTCAGTAGACTGACTCCTACTGAACGTTCTATTCAGTAGACTGACTCCTACTGAACGGTCTATTCAGTAGACCGACTCCTACTGAACGTTCTATTCAGTAGACTGACTCCTACTGAACGTTCTATTCAGTAGACTGACTCCTACTGAACGTTCTATTCAGTAGACTGACTCCTACTGAACGGTCTATTCAGTAGACTGACTCCTACTGAACGTTCTATTCAGTAGACCGACTCCTACTGAACGTTCTATTCAGTAGACTGACTCCTACTGAACGTTCTATTCAGTAGACTGACTCCTACTGAACGTTCTATTCAGTAGACTGACTCCTACTGAACGTTCTATTCAGTTGACTGACTCCTACTGAACGTTCTATTCAGTAGAATGACACCTACTGAACGTTCTATTCAATTGGCACCGGTGAATAATTCCTAGTTTTGACGTAGTTCATAGTTTTGAGGTCGTTTTAAACTTTTTATTTTAATAAAATGTTGCACCACATGTTCATGACAGTTTAGTTTGATGTATCTGACGGTTACATATGTTCCCCAAACAAGAAAGGATAACTCTAGCTACTTATAATACAACCGATCTGTCTGCACAGGTGGTGAGAGAGAGAGAGGGGGAGAGGGAGAGGGAGAGGGAGAGGGAGAGGGAGAGGGAGAGGGAGAGAGAGAGAGAGAGAGAGAGAGAGAGAGAGAGAGA
>NC_092086.1:7244860-7259860 GCF_045679555.1 Salvelinus alpinus | reverse complement strand
CTGAAGGTTCTATTCAGTAGACTGACTCCTACTGAACGTTCTATTCAGTAGACTGACTCCTACTGAACGTTCTATTCAGTAGACTGACTCCTACTGAAACGTTCTATTCAGTAGACTGACTCCTACTGAACGTTCTATTCAGTAGACTGACTCCTACTGAACGTTCTATTCAGTAGACTGACTCCTACTGAACGTTCTATTTAGTAGACTGACTCCTACTGAACGTTCTATTCAGTAGACTGACTCCTACTGAACGTTCTATTCAGTAGACTGACTCCTACTGAACGTTCTATTCAGTAGACTGACTCCTACTGAACGTTCTATTCAGTAGACTGACTCCTACTGAATGTTCTATTCAGTAGACTGACTCCTACTGAACGTTCTATTCAGTAGACTGACTCCTACTGAACGTTCTATTCAGTAGACTGACTCCTACTGAACGTTCTATTCAGTAGACTGACTCCTACTGAACGTTCTATTCAGTAGACTGACTCCTACTGAAACGTTCTATTCAGTAGACTGACTCCTACTGAACGTTCTATTCAGTAGACTGACTCCTACTGAACGTTCTATTCAGTAGACTGACTCCTACTGAACGTTCTATTCAGTAGACTGACTCCTACTGAACGTTCTATTCAGTAGACTGACTCCTACTGAACGTTCTATTCAGTAGACTGACTCCTACTGAACGTTCTATTCAGTAGACTGACTCCTACTGAAGGTTCTATTCAGTAGACTGACTCCTACTGAACGTTCTATTCAGTAGACTGACTCCTACTGAACGTTCTATTCAGTAGACTGACTCCTACTGAAACGTTCTATTCAGTAGACTGACTCCTACTGAACGTTCTATTCAGTAGACTGACTCCTACTGAACGTTCTATTCAGTAGACTGACTCCTACTGAACGTTCTATTTAGTAGACTGACTCCTACTGAACGTTCTATTCAGTAGACTGACTCCTACTGAACGTTCTATTCAGTAGACTGACTCCTACTGAACGTTCTATTCAGTAGACTGACTCCTACTGAACGTTCTATTCAGTAGACTGACTCCTACTGAACGTTCTATTCAGTAGACTGACTCCTACTGAACGTTCTATTCAGTAGACTGACTCCTACTGAACGTTCTATTCAGTAGACTGACTCCTACTGAAGGTTCTATTCAGTAGAATGACTCCTACTGAACGTTCTATTCAATTGGCACCGGTGAATAATTCCTAGTTTTGACGTAGTTCATAGTTTTGAGGTCGTTTTAAACTTTTTATTTTAATAAAATGTTGCACCACATGTTCATGACAGTTTAGTTTGATGTATCTGACGGTTACATATGTTTCCCAAACAAGAAAGGATAACTCTAGCTACTTATAATAAAACCGATCTGTCTGCACAGGTGGTGAGAGAGAGAGAGAGAGAGAGAGGGAGAGAGAGAGAGAGAGAGAGAGAGAGAGAGAGAGAGAGAGAGAGAGAGAGAGGGAGAGGGAGAGGGAGAGGGAGAGGGAGAGGGAGAGGGAGAGAGAGAGAGAGGGAGGGAGAGGGAGAAGGAGAGGGGGAGGGAGAGAGAGAGAGAGAGAGAGAGAGAGAGAGAGAGAGAGAGAGAGAGAGAGAGAGAGAGAGAGAGAGAGAGAGAGAGAGAGAGAGAGAGAGAGAGAGAGAGAGAGAGAGAGAGAGAGAGAGAGAGAGTTCCACCTTCTGGAATGTTTGTCATATTTAGCTAGTCTTCTGGAGTCTTGTCAGGTGTTTTTCCGATTCCAAAACCTTACACTCCTCATCCTCCTGTTCCAACTTCCAATATATTATCACAGCACACACACTCACAAACAGACAGAGAGAGAGGCACGTGATAGGGGTGTTGGAAATTCTGCTTCTCTGTGTGTGTCGTGACGTAGAGAGAGAGTGTGAAACTGGATGCCTTCAAGCCGACAGCTGGGAAACTTCCACAGAGTCAGCGGTCACCTTTTATCTACATGTCACTTTCTATATGTCACCTCACACTGCTGCGTCAGCACTGAGGACACACACACACACACACACACACACACACACACACACACACACACACACACACACACACACACACACACACACACACACACACACACACACACACACACACACACACACACACACACACACACACACACACACACACACACACACACACACACACACACACACACACACACACACACACACACACACACACACACATATAATTGGTTTGTAATCCGTATGGTCCAATACGGGCCTATCTTCTTTGTTCAGGCTTCGGTGGAAGGATTAGGAGGCTGTGATGTGACCATTATTACCGCTGTATCACTACTCCACATTGGCTGCTTGTCACCGCTCTCCTAATGATCATCTAATCACACAGGATCAATTAGAATCACATCGGGGGGTAGGTGATGGTGACAGGGTGAGGCAGGGCCAGTGATGGTGACAGGGTGAGGCAGGGTCAGTGATGGTGACAGGGTGAGGCAGGGCCAGTGATGGTGACAGGGTGAGGCAGGGACAGTGATGGTGACAGGGTGAGGCAGGGTCAGTGATGGTGACAGGGTGAGGCAGGGTCAGTGATGGTGACAGGGTGAGGCAGGGCCAGTGATGGTGACAGGGTGAGAAAGGGACAGTGATGGTGACAGGGTGAGGCAGGGTCAGTGATGGTGACAGGGTGAGGCAGGGCCAGTGATGGTGACAGGGTGAGGCAGGGTCAGTGATGGTGACAGGGTGAGACAGTGATGGTGACAGGGTGAGGCAGGGTCAGTGATGGTGACAGGGTGAGGCAGGGCCAGTGATGGTGACAGGGTGAGGCAGGGCCAGTGATGGTGAGAGGGTGAGGCAGGGCCAGTGATGGTGACAGGGTGAGGCAGGGCCAGTGATGGTGACAGGGTGAGACAGGGCCAGTGATGCAGGGCACTGTGTGTTTAGGAGAATAGACTTTACCAAGACTACGTTCTACCTTCTCTCTCATTTCAATTCAAGGGGCTTTATTGTCATGGGAAACATATGTTAACATTACCCAAATGAAGTAGATAATAAACAAAAGTGAAATAAACAATAAAAAATGAACAGTAAATATTACTGTCACGCGGGACTAGGTGTGGAAGAATCAGGCGCAGAGAGCAGAGAGTTCCACAGGGAAAAGTGCACTTTAATAAGGCACAAAAGCAAGCCCACAACAACAGGGGGCGGAAAATATATGGACCACTCAAAACACAGGGTACCAGGTCCAGAACACGAACACCTAAATAACGCGTAACACAAGAAAAATTCCGCACAAAACAAGGGCGGGTAAACGTACTATAAGTAAGGAAGACCATCAAGCACACAAATAGACACAGGTGCAACTAATAAGACAAAACCAAACAGACAACGAAAAAGGGACCGGTGACGACGACCGCCGAGCGCCGCCCGAACAGGCAGGGGAAGTCGTGACAATTACACATACAGAAGTTCCAAAAGAATAAAGACATTTCAAATGGCATGTGTGTGTGTGTGTGTGTGTGTGTGTGTGTGTTACAGTACCGCTGTCTGGTTCAGGTAAGTCGGTGTAGTTCTTACAACATCCTGTAGGGGGCAGTGTGACCCACACATTCCCTTCTGCTGACGATGCACCACAGATCGAACACACCACTCAGCAGCTGTAACTGTTTACTGGAATAAACACATTGAAATGGGAGGAGCTGTTTACCAACAAACAGAAAGGAGTATAATATAACAGACATGATCACAGTAGCTGGAGTAGCAAGACCATCTTCCTTCCCTCATTCTCTACCTCTTTGTGTGTCTCTCTCTCTCTCTCTCTCTCTCTCTCTCTCTCTCTCTCTCTCTCTCTGTCTCTCTGTCTCTCTCTCTCTCTCTCTCTCTCAATTCAATTCAATTTCAATTCAAGGGGCTTTATTGGCATGGGAAACATGTGTTAACATTGCCAAAGCAAGTGAGGTAGATAATATACAAAAGTGAAATAAACAATAAAAATTAACAGTAAACATTACACATACAGAAGTTTCAAAGCAATAAAGACATTACAAATGTCATATTATGTATATACAGTGTTGTAATGATGTGCAAATGGATAAAGTACAAAAGAGAAAATAAATTAACATAAATATGGGTTGTATTTACAATGGTGTTTGTTCTTCACTGGTTGCCCTTTTCTTGTGGCAACAGGTCACAAATATTGCTGCTGTGATGGCACACTGTGGAATTTCACCCAGTAGATATGGGAGTTTATCAAAATTGGGTTTGTTTTCGAGTTATTTGTGGATCTGTGTAATCTGAGGGAAAAACATGTCTCTAGTATGGTCATACAATTGGCAGGAGGTTAGGAATTGCAGCTCAGTTTCCACCTCATTTTGTGGGCAGTGAGCACATAGCCTGTCTTCTCTTGAGAGCCATGTCTGCCTACGGCGGCCTTTCTCAATAGCAAGGCTATGCTCACTGAGTCTGTACATAGTCAAAGCTTTCCTTCAGTTTGGGTCAGTCACAGTGGTCAGGTATTCTGCCACTGTATACTCTCTGTTTAGGGCCAAATAGCATTCTAGTTTGCTCTGTTTTTTTGTTAATTCTTTCCAATGTGTCAAGTAATTATCTTTTTTGTTTTCTCATGATTTGGTTGGGTCTAATTGTGCTGTTGTCCTGGGGCTCTGTGGGGTGTGTTTGTGTTTGTGAACAGAGCCCCAGGACCAGCTTGCTTAGGGGACTCTTCTCCAGGTTCATCTCTCTGTAGGTGATGGCTTTGTTATGGAAGGTTTGGGAATCGCTTCCTTTTAGGTGGTTGTAGAATTGAATTGCTCTTTTCTGGATTTTGATAATTAGTAGGAATCATCCTAATTCTGCTCTGCGTGTATTATTTAGTGTGTTGTGTTATACATGGACGATATCTTTGCAATTTGGTGTTTGTCCCATTTAGTGAAATCTTTGTTGGTGAGCGGACCCCAGACCCATAAAGGGCAAAGGGTTCTATATCTGATTCAAGTATTTTTAGCCAGATCCTAATTGGTATGTCGAATTTTATTTTTGATGGCATAGAAGGCCCTTCTTGTCTTGTCTCTCAGCTCATTCACAGCTTTGTGGAAGTTACCTGTGGCGCTGATGTTTAGGCCGAGGTATGTATAGTTTTGCTCTAAGGCAATGATGGAATTGGTATTTGTGGTCCTGGCAACTGGACCTTTTTAGGAACACCATTATTTTAGTTTTACAGAGATTTACTGTCCCGGGTCTGAAAAAATCTGTGTAGAATATCTCTCTCCTTCTATCTCTCTTTGTCTCTCTCTCTCTCTCCTCGCCCTGTTTCTCTCTCCCTCCCTCTCTCTCACTCTCTCTCTATCTCCCTTTCTCTCTATATATCTCTCTCTCTCTCTTCTCTCTCTCTCTCTCTCTCTCTCTCTCTCTCTCTCTCTCTCTCTCTCTCTCTCTCCCTCTCTATCCCTCTATCTCTATCTATCTCTCTCCCTTTCTCTCTCTCTTTCTCTATCTGATTTGATTTGATTTGATTCAATCCAATTCAAAGTTTATATTGACATGGGAATCATATGTTTACATTGCCAAAGCAAGTAGAATAGACAATAAACAAAAGGGAAATAAGGCCAATAAAAAATCTGAAATTAACAGTAAACATTACACTCAAAATGTTCTAAAGATTGTAGAAATGTATAATGTTATAATATTATCTATGTTCAACAGTGTGCAAGTAGTTGAAGTAGGAAAGGGAAAATAAATAATCAGGTAAATATTGGTGGATTTTACAATGTTGTTTGTTCTCCACTGGTTGCCCTTTTCTCATGACAACGGGGCAACACATCCTGATGCTGTGATCGCACACCGTGATATTTCACCTAACAGCTTTAGGAGTTTATCAACGTTTGATTTAGTTTCAAAATTCTTCTCTCCTCCCCTCTCTCTCTTGCTCTCTCTCTCTCTTTCTGCTCTCCCCTCTATCTCCCCTCTCTCTCTCTCTCTCTCTGTCTCTCTCTCTCTCTCTCTCTCTCTCTCGCTCTCTCTCTCTCTCTCTCCTCCCCTCTGTATCTCTCTCTCTCTCTCTCTCTCTCTCTCTCGCTCTCTCTCTCTCTTTCTGCTCTCCCCTCTCTCCTCCCCTCTCTCTCTCTCCCCCCCTCTCTCTCTCTCCTCTCTCTCTCTCTCCCCTCTCTCTCTCTCCAGATGGATGGTTAAGGTCAGTCTATCCACGCTCTGACAGTTTTCTGCATCAGTTTGATTGACAGCTGTTGTTCAAAGGGAAATAGTGGTTGTGATTGACAGCTTCTGGCTCCTCGCTCTCCTGATATCTGGCCTCTGACACGGCATCAGATAGAACACAGAAACCCGGGGAGTTCCGGAACTTTCTGTCTGTCTGTCTGTCTGTCTGCCCGTCTGTCCACCTGCCTGCCGTCTGCCTGCCTGTCTGTCTCCGTCTCTGTACAACATCAACAGCAACAGATAGAACACAGAAACCCGGCAAGTTCTTGAACTTTCTGTCCTTCTGTCTGTCTGTCCGCCTGCTTGACTGCCTGCCTCTCTGCCTGCTGTCTGTCTGCCCGTCTGTCCACCCGCCTGCCTGCCTGCCTGTCTGTCTCTGTCTCTGTACAACATCAACAGCAACAGCGATCAGAGGGAGGGAAAGCAACAGCCTGTCCATGTGCTGTTTTAGTCTCCAAGACCAAACTGAGACGAGGGGGCAGTGAGATGTCTGTCCATGTCCTGTTTTAGTCTCCAAGACCAAACTGAGACGAGGAGGCAGTGAAATGTCTGTCCATGTCCTGTTTTAGTCTCCAAGACCAAACTGAGACGAGGAGGCAGTGAGATGTCTGTCCATGTCCTGTTTTAGTCTCCAAGACCAAACTGAGACGAGGAGGCAGTGAAATGTCTGTCCATGTCCTGTTTTAGTCTCCAAGACCAAACTGAGACGAGGAGGCAGTGAGATGTCTGACCATGTCCTGTTTTAGTCTCCAAGACCAAACTGAGACGAGGAGGCAGTGAGATGTCTGTCCATGTCCTGTTTTAGTCTCCAAGACCAAACTGAGACGAGGAGGCAGTGAGATGTCTGTCCATGTGCTGTTTTAGTCTCCAAGACCAAACTGAGACGAGGAGGCAGTGAAATGTCTGTCCATGTCCTGTTTTAGTCTCCAAGACCAAACTGAGACGAGGAGGCAGTGAGATGTCTGACCATGTCCTGTTTTAGTCTCCAAGACCAAACTGAGACGAGGAGGCAGTGAGATGTCTGTCCATGTCCTGTTTTAGTCTCCAAGACCAAACTGAGACGAGGGGGCAGTGAGATGTCTGTCCATGTCCTGTTTTAGTCTCCAAGACCAAACTGAGACGAGGAGGCAGTGAGATGTCTGTCCATGTCCTGTTTTAGTCTCCAAGACCAAACTGAGACGAGGAGGCAGTGAGATGTCTGTCCATGTCCTGTTTTAGTCTCCAAGACCAAACTGAGACGAGGAGGCAGTGAGATGTCTGTCCATGTCCTGTTTTAGTCTCCAAGACCAAACTGAGACGAGGAGGCAGTGAGATGTCTGTCCATGTCCTGTTTTAGTCTCCAAGACCAAACTGAGACGAGGAGGCAGTGAGATGTCTGTCCATGTCCTGTTTTAGTCTCCAAGACCAAACTGAGACGAGGAGGCAGTGAGATGTTGCTGACTACGTCTCCAGCAGTAGATAAGACTTTAAAACAACAGGCAGAGTGTCTGATGGTGACGTGGTCCAGCTAAGAGAGACTTCTGTGTTTCATGATAAAAATGTCTTCAAGCTAAGAGAGACTGCTGTGTTTAATGATGATAATGTCTTCAAGCTAAGAGAAGTGTAGTTGTGTTGTGTAGTTGTGTAGTTGTGTTGTGTAGTTGTGTTGTGTAGTTGTTGTGTTGTGTAGTTGTGTTGTGTAGTTGTGTAGTTGTGTTGTGTAGTTGTGTTGTGTAGTTGTGTAGTTGTTGTGTTGTGTAGTTGTGTTGTGTAGTTGTTGTGGTGTGTAGTTGTGTTGTGTAGTTGTGTTGTGTAGCTGTGTTGTGTAGTTGTGTAGTGTTGTGTAGTTGTATTGTGTAGTTGTGTAGTTGTGTAGTGTTGTGTAGTGTTGTGTAGTTGTGTTGTGTAGCTGTGTTGTGTAGTTGTGTAGTGTAGTTGTAGTGTAGTTGTTGTGTAGTTGTGTCTAATCCCTGTATAATTTCAGATCATCTATTGTGACCTACTTGGAGAGAAACTCCAACTCACGCTGTGATGGCTGGTTAAAAATAGCACTGAAACAAACACACACACACACACACACACACACACACACACACACACACACACACACACACACACACACACACACACACACACACACACACACACACACACACACACACACACACACACACACACACACACACACACACACACATATTCACACACGCAGACACACACACACACACACACACACACACACACACGCACACACACACACACACTGGTGAAGACTGTATGACCTGACACTGTATTAAACCAACCAACATCATTCATGAAGACTGATGTCTCTTCCTGACTGCTACCAGGACGGCACGTGTTGCTGGGTGCTGAGTGACTCCCCAGAGACAGGGGACATCTTGTTGGGGCTGGACAGGGGACATCTTGTTGGGGGTAGACAGGAGACATCTTGTTGGGGGGTAGACAGGAGACATCTTGTTGTGGGGTAGACAGGAGACATCTTGTTGGGGGGTAGACAGGAGACATCTTGTTGGGGGTAGACAGGAGACATCTTGTTGGTAGTAGACAGGAGACATCTTGTTGGGGGTAGACAGGAGACATCTTGTTGTGGGGTAGACAGGAGACATCTTGTTGGGGGTAGACAGGAGACATCTTGTTGGGGGGTAGACAGGAGACATCTTGTTGTGGGGTAGACAGGGGACATCTTGTTGGGGGTAGACAGGAGACATCTTGTTGGGGGGTAGACAGGAGACATCTTGTTGGTGGTAGACAGGAGACATCTTGTTGAGGGTAGACAGGGAGACATCTTGTTGGGGGGTAGACAGAGGACATCTTGTTGGGGGTGGACAGGGGACATCTTGTTGGGGGTAGACAGGGGACATCTTGTTGAGGGGTAGACAGGGGACATCTTGTTGGGGAGTAGACAGGGGACATCTTGTTGGTGGTAGACAGGGGACATCTTGTTGGGGGGGTAGACAGGGGACATCTTGTTGGGGGGTAGACAGGGGACATCTTGTTGGGGGGGTAGACAGGAGACATCTTGTTGGGGGGTAGACAGGAGACATCTTGTTGGGGGTAGACAGGGGACATCTTGTTGGGGGTAGACAGGGGACATCTTGTTGGGGGGTAGACAGGGGACATCTTGTTGGGGGGTAGACAGGGGCCATCTTGTTGGGGGTAGACAGGGGACATCTTGTTGGGGGGGTAGACAGGGGACATCTTGTTGGGGGGTAGACAGGGGACATCTTGTTGGGGGGGTAGACAGGGAACATCTTGTTGGGGGTAGACAGGAGACATCTTGTTGGGGGGTAGACAGGGGACATCTTGTTGGGGGTAGACAGGAGACATCTTGTTGGTAGTAGACAGGAGACATCTTGTTGGGGGGTAGACAGGGGACATCTTGTTGGGGGGGTAGACAGGAGACATCTTGTTGGGGGGGTAGACAGGAGACATCTTGTTGGGGGGGTAGACAGGGGACATCTTGTTGGGGGGGTAGACAGGAGACATCTTGTTGAGGGTAGACAGGAGACATCTTGTTGGGGGATAGACAGGAGACATCTTGTTGGTAGTAGACAGGAGACATCTTGTTGGGGGGTAGACAGGGGACATCTTGTTGGGGGGGTAGACAGGAGACATCTTGTTGGGGGTAGACAGGGGACATCTTGTTGTGGGGTAGACAGGAGCCATCTTGTCGGGGCTGGACAGGGGACATCTTGTTGGAGGTAGACAGGGGACATCTTGTTGGGGGTAGACAGGAGCCATCTTGTTGGGGGTAGACAGGGGACATCTTGTTGAGGGGTAGACAGGGGACATCTTGTTTGGGGTAGACAGGGGACATCTTGTTGAGGGTAGACAGGGGACATCTTGTTGGGGGTAGACAGGGGACATCTTGTTGGGGTAGACAGGGGACATATTGTTGGGGGGTAGACAGGGGCCATCTTGTTGGGGGTAGACAGGGGACATCTTGTTGGGGGTAGACAGGGGCACTCTTGTTGGGGGTTGACAGGGGCCATCTTGTTGGGGGTAGACAGGGGACATCTTGTTGGGGAGTAGACAGGGACATGGGATCCTCAAACAGTTCTACAGCTGCACCATAGAGAACATCTTGACTGGTTGACACACCTCTTTCTACGGCAACTGCTCGGCATCAGACCTCAAGACGATACAGGAGGTGGTGCGGACGGCCCAGTTCACTATTCCTCCCTCCCTGACCCCATTGTCTTCTGGAGCATCTCAGGGTAGAGAGGGAAGGTAACAAGAACAAAAAAGAGAGTGATATTCTGTTACGTAGAGAGAGTGATATTCTGTTACATAGAGAGAGAGTGATATTCTGTTACATAGAGAGTGATATTCTGTTACATAGAGAGAGTGATATTCTGTTACATAGAGAGAGAGTGATATTCTGTTACATAGAGAGAGTGATATTCTGTTACGTAGAGAGAGTGATATTCTGTTACATAGAGAGAGAGTGATATTCTGTTACGTAGAGAGAGAGATATTCTGTTACGTAGAGAGAGTGATATTCTGTTACATAGAGAGAGAGTGATATTCTGTTACATAGAGAGAGTGATATTCTGTTACGTAGAGAGAGTGATATTCTGTTACATAGAGAGAGAGTGATATTCTGTTACGTAGAGAGAGAGATATTCTGTTACGTAGAGAGAGTGATATTCTGTTACATAGAGAGAGAGTGATGTTCTGTTACATAGAGAGAGTGATATTCTGTTACATAGAGAGAGTGATATCCTGTTACATAGAGAGAGAGATATTCTGTTACATAGAGAGAGTGATATTCTGTTACATAGAGAGAGTGATATTCTGTTACATAGAGAGAGTGATATTCTGTTACATATAGAGAGTGATATTCTGTTACGTAGAGAGAGTGATATTCTGTTACATAGAGAGAGTGATATTCTGTTACATAGAGAGAGTGATATTCTTTTACATAGAGAGAGTGATATTCTGTTACGTAGAGAGAGTGATATTCTGTTACATAGTGAGAGAGTGATATTCTGTTAGGTAGAGAGAGAGATATTCTGTTACATGAAGAGAGTGATATTCTGTTACATAGAGGGAGTGATATTCTGTTACATAAAGAGAGAGTGATATTCTGTTACATAGAGAGAGTGATATTCTGTTACATAAAGAGAGTGATATTCTGTTACATAGAGAGAGTCATATTCTGTTACATAGAGAGAGTGATATTCTGTTACATAGAGAGAGAGTGATATTCTGTTACATAAAGAGAGTGATATTCTGTTACATAGAGAGAGTGATATTCTGTTACATAGAGAGAGAGTGATATTCTGTTACATAGAGAGAGTGATATTCTGTTACATAGAGAGAGTGATATTCTGTTACATAGAGAGAGTGATATTATGTTACATAGAGTGATATTCTGTTACATAGAGAGAGTGATATTCTGTTACATAGAGAGAGTGATATGTTACATAGAGAGAGTGATATTCTGTTACATAGAGAGAGTGATATTCTGTTATATAGAGAGTTATATTCTGTTACATAGAGAGAGTGATATTCTGTTACATAGAGAGAGTGATATTCTGTTACATAGAGAGAGTGATATTCTGTTACATAGAGAGAGTGATATTCTGTTACATAGATAGAGTGATATGTTACATAGAGAGAGTGATATCCTGTTACATAGAGAGAGTGATATTCTGTTACATAGAGAGAGTGATATTCTGTTACATAGAGAGAGTGATATTCTGTTACATAGAGAGAGTGATATTCTTTTACATAGAGAGAGTGATATTCTGTTACGTAGAGAGAGTGATATTCTGTTACATAGTGAGAGAGTGATATTCTGTTACGTAGAGAGAGAGATATTCTGTTACATGAAGAGAGTGATATTCTGTTACATAGAGAGAGTGATATTCTGTTACATAAAGAGAGAGTGATATTCTGTTACATAGAGAGAGTGATATTCTGTTACATAAAGAGAGTGATATTCTGTTACATAGAGAGAGTCATATTCTGTTACATAGAGAGAGTGATATTCTGTTACATAGAGAGAGAGTGATATTCTGTTACATAAAGAGAGTGATATTCTGTTACATAGAGAGAGTGATATTCTGTTACATAGAGAGAGAGTGATATTCTGTTACATAGAGAGAGTGATATTCTGTTACATAGAGAGAGTGATATTCTGTTACATAGAGAGAGTGATATTATGTTACATAGAGTGATATTCTGTTACATAGAGAGAGTGATATTCTGTTACATAGAGAGAGTGATATGTTACATAGAGAGAGTGATATTCTGTTACATAGAGAGAGTGATATTCTGTTATATAGAGAGTTATATTCTGTTACATAGAGAGAGTGATATTCTGTTACATAGAGAGAGTGATATTCTGTTACATAGAGAGAGTGATATTCTGTTACATAGAGAGAGTGATATTCTGTTACATAGATAGAGTGATATGTTACATAGAGAGAGTGATATCCTGTTACATAGAGAGAGTGATATTCTGTTACATAGAGAGAGTGATATTCTGTTACATAGAGAGAGTGATATTCTGTTACATAGAGAGAGTGATATTCTGTTACATAGAGAGAGTGATATTCTGTTACATAGAGAGAGTGATATTCTGTTACATAGAGAGAGTGATATTCTGTTACATAGAGAGAGTGATATTCTGTTACATAGAGAGTGATATTCTGTTACATAGAGAGAGTGATATTCTGTTACATAGAGAGAGTGATATTCTGTTACATAGAGAGAGTGATATTCTGTTACATAGAGAGAGTGATATTCTGTTACGTAGAGAGAGTGATATTCTGTTACATAAAGAGAGTGATATTCTGTTACATAGAGAGAGTCATATTCTGTTACATAGAGAGAGTGATATTCTGTTACATAGAGAGAGAGTGATATTCTGTTACATAAAGAGAGTGATATTCTGTTACATAGAGAGAGTGATATTCTGTTACATAGAGAGAGAGTGATATTCTGTTACATAGAGAGAGTGATATTCTGTTACATAGAGAGAGTGATATTCTGTTACATAGAGAGAGTGATATTATGTTACATAGAGTGATATTCTGTTACATAGAGAGAGTGATATTCTGTTACATAGAGAGAGTGATATGTTACATAGAGAGAGTGATATTCTGTTACATAGAGAGAGTGATATGTTACATAGAGAGAGTGATATTCTGTTACATAGAGAGAGTGATATTCTGTTATATAGAGAGTTATATTCTGTTACATAGAGAGAGTGATATTCTGTTACATAGAGAGAGTGATATGATGTTACATAGAGAGAGTGATATTCTGTTACATAGAGAGAGTGATATTCTGTTACATAGAGAGAGTGATATTCTGTTACATAGAGAGAGTGATATCCTGTTACATAGAGAGAGTGATATTCTGTTACATAGAGAGAGTGATATTCTGTTACATAGAGAGAGTGATATTCTGTTACATAGAGAGAGTGATATTCTGTTACATAGAGAGAGTGATATTCTGTTACATAGAGAGAGTGATATTCTGTTACATAGAGAGAGTGATATTCTGTTACATAGAGAGAGTGATATTCTGTTACATAGAGAGAGTGATATTCTGTTACATAGAGAGAGTGATATTCTGTTACATAGATAGAGTGATATGTTACATAGAGAGAGTGATATTCTGTTACATATATAGAGTGATATTCTGTTATATAGAGAGAGTGATATCCTGTTACATAGAGAGAGTGATATTCTGTTACATAGAGAGTGATATGTTACAAAGAGAGAGTGATATTCTGTTACATAGAGAGAGTGATATTCTGTTACATAGAGATAGTGATATTCTGTTACATAGAGAGAGTGATATTCTGTTACATAGAGAGAGTGATATTCTGTTACATAGAGAGAGTGATATTCTGTTACATAGAGAGAGTGATATTCTGTTACATTAAGAGAGTGATATTCTGTTACATAGAGAGAGTAATATTCTGTTACATAGAGAGAGTGATATTCTGTTACATAGAGAGAGTGATATTCTGTTACATAGAGAGAGTGATATTCTGTTACATAGAGAGAGTGATATTCTGTTACATAGAGAGTGATATTCTGTTACATAGAGAGAGTGATATTCTGTTACATAGAGAGAGTGATATTCTGTTACATAGAGAGAGTGATATTCTGTTACATAGAGAGAGTGATATTCTGTTACGTAGAGAGAGTGATATTCTGTTACATAGAGAGAGAGAGTGATATTCTGTTACATAGAGAGAGAGATATTCTGTTACATAGAGAGAGTGATATTCTGTTACGTAGAGAGAGTGATATTCTGTTACATAGAGAGAGTGATATCCTGTTACATAGAGAGAGTGATATTCTGTTACATAGAGAGAGTGATATTCTGTTACATAGAGAGAGAGTGATATTCTGTTACATAGAGAGAGTGATATTCTGTTACATAGAGAGAGTGATATTCTGTTACATAGAGAGAGTGATATTATGTTACATAGAGTGATATTCTGTTACATAGAGAGAGTGATATTCTGTTACATAGAGAGAGTGATATGTTACATAGAGAGAGTGATATTCTGTTACATAGAGAGAGTGATATGTTACATAGAGAGAGTGATATTCTGTTACATAGAGAGAGTGATATTCTGTTATATAGAGAGTTATATTCTGTTACATAGAGAGAGTGATATTCTGTTACATAGAGAGAGTGATATGATGTTACATAGAGAGAGTGATATTCTGTTACATAGAGAGAGTGATATTCTGTTACATAGAGAGAGTGATATTATGTTACATAGAGAGAGTGATATCCTGTTACATAGAGAGAGTGATATTCTGTTACATAGAGAG
>NC_092086.1:7224860-7239860 GCF_045679555.1 Salvelinus alpinus | reverse complement strand
TAGACAGGGGCCATCTTGTTGTGGGGTAGACAGGGGACATCTTGTTGGGGGTAGACAGGAGACATCTTGTTGGGGGGTAGACAGGGGACATCTTGTTGGGGGGTAGACAGGAGACATCTTGTTGGGGGCAGACAGGGGACATCTTGTTGGGGGGTAGACAGGAGACATCTTGTTGGGGGGTAGACAGGGGACATCTTGTTGGGGGGTAGACAGGGGACATCTTGTTGGGGGTAGACAGGGGCCATCTTGTTGGGGGTAGACAGGGGACATCTTGTTGTGGGGTAGACAGGGGACATCTTGTTGGGGAGTAGACAGGGGCCATCTTGTTGGGGGCAGACAGGAGACATCTTGTTGGGGGTAGACAGGGGCCATTTTGTTGGGGGCAGACAGGGGACATCTTGTTGGGGGCAGACAGGAGACATCTTGTTGGGGGCAGACAGGGGACATCTTGTTGGGGGTAGACAGGAGACATCTTGTTGGGGGTTGACAGGGGACATCTTGTTGGGGGTTGACAGGAGACATCTTGTTGGGGGTAGACAGGAGACATCTTGTTGGGGGTAGACAGGGGACATCTTGTTGGGGGGTAGACAGGGGACATCTTGTTGGGGGTAGACAGGAGACGTCTTGTTGGGGGTAGACAGGGGACATCTTGTTGGGGGTAGACCGGGGGACATCTTGTTGGGGGTAGACAGGAGACATCTTGTTGGGGGTAGACAGGAGACGTCTTGTTGGGGGTAGACAGGGGACATCTTGTTGGGGAGTAGACAGGGGACATCTTGTTGGGGGTAGACCGGGGGACATCTTGTTGGGGGGTAGACAGGGGACATCTTGTTGGGGGTAGACAGGAGACATCTTGTTGGGGGTAGACAGGAGACATCTTGTTGGGGGTAGACAGGGGACATCTTGTTGGGGGGTAGACAGGGGACATCTTGTTGGGGGTAGACAGGAGACATCTTGTTGGGGGTAGACAGGGGACATCTTGTTGGGGGGTAGACAGGGGACATCTTGTTGGGGGTAGACAGGGGACATCTTGTTGGGGGGTAGACAGGGGACATCTTGTTGGGGGTAGACAGGGGACATCTTGTTGGGGGTAGACAGGAGACGTCTTGTTGGGGGGTAGACAGGGGACATCTTGTTGGGGGGTAGACCGGGGGACATCTTGTTGGGGGTTGACAGGAGACATCTTGTTGGGGGTAGACAGGAGACGTCTTGTTGGGGGTAGACAGGAGACATCTTGTTGGGGGTAGACAGGAGACATCTTGTTGGGGGGTAGACAGGGGACATCTTGTTGGGGGTAGACAGGGGACATCTTGTTGGGGGTAGACAGGGGACATCTTGTTGGGGGTAGACAGGAGACATCTTGTTGGGGGTAGACAGGAGACATCTTGTTGGGGGTAGACAGGAGACATCTTGTTGGGGGGTAGACAGGGGACATCTTGTTGGGGGGTAGACCGGGGGACATCTTGTTGGGGGTAGACAGGGGACATCTTGTTGGAGGGTAGACAGGAGCCATCTTGTTGGGGGTAGACAGGAGACATCTTGTTGGGGGGTAGACAGGAGCCATCTTGTTGGGGGTAGACAGGAGTCATCTTGTTGGGGGGTAGACAGGAGACATCTTGTTGGGGGTAGACAGGAGTCATCTTGTTGGGGTAGACAGGAGTCATCTTGTTGGGGTAGACAGGGGCCATCTTGTTGGGGGCAGACAGGGACATGGGATCCTCAAACAGTTCTACAGCTGCACCATAGAGAACATCTTGACTGGTTGACACACCTCTTTCTACGGCAACTGCTCGGCATCAGACCTCAAGACGATACAGGAGGTGGTGCGGACGGCCCAGTTCACTATTCCTCCCTCCCTGACCCCATTGTCTCATGAATTATCTTCTCTTCTCTGTCCCTCCCTCCCTGACCCCATTGTCTTCTGGAGCATCTCAGGGTAGAGAGGGAAGGTAACAAGAACAAAAAAGAGAGTGATATTCTGTTACGTAGAGAGAGTGATATTCTGTTACATAGAGAGAGTGATATTCTGTTACATAGAGAGAGAGTGATATTCTGTTACATAGAGAGAGTGATATTCTGTTACGTAGAGAGAGTGATATTCTGTTACATAGAGAGAGAGTGATATTCTGTTACGTAGAGAGAGAGATATTCTGTTACGTAGAGAGAGTGATATTCTGTTACATAAAGAGAGAGAGTGATATTCTGTTACATAGAGAGAGTGATATTCTGTTACATAGAGAGAGTGATATTCTGTTACATAGAAATCAAATTTCAAATCAAATTTTATTAGTCACATACACATGGTTAGCAGATGTTAATGCGAGTGTAGCGAAATGCTTGTGCTTCTAGTTCCGACAATGCAGTAATAACCAACAGTAATCTAACCTAACAATTCCACACTACTACCTTACACACACAAGTGTAAAGGGATAAAGAATATGTACATAAAGATATATGAATGAGTGGTGGTACAGAACGGCATGGCAGATGCAGTAGATGGTATAGAGTACGGTATATACATATGAGATGAGTACTGTAGGGTATGTAAACATAAAGTGGCATAGTTTAAAGTGGCTAGTGGTACATGTATTGCATAAAGATGGCAAGATGCAGTAGATGATATAGAGTACAGTATATATACATATGAGATGGGTAATGTAGGGTATGTAAACATTGTATTAAGTGGCATTGCTTAAAGTGGCTAGTGGTACATTTTTACATAATTTCCATCAATTCCCATTTTTAAAGTGGCTGGAGTTGAGTCAGTATGTTGGCAGCGGCCGCTAAATGTTAGTGGTGGCTGTTTAACAGTCTGATGGCCTTGAGATAGAAGCTGTTTTTCAGTCTCTCGGTCCCTGCTTTGATGCACCTGTACTGACCTCGCCTTCTGGATGATAGCGGGGTGAACAGGCAGTGGCTTGGGTGGTTGTTGTCCTTGATGATCTTTATGGCCTTCCTGTGACATCGGGTGGTGTAGGTGTCCTGGAGGGCAGGTAGTTTGCCCCTGGTGATGCGTTCTGCAGACCTCACTACCCTCTGGAGAGCCTTACGGTTGTGGGCGGAGCAGTTGCCGTACCAGGCGGTGATACAGCCCGACAGGATGCTCTCGATTGTGCATCTGTAGAAGTTTGTGAGTGCTTTTGGTGACAAGCCGAATTTCTTCAGCCTCCTGAGGTTGAAGAGGCGCTGCTGCGCCTTCTTCACAACGCTGTCTGTGTGGGTGGACCAGTTCAGTTTGTCCGTGATGTGTACACCGAGGAACTTAAAACTTTCCACCTTCTCCACTACTGACCCGTCGATGTGGATAGGGGGGTGCTCCCTCTGCTGTTTCCTGAAGTCCACAATCATCTCCTTTGTTTTGTTGACGTTGAGTATGAGGTTATTTTCCTGACACCACACTCCGAGGGCCCTCACCTCCTCCCTGTAGGCCGTCTCGTCGTTGTTGGTGATCAAGCCTACCACTGTAGTGTCATCCGCAAACTTGATGATTGAGTTGGAGGCGTGCATGGCCACGCAGTCGTGGGTGAACAGGGAGTACAGGAGAGGGCTCAGAACGCACCCTTGTGGGGCCCCAGTGTTGAGGATCAGCGGGGTGGAGATGTTGTTACCTACCCTCACCACCTGGGGGCGGCCCGTCAGGAAGTCCAGGACCCAGTTGCACAGGGCGGGGTCGAGACCCAGGGTCTCGAGCTTGATGACGAGTTTGGAGGGTACTATGGTGTTAAATGCTGAGCTGTAATCGATGAACAGCATTCTCACATGGGTATTCCTCTTGTCCAGATGGGTTAGGGCAGTGTGCAGTGTGGTTGCGATTGCGTCGTCTGTGGACCTATTGGGTCGGTAAGCAAATTGGAGTGGGTCTAGGGTGTCCGGTAGGGTGGAGGTGATATGGTCCTTGACTAGTCTCTCAAAGCACTTCATGATGACGGAAGTGAGTGCTACGGGGCGGTAGTCGTTTAGCTCAGTTACCTTAGCTTTCTTGGGAACAGGAACAATGGTGGCCCTCTTGAAGCATGTGGGAACAGCAGACTGGGATAAGGATTGATTGAATATGTCCGTAAACACACCAGCCAGCTGGTCTGCGCATGCTCTGAGGACGCGGCTGGGAATGCCGTCTGGGCCTGCAGCCTTGCGAGGGTTAACACGTTTAAATGTTTTACTCACCTCGGCTGCAGTGAAGGAGAGCCCGCAGGTTTTGGTAGGGGGCCGTGTCAGTGGCACTGTATTGTCCTCAAAGCGGGCAAAAAAGTTGTTTAGCCTGTCTGGGAGCAAGACATCCTGGTCCTCGACGGGGCGGATTTTCTTTTTGTAATCCGTGATTGACTGTAGACCCTGCCACATACCTCTTGTGTCTGAGCTGTTGAATTTCGACTCGATTTTGTCTCTGTACTGAGACTTGGCCTGTTTGATTGCCTTGCGGAGAGAATAGCTACACTGTTTGTATTCGGTCATGCTTCCGGTCACCTTGCCCTGGTTAAAAGCAGTGGTTCGCGCTTTCAGTTTCACGCGAATGCTGCCGTCAATCCACGGTTTCTGGTTTGGGAATGTTTTTATCGTTGCTGTGGGTACGACATCGTCAATGCACTTCCTAATGAACTCGCTCACCGAATCAGCATATTCGTCAATATTGTTGTTGGACGCGATGCGGAACATATTCCAATCTGCGTGATCGAAGCAGTCTTGAAGCGTGGATTCAGATTGGTCGGACCAGCGTTGAACAGACCTGAGCGCGGGAGCTTGTTGTTTGAGTTTTTGTTTGTAGGCTGGAATCAACAAAATGGAGTCGTGGTCAGCTTTTCCGAAAGGGGGGCGGGGGAGGGCCTTATAAGCGTCGCGGAAATTAGTATAACAATGGTCTAGTGTTTTTCCAGCCCTGGTAGCACAATCGATATGCTGATAGAATTTAGGGAGTTTTGTTTTTAGATTAGCCTTGTTAAAATCCCCAGCTACGATGAATGCAGCCTCAGGGTGTGTGGTTTCCAGTTTACAAAGAGTCAGATAAAGTTCGTTCAGGGCCATCGATGTGTCTGCTTGGGGGGGAATGTATACGGCTGTGATTATGATTGACGAGAATTCCCTTGGTAGATAATGCGGTCGACATTTGATTGTGAGGAGTTCTAGATCAGGTGAACAGAACGACTTGAGTTCTTGTGTGTTGTTATGATGATCACACCACTTCTCGTTAATCATAAGGCATACCCCCCCGCCCCTCTTCTTACCGGAAAGATGTTTGTTTCTGTCGGCGCGATGCATGAAGAAACCAGCTGGCTGCACCGACTCCGTTAGCGTCCCTTGAGTTAGCCATGTTTCCGTGAAGCAGAGCACGTTGCAGAGCACGAGAGTGATATTATGTTACATAGAGAGAGTGATATGTTACATAGAGAGAGTGATATTCTGTTACATAGAGAGAGTGATATGTTACATAGAGAGAGTGATATTCTGTTACATAGAGAGAGTGATATTCTGTTATATAGAGAGAGTGATATTCTGTTACATAGAGAGAGTGATATTCTGTTACATAGAGAGAGTGATATGCTGTTACATAGAGAGAGTGATATTCTGTTACATAGAGAGAGTGATATTCTGTTACATAGAGAGAGTGATATTCTGTTACATAGAGAGAGTGATATTCTGTTATATAGAGAGAGTGATATCCTGTTACATAGAGAGAGTGATATTCTGTTACATAGAGAGAGTGATATTCTGTTACATAGAGAATGATATTCTGTTACATAGAGAGAGTGATATTCTGTTACATAGAGAGAGTGATATTCTGTTACATAGAGAGAGTGATATTCTGTTACATAGAGAGAGTGATATTCTGTTACATAGAGAGAGTGATATTCTGTTACATAGAGAGAGTGATATTCTGTTACATAGAGAGAGTGATATTCTGTTACATAGAGCGAGTGATATTCTGTTACATAGATAGAGTGATATGTTACATAGAGAGAGTGATATTCTGTTACATATATAGAGTGATATTCTGTTATATAGAGAGAGTGATATCCTGTTACATAGAGAGAGTGATATTCTGTTACATAGAGAGTGATATGTTACAAAGAGAGAGTGATATTCTGTTACATAGAGAGAGTGATATTCTGTTACATAGAGAGAGTGATATTCTGTTACATAGAGAGAGTGATATTATGTTACAGAGAGAGTGATATTCTGTTACATAGAGAGAGTGATATTCTGTTACATAGAGAGAGTGATATTCTGTTACATAGAGAGAGTGATATTCTGTTACATAGAGAGAGTGATATTATGTTACAGAGAGAGTGATATTCTGTTACATAGAGAGAGTGATATTCTGTTACATAGAGAGAGTGATATTCTGTTACATATAGAGAGTGATATTCTGTTACATAGAGCGAGTGATATTCTGTTACATAGAGAGAGTGATATGTTACAGACAGAGAGTGATATTCTGTCACATAGAGAGAGTGATATTCTGTTACATAGAGAGAGTGATATTCTGTTACATAGAGAGTGATATTCTGTTACACAGAGAGAGTGATATTCTGTTACATTAAGAGAGTGATATTCTGTTACATAGAGAGAGTGATATTCTGTTACATAGAGAGAGTGATATTCTGTTACATAGAGAGAGTGATATTCTGTTACATAGAGAGAGTGATATTCTGTTACATAGAGAGAGTGATATTCTGTTACATAGAGAGAGTGATATTCTGTTACATAGAGAGAGTGATATTCTGTTACATAGAGAGTGATATTCTGTTACATAGAGAGAGTGATATTCTGTTACATAGAGAGTGATATTATGTTACACAGAGAGAGTGATATTCTGTTACATAGAGAGAGTGATATTCTGTTACATAGAGAGAGTGATATTCTGTTACATAGAGAGAGTGATATTCTGTTACATAGAGAGAGTGATATTCTGTTACATTAAGAGAGTGATATTCTGTTACATAGAGAGTGATATTATGTTACATAGAGAGATTGATATTCTGTTACAGAGAGAGTGATATTCTGTTACATAGAGAGTGATATTATGTTACATAGAGAGAGTGATATTCTGTTACAGAGAGAGAGTGATATTCTGTTACAGAGAGAGTGATATTCTGTTACATAGAAAGAGTGATATTCTGATATATAGAGAGAGTGATATTCTGTTACATAAAGATAGTGATATTCTGTTACATAAAGAGAGTGATATTCTGTTACATAGATATTCTCTCTCCAATCTTTTTATACCGTTCTCCTCTCTTCCTCCTCATTTCCTCTCTCTTCTCTTTCTCCTCCTCTCATATCTCATTTCTCCTCTTCACCTCTCCTATCACCTCTCCTCATACTCCTCCTCCTCTCCTTTCTTCCTCTCTTCTCCATCCTCTCTCCTCTCTTCATTCCCCTCCTCCTCCTCTCCTCTTCCTCTCCTCTTCTCTCTCCTCTCTTCCATCCTCCCTCCTCTCTCTTTCCCTAATCCTCATGTTCTCCAGTCAGTGGTGTAACTATGCTGCTGTGCTTCATTCTTCGACGTAATAGAATTAGAAACGATCGCTGCCGTCAAAACGTTCCCGTTCCATCTGACGTCCTGTTAAATGATTGGATGATGTTTGATGATGTCGTCAGTTGATTTCCAGTATCCAGTGAAATGAGCCCTGGTACAGTGGTGTGTAGACAATGCAGTGGTGTGTAGACAATGCAGTGGTGTGTAGACAATGCAGTGGTGTGTAGACAATGCAGTGGTGTGTAGACAATGCAGTGGTGTGTAGGCAATGCAGTGGTGTGTAGACAATGCAGTGGTGTGTAGACAATGCAGTGGTGTGTAGACAATGCAGTGAAATGAGACCTGGTACAGTGGTGTGTACACAATGCAGTGGTGTGTAGACAATACAGTGGTGTGTAGACAATGCAATGGTGTGTAGTCAATGCAGTGGTGTGTAGACAATGGTGTGTAGACAATGCAGTGGTGTGTAGACAATGGTGTGTAGACAATGCAGTGGTGTGTAGACAATGCAGTGGTGTGTAGACAATGGTGTGTAGACAATGCAGTGGTGTGTAGACAATGCAGTGGTGTGTAGGCAATGCAGTGTTGTGTAGACAATGCAGTGGTGTGTAGACAATACAGTGGTGTGTAGACAATGCAGTGGTGTGTAGACAATGCAGTGGTGTGTAGACAATGCAGTGGTGTGTAGACAATGCAGTGGTGTGAAGACAATGCAGTGGTGTGTAGATAATGCAGTGGTGTGTAGACAATGCAGTGGTGGGTAGACAATGCAGTGGTGTGTAGACAATGCAGTGGTGTGTAGACAATGCAGTGGTGTGTAGACAATACAGTGGTGTGTAGACAATGCAGTGGTGTGTAGACAATGCAGTGGTGTGTAGACAATACAGTGGTGTGTAGACAATGCAGTGGTGTGTAGACAATGCAGTGAAGGGTAGACAATGCAGTGGTGTGTAGACAATGCAGTGGTGTGTAGACAATGCAGTGGTGGGTAGACAATGCAGTGGTGGGTAGACAATGCAACTTTTCATATGGAGACCTTTTGTTGTGGATCAGACACACACACACACACACACACACACACACACACACACACACACACACACACACACACACACACACACACACACACACACACACACACACACACACACACACACACACACACACACACACACACACACACACACACACACACAGAAACACACACACACACACACACACACACACACACACACACACACACACACACACACACACACACACACACACACACACACACACACACACACACACACACACACACACACACACACACACACACAAAGACACACAAAGAAACACACACACACAGACACACACACACATACACACACACACACACACACACACAAACACACACACACACACACACACATAGACACACACACACACACGTTTGGGGGCCCCAAGTCAAACCTTGTTATCTCAGTTCAAGGCCGGGATTCATTCAAAGGCGTGTTGCACTGCCCAGTACGCTGTGAGCATTATATTTACTATGGATGTTTGGTCAGGAAAATGCCTTTAGATGGTGTTTTGTCAGCAGTGCAGTGCTCAGCGGCCAAACTTACTCCTCCTATGATATTACTGAGATAAACACAGTATTATTTACTGACATAAACACAGTATTATTTACTGAGATAAATGAAGTATTATTTACTGAGATAAATGCAGTATTATTTACTGACATAAACACAGTATTATTTACTGAGATAAATGCAGTATTATTTACTGAAATAAATGCAGTATTATTTACTGAGATAAATGCAGTATTATTTACTGAGATAAATGTAGTATTATTTACTGAGATAAACACAGTATTATTTACTGAGATAAATGCAGTATTATTTACTGACATAAACACAGTATTATTTACTGAGATAAATGAAGTATTATTTACTGAGATAAATGCAGTATTATTTACTGACATAAACACAGTATTATTTACTGAGATAAATGCAGTATTATTTACTGAAATAAATGCAGTATTATTTACTGAGATAAATGTAGTATTATTTACTGAGATAAACACAGTATTATTTACTGAGATAAATGCAGTATTATTTACTGAGATAAACACAGTATTATTTACTGAGATAAATGAAGTATTATTTACTGAGATAAATGTAGTATTATTTACTGAGATAAACACAGTATTATTTACTGAGATAAATGCAGTATTATTTACTGAGATAAACGCAGTATTATTTACTGAGATAAATACAGTATTATTTACTGAGATGAATACAGTATTATTTACTGAGATAAATACAGTATTATTTACTGAGATAAATGCAGTTTTATTTAGCAATTCAGCTAATGTCTGTGACGTCCATTAAGTTATCTGTAACAGAAACAAACCCTCTGTAGCATTCTGTACTGCATATTGAGTTCCACAACTATAATCAGGGTGGTAAACTGCCTGAAACATGAAAACAATTTTCCAATAACCCAACTCCCACAGAAGAAAGACATAAATAAATAGTGTGTGTGTGTGTGTGTGTGTGTGTGTGTGTGTGTGTGTGTGTGTGTGTGTGTGTGTGTGTGTGTGTGTGTGTGTGTGTGTGTGTGTGTGTGTGTGTGTGTTCACAGGGGGATCAGCTAGCTAGTTACTGATGTTGTGGGGCTCTGTTCTCTTCAGCTAATTCAACATTGATTGTCTTAGTTTTCACTGAGTGGTTTTCATCTTTGATGAAACCCAGAGATAGAATTGAGATAATTGAGATAAAGAGACAGACAGAGAGCGAGAGAGAGAGAGAAACATAGAGAGGGAGAGAAAGAGGGGGGGAGAGAGACAGAGAGAGAGAGAGAGACAGAGAGAGGAGAGAGAGAGAGAGAGAGAGAGAGAGAGAGAGAGAGAGAGAGAGAGAGAGAGAGAGGGAGAGAGACTGAGATAGGGAGAGAGAGAGGGGGGAGAGAGGCTGAGAGAGAGAGAGAGAGAGAGACAGAGAGAGAGAGAGAGAGAGAGGCCTCTCCTGCCTGTGTATCTGTCTCCTCACCTCCCTCCTCTCCTCTCCTGGCTGTGTATCTGTCTCCTCACCTCCTCTCCTCTCCTCTCCTGGCTGTGTATCTGTCTCCTCCCCTCCCCTCCTCTCCTGGCTGTGTATCTGTCTCCTCACCTCCTCTCCTCTCCTCTCCTGGCTGTGTATCTGTCTCCTCACCTCCTCTCCTCTCCTCTCCTGGCTGTGTATCTGTCTCCTCACCTCCTCTCCTCTCCTGACAGATAGCTGACAGAGACAGGAAGAACGGTAGCAGTGCATCAGAATATTATATGACCAGGTTTACTGTAGTTTGTGACCCTGCCACTCTGCACGAGAACTCCTCCAGATGCAGCATTAATAACCAGGAACTGGCAACTCTCCGCACCTCTCCCACAGTGTGTGTGTGTGTGTGTGTGTGTGTGTGTGTGTGTGTGTGTGTGTGTGTGTGTGTGTGTGTGTGTGTGTGTGTGTGTGTGTGTGTGTGTGTGTGTGTGTGTGTGTGTGTGTGTGTGTGTGTGTGTGTGTGTGTGTGTGTGTGTGTGTGTGTGTGTGTAACCCTCTATGAATTATTGGATAGATAATGAATGACACACCACATTAGACACAGACAGGGAGTAGAAGAGAGACAGGGAGAGGGGGGAGGATGGGAGAGGGAGGGGAAGGAGGGAGGAGGGAAGGAGGGGAGAGAGGCAGGGAGAGAGGGAGAGAGGTGTGAGAGAGAGAGAGAGAGAGAGAGAGAGAGAGAGAGAGAGAGAGAGAGAGAGAGAGAGAGAGAGAGAGAGAGAGAGAGAGAGAGAGAGAGAGAGAGAGAGAGAGAGAGAGAGAGAGAGAGAGAGAGAGAGAGAGAGAGAGAGAGAGAGAGGCGTCAGAGGAACAGACGCAGAGAGTCTCCACTACAACACACAATCCGCCACTTCTGCAGGAAAATGGACGTTCCTTTTATGATTAAAACACCTTAACAACCATCAGCAGACAGGAGACAGGGACATCAGCTCTGCTTTCCAAACGGCAACCTCTTCCCTATATGTACCAGAGCCCTAGGAGTCATAATAAGGTCCCTACGTGAGGTACTAGTGTCCCAATTGGGATACGGCCAAGGACACTTTTAAAAGTCTACACTGATCTAAGCTCCATCTGTCATATATTAGTGACAGCAAATATTTTGTTGATGAAACTCTATAATTCTTTACAATCGCCAGAGGATACGTTTTCCTTGCAGCATTCAGTCCAACATGACATAAACAATAATTAGACGCCAGAGTACAAAGAAAACGAAATTTATAAAAGCATATTTTTGTTTGTTCTGTCCCGTGTATATCATATGTTTGTTACTTATGTTTGTTATGTTATGTAAAAGGTAAAAGGAGGCTATTATTTTAGTACAGTTCAGAAAACACAGTAAGACGGTTTGATTATGCTTTCTATATAAGTAAGATGTTTGTTACGTAAAGTTGTGTTGCCGAGGGCAACGGGAGAGGACGTCCACTTGGCTGGATGGTCACGCTACAACAGGAGAGGACGTCCACTAGGCTGGATGGTCACGCTACAACAGGAGAGGACGTCCACTAGGCTGGACGGTCACGCTACAACAGGAGAGGACGTCCACTAGACTGGATGGTCACGCTACAACAGGAGAGGACGTCCACTAGGCTGGATGGTCACGCTACAACAGGAGAGGACGTCCACTAGGCTGGACGGTCACGCTACAACAGGAGAGGACGTCCACTAGGCTGGACGTTCACGCTACAACAGGAGAGGACGTCCACTAGGCTGGACGGTCACGCTACAACAGGAGAGGACGTCCACTAGACTGGACGGTCACGCTACAACAGGAGAGGACGTCCACTAGGCTGGATGGTCACGCTACAACAGGAGAGGACGTCCACTAGGCTGGACGGTCACGCTACAACAGGAGAGGACGTCCACTAGGCTGGACGGTCACGCTACAACAGGAGAGGACGTCCACTAGGCTGGACGGTCAGGCTAGAACAGGAGAGGACGTCCACTAGGCTGGATGGTCACGCTACAACAGGAGAGGACGTCCACTAGGCTGGATGGTCACGCTACAACAGGAGAGGACGTCCACTAGGCTGGATGGTCACGCTACAACAGGAGAGGACGTCCACTAGGCTGGATGGTCACGCTACAACAGGAGAGGACGTCCACTAGACTGGATGGTCAAGCTACAACAGGAGAGGACGTCCACTAGGCTGGACGGTCACGCTACAACAGGAGAGGACGTCCACTAGGCTGGATGGTCACGCTACAACAGGAGAGGACGTCCACTAGGCTGGATGGTCACGCTACAACAGGAGAGGACGTCCACTAGGCTGGATGGTCACGCTACAACAGGAGAGGACGTCCACTAGGCTGGACGGTCACGCTACAACAGGAGAGGACGTCCACTAGGCTGGATGGTCACGCTACAACAGGAGAGGACGTCCACTAGGCTGGACGGTCACGCTACAACAGGAGAGGACGTCCACTAGGCTGGATGGTCACGCTACAACAGGAGAGGACGTCCACTAGGCTGGACGGTCACGCTACAACAGGAGAGGACGTCCACTAGACTGGATGGTCACGCTACAACAGGAGAGGACGTCCACTAGGCTGGATGGTCACGCTACAACAGGAGAGGACGTCCACTAGACTGGATGGTCACGCTACAACAGGAGAGGACGTCCACTAGACTGAATGGTCACGCTACAACAGGAGAGGACGTCCACTAGGCTGGATGGTCACGCTACAACAGGAGAGGACGTCCACTAGGCTGGACGGTCACGCTACAACAGGAGAGGACGTCCACTAGACTGGACGGTCACGCTACAACAGGAGAGGACGTCCACTAGGCTGGACGGTCACGCTACAACAGGAGAGGACGTCCACTAGGCTGGACGGTCAGGCTACAACAGGAGAGGACGTCCACTTGGCTGGATGGTCAGATCCTGACTCCTCCTACTACAGAAACCTTAATGAACAGATCCTGACTCCTCCTACTACAGAAACCTTAATGAACAGATCCTGACTCCTCCTACTACAGAAACCCTAATGAACAGATCCTGACTCCTCCTACTACAGAAACCTTAATGAACAGATCCTGACTCCTCCTACTACAGAAACCTTAATGAACAGATCCTGACTCCTCCTACTACAGAAACCTTAATGAACAGATCCTGACTCCTCCTACTACAGAAACCTTAATGAACAGATCCTGTCTCCTCTTACTACAGAAACCCTAATGAACAGATCCTGACTCCTCCTACAACAGAAACCTTAATGAACAGACCCTGACTCCTCCTACTACAGAAACCTTAATGAACAGATCCTGACTCCTCCTACAACAGAAACCTTAATGAACAGACCCTGACTCCTCCTTCCTACTACAGAAACCTTAATGAACAGACCCTGACTCCTCCTTCCTACTACAGTAACCTTAATGAACAGACCCTGACTCCTCCTTCCTACTACAGAAACCTTAATGAACAGACCCTGACTCCTCCTTCCTACTACAGAAACCCTAATGAACAGACCCTGACTCCTCCTTCCTATTACAGAAACCCTAATGAACAGACCCTGACTCCTCCTTCCTACTACAGAAACCTTAATGAACAGACCCTGACTCCTCCTACTACAGAAACCCTAATGAACAGACCCTGACTCCTCCTACTACAGAAACCTTAATGAACAGATCCTGACTCCTCCTACTACAGAAACCCTAATGAACAGATCCCGACTCCTCCTACTACAGAAACATTAATGAACAGACCCTGACTCCTCTTAACCTTACTCACTAATTGGAGACAGAGAAGGGACATTACAGGAGATAAAATAGTGGAACAAGTTAGAAAAGAAAGAGAGACGGTTTGAGAAAAATGGAGAGAGGGAGAGAGAGGGAGCGAACAGAGAGAGAGAGAGAGGGAGAGAGGGAGAGAGAGGGAGATAAAAAGAGAGAGGGAGAAAAAGAGTGAAAGAATCAAAGAGAGGGAGGTAAACAGAGAGAGGGAGAGAGATGGAGAGAAATGGAGAGAGGGAGAGAGATGGAGAGAAACGGAGAGAGGAAGAGAGAGGGAGAGAAACGGAGAGAGGGAGAGAGAGGGAGAGAAACAGAGAGAGGGAGAGATGGAGAGAAACGGAGAGAGACAGAGAGAGGGAGGTAAACAGAGAGAAGGAGAGAGATGGAGAGAAAGGGAGAGAGGGAGAGATGGAGAGAAATGGAGATAGGGAGAGAGAGGGAGAGAAACGGAGAGAGGAAGAGAGAGGGAGAGAAACGGAGAGAGGGAGAGAGAGGGAGAGACGGAGAGAGAGGGAGAAAATATAAGAGAGAGGGAGAAAAAGAGTGAAAGAATCAGAGAGAGGGAGGTAAACAGAGGGAGGGAGAGAGATGGAGAGAAATTGAGAGAGGGAGAGAGAGAGAGAAACAGAGAGAGGGAATGAGAGGGAGAAAATATAAGAGAGAGGGAGAAAAAGAGTGAAAGAATCAGAGAGAGGGAGGTAAACAGAGAGAGGGAG
>NC_092086.1:7217360-7222360 GCF_045679555.1 Salvelinus alpinus | reverse complement strand
GTTCTGTAGTCAGTATGAAACAACTCTGGTGTTCCGTAGTCAGAATGAAACAACTCCGGTGTTCTGTAGTCAGTATGAAACAACTCTGGTGTTCTGTAGTCAGTATGAAACAACTCTGGTGTTCTGTAGTCAGTATGAAACAACTCTGGTGTTCTGTAGTCAGTATGAAACAACTCTGGTGTTCTGTAGTCAGTATGAAACAACTCTGGTGTTCTGTAGTCAGTATGAAACAACTCTGGTGTTCTGTAGTCAGAATGAAACAACTCTGGTGTTCTGTAGTCAGTATGAAACAACTCTGGTGTTCTGTAGTCAGTATGAAACAACTCTGGTGTTCTGTAGTCAGAATGAAACAACTCTGGTGTTCTGTAGTCAGAATGAAACAACTCTGGTGTTCTGTAGTCAGTATGAAACAACTCTGGTGTTCTGTAGTCAGTATGAAACAACTCTGGTGTTCTGTAGTCAGAATGAAACAACTCTGGTGTTCTGTAGTCAGTATGAAACAACTCTGGTGTTCTGTAGTCAGTATGAAACAACTCTGGTGTTCTGTAGTCAGTATGAAACAACTCTGGTGTTCTGTAGTCAGTATGAAACAACTCTGGTGTACTGTAGTCAGTATGAAACAACTCTGGTGTTCTGTAGTCAGTATGAAACAACTTTGGTGTTCTGTAGTCAGTATGAAACAACTCTGGTGTTCTGTAGTCAGTATGAAACAACTCTGGTGTTCTGTAGTCAGAATGAAACAACTCTGGTGTTCTGTAGTCAGAATGAAACAACTCTGGTGTTCTGTAGTCAGTATGAAACAACTCTGGTGTTCTGTAGTCAGAATGAAACAACTCTGGTGTTCTGTAGTCAGAATGAAACAACTCTGGTGTTCTGTAGTCAGAATGAAACAACTCTGGTGTTCTGTAGTCAGTATGAAACAACTCTGGTGTTCTGTAGTCAGTATGAAACAACTCTGGTGTTCTGTAGTCAGTATGAAACAACTCTGGTGTTCTGTAGTCAGTATGAAACAACTCTGGTGTTCTGTAGTCAGAATGAAACAACTCTGGTGTTCTGTAGTCAGTATGAAACAACTCTGGTGTTCTGTAGTCAGTATGAAACAACTCTGGTGTTCTGTAGTCAGTATGAAACAACTCTGGTGTTCTGTAGTCAGTATGAAACAACTCTGGTGTTCTGTAGTCAGAATGAAACAACTCTGTTGTTCTGTAGTCAGAATGAAACAACTCTGGTGTTCTGTAGTCAGTATGAAACAACTCTGGTGTTCTGTAGTCAGTATGAAACAACTCTGGTGTTCTGTAGTCAGTATGAAACAACTCTGGTGTTCTGTAGTCAGAATGAAACAACTCTGGTGTTCTGTAGTCAGTATGAAACAACTCTGGTGTTCTGTAGTCAGTATGAAACAACTCTGGTGTTCTGTAGTCAGTATGAAACAACTCTGGTGTTCTGTAGTCAGTATGAAACAACTCTGGTGTTCTGTAGTCAGTATGAAACAACTCTGGTGTTCTGTAGTCAGTATGAAACAACTCTGGTGTTCTGTAGTCAGTATGAAACAACTCTGGTGTTCTGTAGTCAGTATGAAACAACTCTGGTGTTCTGTAGTCAGTATGAAACAACTCTGGTGTTCTGTAGTCAGAATGAAACAACTCTGGTGTTCTGTAGTCAGAATGAAACAACTCTGGTGTTCTGTAGTCAGTATGAAACAACTCTGGTGTTCTGTAGTCAGTATGAAACAACTCTGGTGTTCTGTAGTCAGAATGAAACAACTCTGGTGTTCTGTAGTCAGAATGAAACAACTCTGGTGTTCTGTAGTCAGTATGAAACAACTCTGGTGTTCTGTAGTCACAATGAAACAACTCTGGTGTTCTGTAGTCAGTATGAAACAACTCTGGTGTTCTGTAGTCAGTATGAAACAACTCCGGTGTTCTGTAGTCAGTATGAAGTAACTCTGGTGTTCTGTAGTCAGAATGAAACAACTCTGGTGTTCTGTAGTCAGTATGAAACAACTCTGGTGTTCTGTAGTCAGTATGAAACAACTCTGGTGTTCTGTAGTCAGTATGAAACAACTCTGGTGTTCTGTAGTCAGAATGAAACAACTCTGGTGTTCTGTAGTCAGTATGAAACAACTCTGGTGTTCTGTAGTCAGTATGAAACAACTCTGGTGTTCTGTAGTCAGTATGAAACAACTCTGGTGTTCTGTAGTCAGTATGAAACAACTCTGGTGTTCTGTAGTCAGTATGAAACAACTCTGGTGTTCTGTAGTCAGTATGAATCAACGCTGGTGTTCTGTAGTCAGAATGAAACATCTCTGGTGTTCTGTAGTCAGTATGAAACAACTCTGGTGTTCTGTAGTCAGTATGAAACAACTCCGGTGTTCTGTAGTCAGTATGAAACAACTCTGGTGTTCTGTAGTCAGTTTGAAACAACTCTGGTGTTCTGTAGTCAGTATGAAACAACTCTGGTGTTCTGTAGTCAGAATGAAACAACTCTGGTGTTCTGTAGTCAGAATGAAACAACTCTGGTGTTCTGTAGTCAGTATGAAACAACTCTGGTGTTCTGTAGTCAGAATGAAACAACTCTGGTGTTCTGTAGTCAGAATGAAACAACTCTGGTGTTCTGTAGTCAGAATGAAACAACTCTGGTGTTCTGTAGTCAGTATGAAACAACTCTGGTGTTCTGTAGTCAGTATGAAACAACTCTGGTGTTCTGTAGTCAGTATGAAACAACTCTGGTGTTCTGTAGTCAGTATGAAACAACTCTGGTGTTCTGTAGTCAGAATGAAACAACTCTGGTGTTCTGTAGTCAGTATGAAACAACTCTGGTGTTCTGTAGTCAGTATGAAACAACTCTGGTGTTCTGTAGTCAGTATGAAACAACTCTGGTGTTCTGTAGTCAGAATGAAACAACTCTGGTGTTCTGTAGTCAGTATGAAACAACTCTGGTGTTCTGTAGTCAGTATGAAACAACTCTGGTGTTCTGTAGTCAGTATGAAACAACTCTGGTGTTCTGTAGTCAGAATGAAACAACTCTGGTGTTCTGTAGTCAGTATGAAACAACTCTGGTGTTCTGTAGTCAGTATGAAACAACTCTGGTGTACTGTAGTCAGTATGAAACAACTCTGGTGTTCTGTAGTCAGTATGAAACAACTCTGGTATTCTGTAGTCAGTATGAAACAACTCTGGTGTTCTGTAGTCAGTATGAAACAACTCTGGTGTTCTGTAGTCAGAATGAAACAACTCTGGTGTTCTGTAGTCAGAATGAAACAACTCTGGTGTTCTGTAGTCAGTATGAAACAACTCTGGTGTTCTGTAGTCAGAATGAAACAACTCTGGTGTTCTGTAGTCAGAATGAAACAACTCTGGTGTTCTGTAGTCAGAATGAAACAACTCTGGTGTTCTGTAGTCAGTATGAAACAACTCTGGTGTTCTGTAGTCAGTATGAAACAACTCTGGTGTTCTGTAGTCAGTATGAAACAACTCTGGTGTTCTGTAGTCAGAATGAAACAACTCTGTTGTTCTGTAGTCAGAATGAAACAACTCTGGTGTTCTGTAGTCAGTATGAAACAACTCTGGTGTTCTGTAGTCAGTATGAAACAACTCTGGTGTTCTGTAGTCAGTATGAAACAACTCTGGTGTTCTGTAGTCAGTATGAAACAACTCTGGTGTTCTGTAGTCAGAATGAAACAACTCTGGTGTTCTGTAGTCAGTATGAAACAACTCTGGTGTTCTGTAGTCAGAATGAAACAACTCTGGTGTTCTGTAGTCAGAATGAAACAACTCTGGTGTTCTGTAGTCAGTATGAAACAACTCTGGTGTTCTGTAGTCAGTATGAAACAACTCTGGTGTTCTGTAGTCAGAATGAAACAACTCTGGTGTTCTGTAGTCAGTATGAAACAACTCTGGTGTTCTGTAGTCAGTATGAAACAACTCTGGTGTTCTGCAGTCAGTATGAAACAACTCTGGTGTTCTGTAGTCAGTATGAAACTTCTCTGGTGTTCTGTAGTCAGTATGAAACAACTCTGGTGTTCTGTAGTCAGTATGAAACAACTCTGGTGTTCTGTAGTCAGAATGAAACAACTCTGGTGTTCTGTAGTCAGTATGAAACAACTCTGGTGTTCTGTAGTCAGAATGAAACAACTCTGTTGTTCTGTAGTCAGAATGAAACAACTCTGGTGTTCTGTAGTCAGTATGAAACAACTCTGGTGTTCTGTAGTCAGTATGAAACAACTCTGGTGTTCTGTAGTCAGTATGAAACAACTCTGGTGTTCTGTAGTCAGTATGAAACAACTCTGGTGTTCTGTAGTCAGAATGAAACAACTCTGGTGTTCTGTAGTCAGTATGAAACAACTCTGGTGTTCTGTAGTCAGAATGAAACAACTCTGGTGTTCTGTAGTCAGAATGAAACAACTCTGGTGTTCTGTAGTCAGTATGAAACAACTCTGGTGTTCTGTAGTCAGTATGAAACAACTCTGGTGTTCTGTAGTCAGAATGAAACAACTCTGGTGTTCTGTAGTCAGTATGAAACAACTCTGGTGTTCTGTAGTCAGTATGAAACAACTCTGGTGTTCTGCAGTCAGTATGAAACAACTCTGGTGTTCTGTAGTCAGTATGAAACTTCTCTGGTGTTCTGTAGTCAGTATGAAACAACTCTGGTGTTCTGTAGTCAGTATGAAACAACTCTGGTGTTCTGTAGTCAGAATGAAACAACTCTGGTGTTCTGTAGTCAGAATGAAACAACTCTGGTGTTCTGTAGTCAGAATGAAACAACTCTGGTGTTCTGTAGTCAGTATGAAACAACTCTGGTGTTCTGTAGTCAGAATGAAACAACTCTGGTGTTCTGTAGTCAGAATGAAACAACTCTGGTGTTCTGTAGTCAGAATGAAACAACTCTGGTGTTCTGTAGTCAGTATGAAACAACTCTGGTGTTCTGTAGTAGGTATGAAACAACTCTGGTGTTCTGTAGTCAGTATGAAACAACTCTGGTGTTCTGTAGTCAGTATGAAA
>NC_092086.1:7209860-7212360 GCF_045679555.1 Salvelinus alpinus | reverse complement strand
AAGGGGACAGGACGACTGCACCGTATTGAGGGGAGGATGGATGGGGCCATGTATCGCGAGATCTTGGCCAACAACCTCCTTCCCTCAGTAAGAGCATTGAAGATGGGTCGTGGCTGTGTCTTCCAGCATGACAACGACCCGAAACACACAGCCAGGGCAACTAAGGAGTGGCTCCGTAAGAAGCATCTCAAGGTCCTGGAGTGGCCTAGCCAGTCTCCAGACCTGAACCCAATAGAACATCTTTGGAGGGAGCTGAAAGTCCGTATTGCCCAGCGACAGCCCCAAAACCTGAAGGATCTGGAGAAGGTCTGTATAGAGGAGTGGGCCAAAATCCCTGCTGCAGTGTGTGCAAACCTGGTCAAGAACTACAGGAAACGTATGATCTCTGTAATTGCAAACAAAGGTTTCTGTACCAAATATTAAGTTCTGCTTTTCTGATGTATCAAATACTTATGTCATGCAATAAAATGCAAATTCATTACTTAAAAATCATACAATGTGATTTTCTGGATTTTTGTTTTACATTCCGTCTCTCACAGTTGAAGTGTACCTATGATAAAAATTACAGACCTCTATATGCTTTGTAAGTAGGAAAACCTGCAAAATCGGCAGTGTATCAAATACTTGTTCTCCCCACTGTATATGAACAGTAAACATTACACTCACAGAAGTTCCAAAACAATAAAGACATTACAAATGTCATATTATGTCTATACACAGTGTTGCAACGATGTGCAAATAGTTAAAGTACAGAAGGGAAAATAAATAAGCATAAATATGGGTTGTATTTACAATGGTGTTTGTTCTTCACTGGTTGCTCTTTTCTTGTGGCAACAGGTCACAAACATTGCTGCTGTGACATTTCACCCAATAGTTTATCAACATTTGGGATTGTTTTCAAATTCTTTGTGGATCTGTGAAAGATTTCCTTAAGTTTGTTTCAGTCACAGTGGTCAGGTATTCTGCCACAGGGGAACCTCTCTGTTTAGGGCCAAATAGCATTCTAGTTTGCTCTGTTTTTTTGTTAATTCTTTCCAATGTGTCAAGTAATTATATTTTAGTTTTCTCATGATTTGGTTGGGTCTAATTGTGCTGTTGTCCTGGGGCTCTGTGGGGTGTGTTTGTGTGTGTGAACAGAGCCCTGGGACCAGCTTGCTTAGGGGACTCTTCTCCAGGTTCATCTCTCTGTAGGTGATGGCTTTGTTATGGAAGGTTTGGGAATCGCTTCCTTTTAGGTGGTTGTAGAATTTAACGGCTCTTTTCTGGATTTTGATCATTAGCGGGTATCGGCCTAATTCTGCTCTGCATGCATTATTTGGTGTTTTACGTTGTACACAGAGGATATTTTTGCAGATTTCTGCATGCAGAGTCTCAATATGGTGTTTGTTCCATTTTGTGAATTCTTGGTTGGTGAGCGGACCCCAGACCTCACAACCATAAAGGGAAATGGGTTCAATAACTAATCAAAATATTTTTAGCCAGAATCTAATTGGTATGTCAAATGTATGTTCCTTTTGATGGCATAGAATGCCCTTCTTGCATTGTCTCTCAGATCGTTCACAGCTTTGTGGAAGTTACCTGTGGCGCTGATGTTTAGGCCGAGGTATGTATCGTTTTTTGTGTGCTCTAGGGCAACGGTGATCTAGGTGCTGCTGTAGGCCCACCTTGGTTGGTGACAGAAGCACCAGATCATCAGCAAACAGTAGACATTTGACTTCAGGTTCTAGTAGGGTGAGGCCGGGGGCTGCAGACTGTTCTAGTGCCCGCGCCAATTCGTTGATATATGTTGAAGAGGGTGGGGCTTAAGGTGCGTCCTTGTCTCACCCCACAGCCCTGTGGAACGAAATGTGTTTATTTGCCAATTTTAACTGCAGACTTGTTGTTTGTGTACATGGATTTTATAATGTCGGATGTGTTTCCCCCAAACACCACTTTCCTTCCATTTGTATACATCTCCATTTTGGATAGATAACTCTTTGAGTGTTTTTTAAAATGTGTTTACAGCAGACTGTTCAGTGTTACATTATAGTATAGTGTCGCTCAGTAGTACCCCTTCAAACATTCAACCTCCAGCTGTACCCCCTCTAGCACCAGGGTCAGCGCACTCTCAAATGTTGTTTTTTGCCATCATTGTTTGCCTGCAACACACACACACTATACAATACATTTATTTAAACATAAGAATGAGTGTCAGTTTTTGTCACAAAACGGCTCGTGGGAAGTGACAAAGAGCTCTTATAGGTCCAGGGCACAAATAATAATATAATAATAATCAATAATTTTGCTCTTTATTTAACCATCTTTACATAGAAAACCTTATTTGTTGACTTCAGATTATATGTGGCCATCAAGACTGTTAAATAGCCATCACAGAGAGGCTGCTGCCCTATATACAAAGACTTGAAATCACTGGCCACTTTAATTAATGGAACAAGAGTCACTTTAATAATGTTTACATATCTTTCATTACTAGTACATGTCCCTGGGCCTGGTAGATGAT
>NC_092086.1:7192360-7204860 GCF_045679555.1 Salvelinus alpinus | reverse complement strand
TTAATGCTGATCAACTGCCTCGTATCAAAATACTAAAAAACTACACGGGACTCGACCAGCTGTCTGTTCTGTTAGGATGGAGACAACAGAACGGTGATGAAACCCTGGTGAATTAAACAATAAAAAGAAACTGTAAATATTACACTCACATGAGTTCTAAAAGAATAAAGACATTTCAAATGTCATACTGTGTCTATATACAGTGTTGTAACGACGTGCAAATAGTTAATGTACAAAAGGGAAAATAACAAAACATAAATATGGGTTGTATTTACAAAGGTGTTTGTTCTTCACTGGTTGCCCTTTTCTTGTGACAACAGGTCACAAATCTTGCTACTGTGATGGCACACTGTGATATTTCACCCAGTAGATATGGGATTTTATCAAAATTGGATTTGTTTTCAAATTCTTTGTGGATCTGTGTAATCTGTGGTAAATATGTGTCTCTATTATTTCTCTCTCTCTCTTTCTTTCTCCCCTCTCTCATCCCATTGCTCTCTCTCTCTCTCTCTCTCTCTCTCTCTCTCTCTCTCTCTCTCTCTCTCTCTCTCTCTCTCTCTCTCTCTCTCTCTCTCTCTCTCTCTCTCTCTCTCTCTCATCTCTCTGTAGTTCTGTCTTCATTACTGTCCCTTCCTCTCTTTTCTCCATTCTCTTTTCCGTCCTCTCTCTATCCTATTTCATTATCTCTCTCCGTGGCTGTGTAGCTATCATTTAGGGTTTAAAACCATCTCCTCTGACGTGGACTGAATTATGATAGTGTTCCGCATTGGTCATTAGAGATGTTAAATAATGTTTTGTTATGGGGGGAGGACACCTTATTACCATGTAAAGCAGGATGGATGAGAGGAGGAGAGGAGGAGGACGGACACTCAATACGAATGAGAAGAGTAACCCTGTGCTCAGTTTACAAATCACACCTAGCCTTGTGTGCTAACTGCTAGCCTATACAAATCACACCTTAGCAGCATGCTAACAGCTAGCCTATACAAATCACACCTTAGCAGTATGCTAACCCCTAGCCTATACAAATCATACCTTAGCAGCATGCTAACTCCTAGCCTACACAAATCACACCTTAGCAGCATGCTAACACCTACCCTACACAAATCACACTTTAGCAGCATGCTAACCCCTAGCCTACACAAATCACACCTTAGCAGCATGCAAACCCCTAGCCTATACAAATCACACCATAGCAGCATGCTAACCCCTAGCCTACACAAATCACACCATAGCAGCATGCTAACCCCTAGCCTACACAACTCACACCTTAGCAGCGTGCTAACCCCTAGCCTACACAAATCACACCTTAGCAGCATGCTAACCCCTAGCCCACACAAATCACACCTTAGCAGCATGCTAACCCCTATTCTACACAAATCACACCTTAGCAGCGTGCTAACCCTTAGCCATGAAAACCTTGTCTATAGCACCCTACCATGCACTGAAGGATAATACTGGGTTGCAGGCATTGATTTAGGCTCCCGAGTGACACAGCGGTCTAAGGCACTGTATCTCAGAGCTAGAAGAGTCACTACAGACCCCAGTTCGATCCCGGGCTGTATCACAACCGGCCGTGATCGGCAGTCCCATAGGGCGGCGTACAATTGGCCCAGCGTCGTCAAGGTTAGGGGAGGGTTTGGCCGGGGTAGACTGTCATTGTAAAATAAGAATTTGTTCTTAACTGGCTTGCCTGGTTAAATAAAAATAAAACATTTATTTAAAAAACTGCTGGGTAATTGGTGCTGGGTTATTGATGCTGGGTGCTGGGTTATAATCAAATGGTATTGGTCACATACACATGGTTAGCAGATGTTAATGTGAGAGTATTGAAATGTCTAGTTCCAACAGATTAGTAATATCTAACAATTCCCCAACAACTACCTTATACACACAAATCTTAAAGGATGAATGAGAATATGTACATATAAATATATGGATGAGCGATGGCCGAGCGGCATAGGCAAGATGCAGTAGATGGTATAAAACACAGTATATACATGTGATATTAGTAATGTAAGATATGTAAACATTATTAAAAGTGGCATTGTTTAAAGTGACTAGTGACGAGGCCTGACATGCCTGTTCTGTTTCGCTAAGAGAAGTCTGGCGAAGTTGTGCCTCTGAGTTTAGAAACTCTGTGATATGATTCAGTTGGTCAGTTCATTATCTGTTTTTATTTTACCAGGTAAGTTGACTGAGAACACGTCCTCATTTACAGCAACGACCTGGGGAATAGTTACAGGGGAGAGAAATGGAGGAGGGGGGATGAATGAGCCAATAGGAAGCTGGGGGGTGATTAGGTAGTCATGATGGTATGAGGGACAGAGTGGGAATTCAGCCAGGACATCAGGGTTAACATCCTTACTCTTATTAAGATAAGTGCCATGGGATCTTTAGTGACAACAGAGAGTCAGGACACCTGTTTAACGTCCCATACGAACGACGGCATCCTACACAGGGCAATGTCCCCAATCACTGCCCTGGGGCACTGGGATATTATATATTTTTTTTAATCTGTTAGCAGTTGATGTTAATCTTCAATAACACAAAACTCCAAAGCAAATCAGGAGGAGAAAAATAGGTTTATTCAGAGAGGACAAATCATAGATGTTAAGCTGGGAGGTAGATGTTCAGATGTTAAGTCTCCCCTGTCCTCAGCTTTTCTCCCCTGAACAAAGGAACAGGATGTTATTTATAACCCCCCACCCTAGCCTGGGGTTGACCAATCAGAAGTCCCCTGTCCTCAGCTTTTCTCCCCTGAACAAAGGAACAGGATGTCATTTATAACCCCCCACCCTAGCCTGGGGTTGACCAATCAGAAGTCCCCTGTCCTCAGCTTTTCTCCACCGAACAAAGGAACAGGATGTTATTTATAACCCCTCACCCTAGCCTGGGATTGACCAATCAGAAGTCCTTGTAGTACAACTTGGCCAATGGCCAAATTACAAGTATCCTGCCCCCCCGACTCAATGTACAGACCAATGAAAACGTCGCTCTGAGGTTAGGACTGACATTCCAACAGATACTGAACAGATGTTGAACTGAAAACCAACTCCCATTTACAATTCACTATTAGTACTTTAGTTTTTTTAGTCCTCTCAAAACGCTGTGTTTGTGTATTTATCTTCAAAAGATTCTTATATATTATATTTGTAGACCAGAGGAAAGAATGCTTCCTAGTGGCCCTCCAACACCACTTCCAGGAGCATCTGGTCTCCCATCCAGGGACCGATATCCCAACGTGGAGATATGTAAATAATAATGTTCGAGTTAGAATTAGAATATGTAATGTTCCCCCAAAAAATATTCAAGGGCGAATCGAAATTCAGTGTACGAACTTGACATGATGACCAAAAGAATGACATTTACTGTAAATTATTCTGTTTCAACCTCCAGAGGCAATTCCATTCATCCCAGAGGCTTCTCCAAGACGCCGGCGACGGGAGGAGAGGAATAAGGAGTGGGCTTTCAGTCCGACTCAGGAGACCGTCCACCACTTCTGAGTATATTACACGCTAATGTTCAGTCCCTGGACAATAAAGTAGATGAGCTTAGGGCGAGAGAGAGAGACAGAGACAGAGAGAGCAACAAAGAGAGGGAGAGAGACAGAGTGAGAGAGAGAGAGAGAGAGAGAGACAGAGAGAGAGAGACAGAGAGAGCAACAAAGAGAAAGAGAGAGAGAGAGAGAGAGACAGAAAGAGAGAGAGAGAGAGAAACAGAGAGAGAGAGAAAGAGAGAGAGAGCGAGAGAGAGATACAGAGAGAGAGAGACAGAGACAGAGACAGAGAGAGAGAGAGAGAGAGAGAGACAGAGAGAGAGAGAGACAGAGAGAGAGAGACAGAGACAGAGAGAGAGACAGAGAGAGAGACAGAGAGCGAGAGAGAGAGAGAGAGAGAGAGAGAGAGAGAGAGAGAGAGAGAGAGAGAGAGAGAGAGAGAGAGAAAGAGAGAGAGAGAGAGAGAGAGAGACAGAAAGAAAGAGAGAGAGACAGAAAGAAAGAGAGAGAGAGAGAGAGAGGTCATGGATCACTGCTCAGGAGAACAGTGGTCTCTCTGTCTCTGTGGTCGACTGTCAGTAAGACATTTAAGCGTGTTTAACCCTTAAAAAGCAGCTGGCCCAGACGACATCCCTGCGTCCTCAGAGCACGTACAAACCAGCTGTGTGGAGTGTTTACGGACATATTCATTCTCTCCCTATCCCAGTCTGCTGTCCCCATTTGCTTCAAGATGGCCACCATTGTTCCTGAGCTAAATGACTATCACCCTGTAGCTCTCTCTTCTGTCATCATGAAGTGCTTTGAGAGGCTAGTCAAGGATCCTATCACCTCCACCTTACCTGACACCCTATGACCCACTTCAATTTGTATACCGCCCCCCAACAGATTCGAAGATGATGCAATCTCCATCACACTCCACACTGCCCTATCCCATCTGGACAAGAGGAATACCTAAGTAAGAATGCTGTTCATTGACTATAGCTCAGCGTTCAACACCATAGTACCCTCCAAGCTCATCATCAAGCTCGAGACCCTGGGTCTGAACCCCGCCCTGTGCAACTGGGTCCTGGACTTCCTGACGGGCCGCCCCCAGGTGGTGAGGGTAGGAAATAACATCTCCACCACGCTGATCCTCAACACTGGGGCCCCTCAAGGGTGCGTTCTGAGCCCTCTCCTGTACTCCCTGTTCACCCACGACTGCGTGGCCACGCACGCCTCCAACTCAATCATCAAGTTTGCAGACGACACAACAGTAGTAGGCCTGATTACCAACAATGACGAGACGGCCTACAGACAGGAGGTGAGGCCCTGGCCGAGTGGTGGCCAGGAAAATAACCTCTCCATTAATGTCAACAAAAGACTGCAGAGGGGAGCCTCCATCCACATCAACGGGGTGGAGAAGGTGGAAAACCTTCAAGTTCCTCGGCGTACACATCACTGACAACCTGAAATGGTCCACGCACACAGACAGAGTGGTGAAGAAGGCGGAACAGTCCCTCTTCAAACCTCAGGAGGCTGGAGAGATTGTGGCTTGGTCCCTAATGACCCACTGAAACCTCTACAGATACACCACTGAGAATCTTTTAGGGGCAAAAAATCCAAGCAGGCTGTCATGTGCCTTTTACTGAGGAGTGGCTTCTGTCTGGCCACTCTACCATAAAGGCCTGATTGGAGGAGTGGCTTCCGTCTGGCCACTCTACCATAAAGGCCTGATTGGTGGAGTGTCTTCCGTCTGGCCACTCTACCATAAAGGCCTGATTGGAGGAGGGGCTTCCGTCTGGCCACTCTACCATAAAGGCCTGATTGGTGGAGTGGCTTCCGTCTGGCCACTCTACCATGAAGGCCTGATTGGAGGAGTGGCTTCCGTCTGGCCACTCTACCATAAAGGTCTGATTGGAGGAGTGTCTTCCGTCTGACCACTCTACCATAAAGGCCTGATTGGAGGAGTGGCTTCCGTCTGACCACTCTACCATAAAGGCCTGATTGGAGGAGTGGCTTCCGTCTGACCACTCTACCATAAAGGCCTGATTGGAGGAGTGGCTTCCGTCTGACCACTCTACCATAAAGGCCTGATTGGAGGAGTGGCTTCCGTCTGACCACTCTACCATAAAGGCCTGATTGGAGGAGTGGCTTCCGTCTGACCACTCTACCATAAAGGCCTGATTGGAGGATTGGCTTCCGTCTGGCCACTACCATAAAGGCCTGATTGGAGGAGTGTCTTCCGTCTGGCCACTCTACCATAAAGGCCTGATTGGAGGAGGGGCTTCCGTCTGGCCACTCTACCATAAAGGCCTGATTGGAGGAGGGGCTTCCGTCTGGCCACTCTACCATAAAGGCCTGATTGGAGGAGTGTCTTCCGCCTGGCCACTCTACCATAAAGGCCTGATTGGAGGAGGGGCTTCCGTCTGGCCACTCTACCATAAAGGCCTGATTGGGGGAGTGGCTTCCGTCTGGCCACTCTACCATAAAGGCCTGATTGGAGGAGTGGCTTCCGTCTGGCCACTCTACCATAAAGGCCTGATTGGAGGAGTGTCTTCCGCCTGGCCACTCTACCATAAAGGCCTGATTGGAGGAGTGGCTTCCGTCTGGCCACTCTACCATAAAGGCCTGATTGGAGGAGTGGCTTCCGTCTGGCCACTCTACCATAAAGGCCTGATTGGAGGAGGGGCTTCCGTCTGGCCACTCTACCATAAAGGCCTGATTGGAGGAGTGGCTTCCGTCTGGCCACTCTACCATAAAGGCCTGATTGGAGGAGTGGCTTCCGTCTGGCCACTCTACCATAAAGGCCTGATTGGAGGAGTGGCTTCCGTCTGGCCACTCTACCATAAAGGCCTGATTGGAGGAGTGGCTTCCGTCTGGCCACTCTACCATAAAGGCCTGATTGGAGGAGTGGCTTCCGTCTGGCCACTCTACCATAAAGGCCTGATTGGAGGAGTGTCTTCCGTCTGGCCACTCTACCATAAAGGCCTGATTGGAGGAGTGTCTTCCGTCTGGCCACTCTACCATAAAGGCCTGATTGGAGGAGTGGCTTCCGTCTGGCCACTCTACCATAAAGGCCTGATTGGAGGAGTGGCTTCCGTCTGGCCACTCTACCATAAAGGCCTGATTGGAGGAGTGGCTTCCGTCTGGCCACTCTACCATAAAGGCCTGATTGGAGGAGTGGCTTCCGTCTGGCCACTCTACCATAAAGGCCTGATTGGAGGAGTGCTACAATGATCGTTGTCCTTCTGGAAGGTTCTCCCATCTCCACAGAGGAACTCTAGAGCTCTGTCAGTGACCATGGGGTTTTTTGGTCACCTCCCTGACCAAGGCCTCTAGAGCACCCCCCCCCCCCCCATTGCTCGGTTGGTCCGGGCAGCCAGCTTTGGGAAGAGTCTAGTTGGTTCTAATCTTCTTCCATTTATGAATGATGGAGGCCACTGTGTTCTTGGGGGAACTTAAATGCTGCAGAATATGTTGGTACCCTTCCCCCGATCTGTGCTTTGGATCAATCCTTTTCTCGACGCTCTACGGACAATTCCTTCAACCTCATTACTTGTTTTTTGCTTTAAGCACACACACACTTTCCGAATGCACTCAGTGTAAATATATGTATTATTCCTGACATTTGATCCTAGTATAAATTCCCTGTTTTAGTTCAGTTAGAATCACCACTTTATTTTAAGAATGTGAAATGTCAGAATAATAGTAGAGAGAATGATTTATTTCAGCTTTTATTTCTTTCATCACATTCCCAGTGGCTCAGAAGTTTACATACAACTCAATAATTGTTTTAACTCGGGTCAAACGTTTCGGGTAGCCTTCCACACGCTTCCCACAGTAAGTTGGCTGGATTGTGTCTGTTCTTCTTGACAGAGCTGGTGTAACTGAGTCAGGTTCCTTAAACAGATAGTATTAGAGGGTGGATTGTGTCTGTTCTTCTTGACAGAGCTGGTGTAACTGAGTCAGGTTCCTTAATAAACAGATAGTATTAGAGGGTGGATTGTGTCTGTTCTTCTTGACAGAGCTGGTGTAACTGAGTCAGGTTCCTTAATAAACAGATAGTATTAGAGGGTGGATTGTGTCTGTTCTTCTTGACAGAGCTGGTGTAACTGAGTCAGGTTCCTTAGTAAACAGATAGTATTAGAGGGTGGATTGTGTCTGTTCTTCTTGACAGAGCTGGTGTAACTGAGTCAGGTTCCTTAATAAACAGATAGTATTAGAGGGTGGATTGTGTCTGTTCTTCTTGACAGAGCTGGTGTAACTGAGTCAGGTTCCTTAATAAACAGATAGTATTAGAGGGTGGATTGTGTCTGTTCCTCTTGACAGAGCTGGTGTAACTGAGTCAGGTTCCTTAATAAACAGATAGTATTAGAGGGTGGATTGTGTCTGTTCCTCTTGACAGAGCTGGTGTAACTGAGTCAGGTTCCTTAATAAACAGATAGTATTAGAGGGTGGATTGTGTCTGTTCCTCTTGACAGAGCTGGTGTAACTGAGTCAGGTTCCTTAATAAACAGATAGTATTAGAGGGTGGATTGTGTCTGTTCCTCTTGACAGAGCTGGTGTAACTGAGTCAGGTTCCTTAATAAACAGATAGTATTAGAGGGTGGATTGTGTCTGTTCCTCTTGACAGAGCTGGTGTAACTGAGTCAGGTTCCTTAGTAAACAGATAGTATTAGAGGGTGGATTGTGTCTGTTCCTCTTGACAGAGCTGGTGTAACTGAGTCAGGTTCCTTAGTAAACAGATAGTATTAGAGGGTGGATTGTGTCTGTTCTTCTTGACAGAGCTGGTGTAACTGAGTCAGGTTCCTTAATAAACAGATAGTATTAGAGGGTGGATTGTGTCTGTTCCTCTTGACAGAGCTGGTGTAACTGAGTCAGGTTCCTTAATAAACAGATAGTATTAGAGGGTGGATTGTGTCTGTTCTTCTTGACAGAGCTGGTGTAACTGAGTCAGGTTCCTTAATAAACAGATAGTATTAGAGGGTGGATTGTGTCTGTTCTTCTTGACAGAGCTGGTGTAACTGAGTCAGGTTCCTTAATAAACAGATAGTATTAGAGGGTGGATTGTGTCTGTTCCTCTTGACAGAGCTGGTGTAACTGAGTCAGGTTCCTTAATAAACAGATAGTATTAGAGGGTGGATTGTGTCTGTTCTTCTTGACAGAGCTGGTGTAACTGAGTCAGGTTCCTTAATAAACAGATAGTATTAGAGGGTGGATTGTGTCTGTTCTTCTTGACAGAGCTGGTGTAACTGAGTCAGGTTCCTTAAACAGATAGTATTAGAGGGTGGATTGTGTCTGTTCTTCTTGACAGAGCTGGTGTAACTGAGTCAGGTTCCTTAATAAACAGATAGTATTAGAGGGTGGATTGTGTCTGTTCCTCTTGACAGAGCTGGTGTAACTGAGTCAGGTTCCTTAAACAGATAGTATTAGAGGGTGGATTGTGTCTGTTCTTCTTGACAGAGCTGGTGTAACTGAGTCAGGTTCCTTAAACAGATAGTATTAGAGAGTGGATTGTGTCTGTTCTTCTTGACAGAGCTGGTGTAACTGAGTCAGGTTCCTTAATAAACAGATAGTATTAGAGGGTGGATTGTGTCTGTTCTTCTTGACAGAGCTGGTGTAACTGAGTCAGGTTCCTTAATAAACAGATAGTATTAGAGGGTGGATTGTGTCTGTTCTTCTTGACAGAGCTGGTGTAACTGAGTCAGGTTCCTTAATAAACAGATAGTATTAGAGGGTGGATTGTGTCTGTTCTTCTTGACAGAGCTGGTGTAACTGAGTCAGGTTCCTTAATAAACAGATAGTATTAGAGGGTGGATTGTGTCTGTTCCTCTTGACAGAGCTGGTGTAACTGAGTCAGGTTCCTTAATAAACAGATAGTATTAGAGGGTGGATTGTGTCTGTTCTTCTTGACAGAGCTGGTGTAACTGAGTCAGGTTCCTTAATAAACAGATAGTATTAGAGGGTGGATTGTGTCTGTTCTTCTTGACAGAGCTGGTGTAACTGAGTCAGGTTCCTTAATAAACAGATAGTATTAGAGGGTGGATTGTGTCCGTTCCTCTTGACAGAGCTGGTGTAACTGAGTCAGGTTCCTTAATAAACAGATAGTATTAGAGGGTGGATTGTGTCTGTTCCTCTTGACAGAGCTGGTGTAACTGAGTCAGGTTCCTTAATAAACAGATAGTATTAGAGGGTGGATTGTGTCTGTTCTTCTTGACAGAGCTGGTGTAACTGAGTCAGGTTCCTTAATAAACAGATAGTATTAGAGGGTGGATTGTGTCTGTTCTTCTTGACAGAGCTGGTGTAACTGAGTCAGGTTCCTTAATAAACAGATAGTATTAGAGGGTGGATTGTGTCTGTTCCTCTTGACAGAGCTGGTGTAACTGAGTCAGGTTCCTTAATAAACAGATAGTATTAGAGGGTGGATTGTGTCTGTTCTTCTTGACAGAGCTGGTGTAACTGAGTCAGGTTCCTTAATAAACAGATAGTATTAGAGGGTGGATTGTGTCTGTTCTTCTTGACAGAGCTGGTGTAACTGAGTCAGGTTCCTTAATAAACAGATAGTATTAGAGGGTGGATTGTGTCTGTTCCTCTTGACAGAGCTGGTGTAACTGAGTCAGGTTCCTTAATAAACAGATAGTATTAGAGGGTGGATTGTGTCTGTTCTTCTTGACAGAGCTGGTGTAACTGAGTCAGGTTCCTTAATAAACAGATAGTATTAGAGGGTGGATTGTGTCTGTTCTTCTTGACAGAGCTGGTGTAACTGAGTCAGGTTCCTTAATAAACAGATAGTATTAGAGGGTGGATTGTGTCTGTTCCTCTTGACAGAGCTGGTGTAACTGAGTCAGGTTCCTTAAACAGATAGTATTAGAGGGTGGATTGTGTCTGTTCCTCTTGACAGAGCTGGTGTAACTGAGTCAGGTTCCTTAATAAACAGATAGTATTAGAGGGTGGATTGTGTCTGTTCTTCTTGACAGAGCTGGTGTAACTGAGTCAGGTTCCTTAATAAACAGATAGTATTAGAGGGTGGATTGTGTCTGTTCCTCTTGACAGAGCTGGTGTAACTGAGTCAGGTTCCTTAATAAACAGATAGTATTAGAGGGTGGATTGTGTCTGTTCTTCTTGACAGAGCTGGTGTAACTGAGTCAGGTTCCTTAATAAACAGATAGTATTAGAGGGTGGATTGTGTCTGTTCCTCTTGACAGAGCTGGTGTAACTGAGTCAGGTTCCTTAATAAACAGATAGTATTAGAGGGTGGATTGTGTCTGTTCTTCTTGACAGAGCTGGTGTAACTGAGTCAGGTTCCTTAATAAACAGATAGTATTAGAGGGTGGATTGTGTCTGTTCTTCTTGACAGAGCTGGTGTAACTGAGTCAGGTTCCTTAATAAACAGATAGTATTAGAGGGTGGATTGTGTCTGTTCCTCTTGACAGAGCTGGTGTAACTGAGTCAGGTTCCTTAATAAACAGATAGTATTAGAGGGTGGATTGTGTCTGTTCTTCTTGACAGAGCTGGTGTAACTGAGTCAGGTTCCTTAATAAACAGATAGTATTAGAGGGTGGATTGTGTCTGTTCTTCTTGACAGAGCTGGTGTAACTGAGTCAGGTTCCTTAATAAACAGATAGTATTAGAGGGTGGATTGTGTCCGTTCCTCTTGACAGAGCTGGTGTAACTGAGTCAGGTTCCTTAATAAACAGATAGTATTAGAGGGTGGATTGTGTCTGTTCCTCTTGACAGAGCTGGTGTAACTGAGTCAGGTTCCTTAATAAACAGATAGTATTAGAGGGTGGATTGTGTCTGTTCCTCTTGACAGAGCTGGTGTAACTGAGTCAGGTTCCTTAATAAACAGATAGTATTAGAGGGTGGATTGTGTCTGTTCCTCTTGACAGAGCTGGTGTAACTGAGTCAGGTTCCTTAATAAACAGATAGTATTAGAGGGTGGATTGTGTCTGTTCCTCTTGACAGAGCTGGTGTAACTGAGTCAGGTTCCTTAATAAACAGATAGTATTAGAGGGTGGATTGTGTCTGTTCCTCTTGACAGAGCTGGTGTAACTGAGTCAGGTTCCTTAATAAACAGATAGTATTAGAGGGTGGATTGTGTCTGTTCCTCTTGACAGAGCTGGTGTAACTGAGTCAGGTTCCTTAATAAACAGATAGTATTAGAGGGTGGATTGTGTCTGTTCTTCTTGACAGAGCTGGTGTAACTGAGTCAGGTTCCTTAATAAACAGATAGTATTAGAGGGTGGATTGTGTCTGTTCCTCTTGACAGAGCTGGTGTAACTGAGTCAGGTTCCTTAATAAACAGATAGTATTAGAGGGTGGATTGTGTCTGTTCCTCTTGACAGAGCTGGTGTAACTGAGTCAGGTTCCTTAATAAACAGATAGTATTAGAGGGTGGATTGTGTCTGTTCCTCTTGACAGAGCTGGTGTAACTGAGTCAGGTTCCTTAATAAACAGATAGTATTAGAGGGTGGATTGTGTCTGTTCTTCTTGACAGAGCTGGTGTAACTGAGTCAGGTTCCTTAATAAACAGATAGTATTAGAGGGTGGATTGTGTCTGTTCCTCTTGACAGAGCTGGTGTAACTGAGTCAGGTTCCTTAATAAACAGATAGTATTAGAGGGTGGATTGTGTCTGTTCTTCTTGACAGAGCTGGTGTAACTGAGTCAGGTTCCTTAATAAACAGATAGTATTAGAGGGTGGATTGTGTCTGTTCTTCTTGACAGAGCTGGTGTAACTGAGTCAGGTTCCTTAATAAACAGATAGTATTAGAGGGTGGATTGTGTCTGTTCCTCTTGACAGAGCTGGTGTAACTGAGTCAGGTTCCTTAATAAACAGATAGTATTAGAGGGTGGATTGTGTCTGTTCCTCTTGACAGAGCTGGTGTAACTGAGTCAGGTTCCTTAATAAACAGATAGTATTAGAGGGTGGATTGTGTCTGTTCCTCTTGACAGAGCTGGTGTAACTGAGTCAGGTTCCTTAAACAGAAGTATTAGTGTTTCAGATATTAGGAGTGTCAATCA
>NC_092086.1:7169860-7174860 GCF_045679555.1 Salvelinus alpinus | reverse complement strand
CTACCTGCTAGTTGGGGTAGGAGAGGACGGGAGACATTAGGATTAGTCCACCTGCCTACCTGCTAGTTGGGGTAGGAGAGGACGGGGGACGTTAGGATTAGTCCACCTGCCTACCTGCTAGTTGGGGTAGGAGAGGACGGGGGACATTAGGATTAGTCCACCTGCCTACCTGCTAGTTGGGGTAGGAGAGGACGGGGGACATTAGGATTAGTCCACCTGCCTACCTGCTAGTTGGGGTAGGAGAGGACGGGGGACATTAGGATTAGTCCACCTGCCTACCTGCTAGTTAGGGTAGGAGAGGACGGGGGACATTAGGATTAGTCCACCTGCCTACCTGCTAGTTGGGGTAGGAGAGGACGGGGACATTAGGATTAGTCCACCTCACTACCTGATAGTTGGGGTAGGAGAGGACGGGGGATGTTAGGATTAGTCCACCTGTCTACCTGATAGTTGGGGTAGGAGAGGACGGGGGTTGTTAGGATTAGTCCACCTACCTACCTGCTAGTTGGGGTAGGAGAGGACGGGGGACATTAGGATTAGTCCACCTGCCTACCTGCTAGTTGGGGATGGAGAGGACGGGGGACATTAGGATTAGTCCACCTGCCTACCTGCTAGTTGGGGTATGAGAGGACGGGGGATATTAGGATTAGTCCACCTGCCTACCTGCTAGTTGTGGATGGAGAGGACGGGGGACACTAGGATTAGTCCACCTGCCTACCTGCTAGTTGGGGTAGGAGAGGACGGGGGACATTAGGATTAGTCCACCTGCCTACCTGCTAGTTGGGGTAGGAGAGGACGGGGGACATTAGGATTAGTCCACCTGCCTACCTGCTAGTTGGGGTAGGAGAGGACGGGGGACGTTAGGATTAGTCCACCTGCCTATCCATCCATTTAATTTAGTTCAACGGTCTCTCTCATTCTCTTCCTAATTACACTTTACTACGACTTTAACTGTGTCAGCACTTCTCTCCTCTCCTCACCTCACTCCTCTCCTTTCCTGTCCCTCTCCCCCACTCTCTTTTTATAGGTCTGTATAAGACATTTCCATCCCTCTAATCCTCTCTCTCTCTCTCTCTCTCTCTCTCTCTCTCTCTCTCTCTCTCTCTCTCTCTCTCTCTCTCTCTCTCTCTCTCTCTCTCTCTCTCTCTCTCTCTCTCTCTCTTCCCCACATGCTCAAAACCAGATGTTCTCAATTTGTACGGTATTAAGATATCCTAGCACCTTGTCAGAATATTACAGAATATAACATTACTCAATGTGTTTATAGAAAATACAGAATAAACCTGTAACGTATTGTGTCATATAATCATGACTAAATGTGTTTATATAAAATACAGAATAAGCCTGTAACGTAACGTGGAAAAAGCCAAAGGGGTCTGAATACTTTCCCAGTGTGCTGTATAAATCTCTTGACACGTGGACACAACATTTCACAGATGAACTTCCACATGTACCTGTTATCATAAACACCTACCTAAAAAACACACCTGTACACAGGTGAACGAGTGTTTTGAGAGAGAGACGGTGCCTCGGGGGAGCTAGTTGATCTGTCCTGCCGTCGTTACTGAACTCAGGTACAATGTGTCCGTTCTACGTCTACTACTCATTAGTTAACGGTCACAGGAAACACACACAGTCGTTACACACAGTCATTACACACAATCGTTACACACAGTCGTTACACGCAGTCGTTACACACAGTCGTTACACACAATCGTTACACACAGTCGTTACACACAGTCGTTACACACAGTCGTTACACACAGTCGTTACACGCAGTCGTTACACACAATCATTACACACAGTCGTTACACACAGTCGTTACACACAGTCGTTACACACAGTCGTTACACACAGTCATTACACACAGTCGTTACACACAGTCGTTACCCGAAGTCGTTACACACAGTCGTTACACACAATCGTTACACACAGTCGTTACACACAGTCGTTACACGCAGTCGTTACACACAGTCGTTACACACAGTCGTTACACACAGTCGTTACACGCAGTCGTTACACACTGTCGTTCCACACAATCATTAAACACAGTCATTACACACAGTCATTACACACAGCCATTACACACAGTCGTTACACACAATCAATACACACAGTCATTACACACAGTGGTTACACACAGTCGTTACACACAGTCATTACACACAATCATTGCACACAGTTAGTCACTGAATCAATCCATTAACTACCAGGCAGCATATATCACAACCGGCCGTGATTGGGAGTCCATGAGGTTTGCGCACACTTGGCCCAGCGTCGTCCGGGATTTGGCCGGTGTAGGCCGTCATTGTGAAATAAGAATATGTTCTTAAACTGACTCGCCTAGTAAAATAATGGTTAAATAAATAACGTTTTACATTTTTTTAAACTCACACTAACACACTTAGCTCCATTCCATTTATTTTCCATCCTGAAAAACTCCCCAGTCCTTAACGATGTCAAGCATACCCATAACATGATGCAGCCACCACTACGATTGAAATTATGGAGAGTGGTACTTAATAATGTGTTGTATTTGATTTGCCCCGAAAATATCACTTTATTTGCTTTGCCAATTATTTTGCAGTATTACTTTAGTGGCTTGTTACAAACAAGATGCATGTTTAGGAAACATTTTTATTTTTTATTGTTTTTATTCTGTACAGGATCCCTTCTTTTCACTCCGTCATTTAGGTTAGTATTGTGGAGTAACTACAATGTTGTTGATCCATCCTCAGTTTTCTCCTATCACAGCCATTAAACTCTGTAACTGTTTTAAAGTCACCATTGGCCTCACAGTGAAATCTCTGAGCGGTTTCCTTCCTCTTCGGCAACTGAGTTAGGAAGGACGGCTGTATCTTTGTAGTGACTGGGTGTATTGATACACACGATAGGTGCCACTTCTTTGTGAGGCAATGAAAAACCTCTCTAGTCGTTGTGGTTGAATCTATGTTTGAAATTCAACTCTCGACTGAGGGACCTGACAGATAATTGTATGTGTTGGATAGAGATATGAGGTAGTCATTCAGAAACCATGTTTAAACACTATTATTGAGTCCATGCAACTTATTATGAGACTTGTTAAGCACATTTTTTACTCCTGAACTAATTTAAGCTTGTCATAACAAAGGGGTTGAACGCTTATTGGGGCGGTAGAGCGTTGGACTAGTAACCGAAAGGTTGCACGATCGAATCCCCGAGCTGACAAGGTAGAGATCTGTCGTTCTGCCAGTAATCCAGGCACTTAACCCACGGTTCCCCAGTGGGCCGTCATTGAAAAATAAGACTTTGTTCTTAATAACTGACGTGCCTAGTTAAATTAAAGGTTAAATAAAAATGCAAGACATTTGTGAACGTTTCTAAATACATTATTCTGCTTTGACATTATGGGGTATTGCGTGTAGACCAGTGAATACCTATCTACATTGTATCCTATTGTCAGGCTGTAACACAACAAAACGTGATGAAAGGTGTGAATACTATCTGAATGTAGCTTTTCTCCCGACCAGCCACCGATCGAGCAACATTATGGACGACACATTCAAATCCTGATACTGCAGGATTCTTTTTGTAAACGATAATACGGGTCAAATTAAGATCCTACATATGTAGGTTGGAATTTGACAGATTGGGATAAATTCTGGTGTCCATGGTAGGTCTGTGTGTGAGTGTGAGTGTGAGTGTGAGTGTGAGTGTGAGTGTGAGTGTGAGTGTGTGTGTGTGTGTGTGTGTGTGTGTGTGTGTGTGTGTGTGTGTGTGTGTGTGTGTGTGTGTGTGTGTGTGTGTGTGTGTGTGTGTGTGTGTGTGTGTGTGTGTGTGTGTGTGTGTGTGTGTGTGTGTGTCTGTCTGTCTGTCTGTCTGTCTGTCTGTCTGTCTGTCTGTCTGTCTGTCTGTCTGTCTGTCTGTCTGTCTGTCTGTCTGTCTGTCTGTCTGTCTGTCTGTCTGTCTGTCTGTGTTACCTGCTGTAACTCTATAGTCCTGACGAGTGGTCTAACACTACACCATATTGACCTATCTCTCTTATAGACAATCCGTCTGTCTGTCTGACACAACATTGCGACTGATCCCTCATGACTCTAACACATATACAGAATATACAGAATATACAGAATATACAGAATATACAGTACATTATCAGAGAGAGAGAAACCTTTACTTTGTCTTTACAGTTCATGTCTACAATTAGTTTTGCTTTGGTGTTGTAGTTTTTGTTTATTTCATTTGCTTTGACAATGTAAACATATGTTTCCCATGTCAATAGGCAATAATGAGAGAGAGAGGGGGGGGGGGGGGCTGGAGGAGGGGGAGAGAAAGGGAGAGGAGGAGAGAGGAGGAGAAATGGGGGAAAGGAAGGAGCGAGAGAGAATGAGAGCGGGGTAAATGGACTCGAGGGAAAAGGCTAGAAATAGAAAGAGGCTGGTTGCTAAGAGAGAAGAACAAGAAGAAAGACAAAGAACAGAGATGTGAGGGAGGAAGAGGTGGAGGAGAGGAGGGAGGAGGGGGGAGGGGAGGAGGGTCGGAGGGGAGGAGGAGAGGAGGAGAGGGGAGGAGGGGAGGAGGGTCGGAGGGGAGGAGGAGAGGAGGAGAGGGGAGGAGGAGAGGAGGAGAGGAAAAGAGGAGGGGAGGAAGAGAGGGAGAAAGGAGAGAGGATAGGAGGAAGGAGAGGAGAGGAGGAGAGGAGGAGAGGAGGAGAGGAGGAGAGGAGGAGAGGAGGGGAGGGGAGGAGGAAAGGAGGGCAGGAGTTGATGAGAGGAGGAGAGGAGGAGAGGAGGGTAGGAGGGGATGAGAGGAGGAGAGGAGGAGAGGAGGGCAGGAGGGAAGGAGGGGAGGAGGGGAGGAGGTTAGGAGGGGATGAGAGGAGGGGAGGAGGGGAGGAGGTTAGGAGGGGATGAGAGGAGGAGAGGAGGAGAGGAGAAAGGAGAGAGGATAGGAGGAAGGAGAGGAGAGGAGGAGAGGAGGAGAGGAGGAGAGGAGGGGAGGGGAGGAGGAAAGGAGGGCAG
>NC_092086.1:7154860-7164860 GCF_045679555.1 Salvelinus alpinus | reverse complement strand
TGGAGGGTTTGTATTTTGTCCTGTAGTTTATTCAAGGTAATTGGAGAATCCAGTGGGTTCTGGTAGTCTTTAATGTAATTGGAGAATCCAGTGGGTTCTGGTAGTCTTTAATGTAATAGGAGAATCCAGTGGGTTCTGGTAGTCTTTAATGTAATAGGAGAATCCAGGGGGTTCTGGTAGTCTTTAATGTAATAGGAGAATCCAGTGGGTTCTGGTAGTCTTTAATGTAATAGGAGAATCCAGTGGGTTCTGGTAGTCTGTAATGTAATAGGAGAGTCCAGTGGGTTCTGCTAGTCTTTAATGTAATAGGAGAATCCAGTGGGTTCTGGTAGTCTTTAATGTAATAGGAGAATCCAGTGGGTTCTGGTAGTCTTTAACCTTTCACGGCTACTAACCCCGGATCCGGGAGCACCCCCCACCCCCCACACACTGATTAGCATAGCTAGCATAGCTTCACAAGTAGATAGTAGCATCTAAATATCATTAAATCACAAGTCCAAGACACCAGATGAAAGATACAGATCTTGTGAATAAAGCCACCATTTCAGATTTTTTAAATGTTTTACAGGGAAGACAAAATATGTAAATCTATTAGCTAAACACGTTAGCAAAATACACCACTATTCTAACTCCATCAGTTTCTTACTCCTTCAGGTGCTATCACCAATTCGGCTCAACTAAGATATTGATAGCCAATAACCTATAAAAAAACCCAACAGATGACAGTCTGATAACATATTCATGGTATAGGATAGTTTTTGTTAGAAAAAAGTGCATATTTCAGGTAGAAATCACAGTTTACAATTGCACCGACCATCACAAATCCACTAGAATTACTAGATAGAGCAACGTGTATGACCAATTTACTCATCATAAAACATTTCATAAAAATAGACAAAGCATAGCAATGGAAAGACCCAGTTCTTGTGATTTCAGACCATATTTCAGATTTTCTAAGCGTTTTTCAGCGAAAACACAATAAATCGATAAGTTAGCATACTACATGTGCAAACGTTACCAGAGCATCGATTCCAGCCAAAGAGCGCTATAACGTAATCACCGCCAAAAGATATAAATTTTTTCACTAACCTTCTCAGAATTCTTCCGATGACACTCCTGTAACATCATTTTACAACATACATATACAGTTTGTTCGAAAAGGTGCATATTTAGCCATACAAAACCGTGGTTACACAATAAAAATACTAGGAAATCAAGCCTCAATATGTCTGACGTCATCTATCAGAGTGATCTAGTTTAATTGAAAGCTAATCATATACTTGACTAAAAAATACAGGGTAGACAGGAATCGAAAGACAAATTAGTTCTTAATGCAACCGCTGATTTACATTTTTAAAATTATCCTTACTTTTCAATACAGGGTTCGCCAGGTGAAGCTATACCAAACAAAATGGCGAAATATGCGTTTAAAATATTTCGACAGAACAACAATTTATCATATTAAATATTGCTTACTTTGAGCTGTTCTTCCATCATATTCTTGGGCAATGTATCCTTTCTATGTTATAAACGTCTTTTGGTCGATAGATGTCCTCTGTCCTTCGAAATGTCCACCACCAACGACCGACACCCCGAAACGTTTCCAAAGCTAAAAAGGGCACGACAAAGAAATTCCTCAAAATCGCACTAAACGGATATAAATTGCTATAAAACGGTTCAAATTAACTACATTATGATGTTTTTAACAACTATAACGACTGAAAACATGACCGGAGAAATATCACTCTCTAAAAAACGATTTGGAACGAGGCAAGTCCGATGGCCTTCACGCTTCAGGCGCACGACGAGAAAGGGCGGTCTCTATACATTTTGGTCTTTTATAATGGCTGTGAATGTCCCATCGATTTCATTGAAAACGTGATGACGTACAGACACCCAGAGGAAGACGTAGGCAGTGTCGGTTTCTTCATAGCATTCACTGTCGCCTTAAAAACAGACTCCAGATCAGAGGTAAAAATTTCTGAAATCTGAACCCTGTCATGAAAAGTGCTGTAGAAATTGTTCTGTACCACTCAGAGACAAAATTCCAACTTCTATAGAAACTAGAAGGTGTTTTCTATCCAATAATAACAATAATATGCATATTGTACGATCAAGAATTTAGCACGAGGCAGTTTAATTTGGAGACCCAAATATGCTAATGCGGAACAGCACCCCCTATAGTTGCAAGAAGTTTTGTAATTGGAGAATCCACTGGGTTCTGGTAGTCTTTAATAGTTGATTCTCAGATTTGTATTCGATCCTGTATATTTGTTTTGCTGTTTTGTTCTTTGTTATAGAGCCAGAAAGATTGGAGAAGTGGTTTACCCATAAATCTCTGTTTTAGATAGATAATTCTTCGTGTTGTTGTTTGTTAAGTGTTTTCCAATTTTCCCAAAAGTGATTAGATTCTATGGATTCTTCAATTACATTGAGCTGATTTCTGACGTGCTGTTCCTTCTTTTTCCGTAGTGTATTTCTGTATTGTTTTAGTGATTCACCAGAGTGAAGGAGTAGACTTTGGTTTTCCGATTCTCTGTGTTTTTGGTTGGATAGGTTTCTCAATTTATTTATTAGGTTTTTTGCATTCTTCATCAAACCATTTGTCATTATTGTTCATTTTCTTCAGTTTTCTGTTTGAATGATTTGATAGGGAAGCTGAGAAGTCAAATATACTGTTAATATTTTCAACTGCCAAGTTTACACCTTCACTATTACAGTGGAACGTTTTGTCCAGGGAATGCTGTCACCTCCAGGCAGGTGTTTGTCCCCCTGTGTGCTGAGGGTGTCAGGTTCTTGTCCAGTTCTGGCATTTAGGTCGTCACAGACTAGTACATGTCCCTGGGCCTGGAAATGGTTGATTTCTCCCTCTAGGATGGAGAAGCTGTCTTCATTATTAAAGTATAGGGGATTCTATTGGTGGGATATAGGTAGCACACAGGAAGACATGTTTCTCTGTTGACATCATTTCCTTATTAAATTCTAGCCAAATGTAAAATGTTCCTGTTTTGATTAATTTAATAGAGTGAGTTAGGTCTGCTCTCTCTCTCTTTATCTCTCTCTTCTTTATCTCTCTCCTCTTTATCTCTCCTATATCTCTCTATCTCTCTCTTCTCTCTCTCTCTCCTTTATCTCTCTCTTCTCTCTCTCTCTCTGTATCTCTCTCCTTTATCTATCTCTCCTTTATCTCTCTCTCTCTTCCTCTTTCTAAAGAGATGTATCACTCATCTCTATCACCCCAAAGTTTACAGGGTTATGAATTGAAAGGTCATCTGGGAACCTGATTGAGATACTGGAGGAAAAATAGGAGGATAAAAAATTGAGCCAGAAAAAAAAACAAATGGAGAGAACTACTGAGAGACTGAGTCCAGTCACTGGAATGGGATAGATAGAGAGAACTAATGAGAGATGGAGAGAACTGGAGAGAACTAATGAGAGATGGAGAGAACTAATGAGAGATGGAGAGAACTAATGAGAGATAGAGAGAACTAATGAGAGATGGAGAGAACTAATGGGAGATGGAGAGAACTAATGAGAGATGGAGAGAACTAATGAGAGATGGATAGAACTAATGAGAGATGGAGAGTACTAATGAGAGATGGAGAGAACTAATGAGAGATGGAGAGAACTAATGAGAGATGGAGATGAATTAATGAGAGATGGAGAGAACTAATGAGAGATGGAGAGAACTAATGAGAGATGGAGAGAACTAATGAGAGATGGAGAGAACTAATGAGAGATGGAGAGAACTAATGGGAGATGGAGAGAACTAATGAGAGATGGAGAGGACTAATGAGAGATGGAGAGAACTAATGAGAGATGGAGAGGACTAATGAGAGATGGAGAGAACTAATGAGAGACTGAGAGAACTAATGAGAGATGGAGAGAACTAATGAGAGATGGAGAGAACTAATGAGAGATGGAGAGAACTAATGAGAGATGGAGAGAACTAATGAGAGATGGAGAGAACTAATGAGAGAACTAATGAGAGATAGAGAGAACTAATGAGAGATGGAGATGAACTAATGAGAGATGGAGAGGACTAATGAGAGATGGAGAGAACTAATGAGAGATGGAGAGAACTAATGAGAGATGGAGAGAACTAATGAGAGATGGAGAGAGCTAATGAGAGATGGAGAGAACTAATGAGAGATGGAGAGAACTAATGAGAGATGGAGAGAACTAATGAGAGATGGAGAGAACTAATGAGAGATGGAGAGAACTAATGAGAGAACTAATGAGAGATGGAGAGAACTAATGAGAGATGGAGAGACTAATGAGAGATGGAGAGAACTAATGAGAGATGGAGATGAACTAATGAGAGATGGAGAGAACTAATGAGAGATGGAAAGAACTAATGAGAGATGGAGAGAACTAATGAGAGATGGAGAGACTAATGAGAGATGGAGATGAACTAATGAGAGATGGAGAGAACTAATGAGAGATGGAGAGAACTAATGAGAGATGGAGAGAACTAATGAGAGATGGAGATAACTAATGAGAGATGGAGAGACTAATGAGAGATGGAGAGAACTAATGAGAGATGGAGAGAACTAATGAGAGATGGAGAGAACTAATGAGAGATGGAGAGAACTAATGAGAGATGGAGAGAACTAATGAGAGATGGAGAGAACTAATGAGAGATGGAGAGAACTAATGAGAGATGGAGATGAACTAATGAGAGATGGAGAAAACTAATGAGAGATGGAGAGAACTAATGAGAGATGGAGAGAACTAATGAGAGATGGAGAGAACTAATGAGAGATGGAGAGAACTAATGAGAGATGGAGATAACTAATGAGAGATGGAGAGACTAATGAGAGATGGAGAGAACTAATGAGAGATGGAGAGAACTAATGAGAGATGGAGATGAACTAATGAGAGATGGAGAAAACTAATGAGAGATGGAGAGAACTAATGAGAGGTGGAGAGAACTAATGAGAGATGGAGAGAACTAATGAGAGATGGAGAGAACTAATGAGAGATGGAGAGAACTAATGAGAGATGGAGAGAACTAATGAGAGATGGAGAGAACTAATGAGAGATGGAGAGAACTAATGAGAGATGGAGAGAACTAATGAGAGATGGAGAGAACTAATGAGAGATGGAGATGAACTAATGAGAGATGGAGAAAACTAATGAGAGATGGAGAGAACTAATGAGAGATGGAGAGAACTAATGAGAGATGGAGAGAACTAATGAGAGATGGAGAGAACTAATGAGAGATGGAGAGAACTAATGAGAGATGGAGAGAACTAATGAGAGATGGAGAGAACTAATGAGAGATGGAGAGAACTAATGAGAGATGGAGAGAACTAATGAGAGATGGAGAGAACTAATGAGAGATGGAGAGAACTAATGAGAGATGGAGAGAACTAATGAGAGATGGAGAGAACTAATGAGAGATGGAGAGAACTAATGAGAGATGGAGAGAACTGGAGAGATGGAGAGAACTAATGGGAGATGGAGAGAACTAATGAGAGATGGAGAGAACTAATGAGAGATGGAGAGAACTAATGAGAGATGGAGAGAACTAACGAGAGATGGAGAGAACTAATGAGAGATGGAGAGAACTAATGAGAGATGGAGAGAACTAATGAGAGATGGAGAGAACTAATGAGAGATGGAGAGGACTAATGAGAGATGGAGAGAACTAATGAGAGATGGAGAGAACTAATGAGAGATGGAGAGAACTAATGAGAGATGGAGAGAACTAATGAGAGATGGAGAGAACTAATGAGAGAACTAATGAGAGATGGAGAGAACTAATGAGAGATGGAGAGAACTAATGAGAGAACTAATGAGAGATGGAGAGAACTAATGAGAGATGGAGAGAACTAATGAGAGATGGAGAGAACTAATGAGAGAACTAATGAGAGATGGAGAGAACTAATGAGAGATGGAGAGAACTAATGAGAGAACTAATGAGAGATGGAGAGAACTAATGAGAGATGGAGAGAACTAATGAGAGAACTAATGAGAGATGGAGAGAACTAATGAGAGATGGAGAGAACTAATGAGAGATGGAGAGGACTAATGAGAGATGGAGAGAACTAATGAGAGATGGAGAGAACTAATGAGAGATGGAGAGAACTAATGAGAGATGGAGAGAACTAATGAGAGATGGAGAGAACTAATGAGAGATGGAGAGAACTAATGAGAGATGGAGAGAACTAATGAGAGATGGAGAGAACTAATGAGAGATGGAGAGAACTAATGAGAGATGGAGAGAACTAATGAGAGAACTAATGAGAGATGGAGAGAACTAATGAGAGATGGAGAGAACTAATGAGAGATGGAGAGAACTAATGAGAGAACTAATGAGAGATGGAGAGAACTAATGAGAGATGGAGAGAACTAATGAGAGATGGAGAGAACTAATGAGAGATGGAGAGAACTAATGAGAGATGGAGAGGACTAATGAGAGATGGAGAGAACTAATGAGAGATGGAGAGAACTAATGAGAGATGGAGAGAACTAATGAGAGATGGAGAGAACTAATGAGAGATGGAGAGAACTAATGAGAGATGGAGAGAACTAATGAGAGATGGAGAGAACTAATGAGAGATGGAGAGAACTAATGAGAGATGGAGAGAACTAATGAGAGAGGGAGAGAACTAATGAGAGATGGAGAGAACTAATGAGAGATGGAGAGAACTAATGAGAGATGGAGAGAACTGGAGAGATGGAGAGAACTAATGGGAGATGGAGAGAACTAATGAGAGATGGAGAGAACTAATGAGAGATGGAGAGAACTAATGAGAGATGGAGAGAACTAACGAGAGATGGAGAGAACTAATGAGAGATGGAGAGAACTAATGAGAGATGGAGAGAACTAATGAGAGATGGAGAGAACTAATGAGAGATGGAGAGGACTAATGAGAGATGGAGAGAACTAATGAGAGATGGAGAGAACTAATGAGAGATGGAGAGAACTAATGAGAGATGGAGAGAACTAATGAGAGATGGAGAGACTAATGAGAGATGGAGAGAACTAATGAGAGATGGAGATGAACTAATGAGAGATGGAGAGAACTAATGAGAGATGGAGAGAACTAATGAGAGATGGAGAGAACTAATGAGAGATGGAGATGAACTAATGAGAGATGGAGAGAACTAATGAGAGATGGAGAGAACTAATGAGAGATGGAGAGAACTAATGAGAGATGGAGAGAACTAATGAGAGATGGAGAGAACTAATGAGAGATGGAGAGAACTAATGAGAGATGGAGAGAACTAATGAGAGATGGAGAGAACTAATGAGAGATGGAGAGAACTAATGAGAGATGGAGAGGACTAATGAGAGATGGAGAGAACTAATGAGAGATGGAGAGAACTAATGAGAGATGGAGAGAACTAATGAGAGATGGAGAGAACTAATGAGAGATGGAGAGAACTAATGAGAGATGGAGAGAACTAATGAGAGATGGAGAGAACTAATGAGAGATGGAGAGAACTAATGAGCGATGGAGAGAACTAATGAGAGATGGAGAGAACTAATGAGAGATGGAGAGAACTAATGAGAGATGGAGAGAACTAATGAGAGATGGAGAGAACTAATGAGAGATGGAGAGGACTAATGAGAGATGGAGAGGACTAATGAGAGATGGAGAGAACTAATGAGAGATGGAGAGAACTAATGAGAGATGGAGAGAACTAATGAGAGATGGAGAGAACTAATGAGAGATGGAGAGAACTAATGAGAGATGGAGAGAACTAATGAGAGATGGAGAGAACTAATGAGAGATAGAGAGGACTAATGAGAGATGGAGAGAACTAATGAGAGATGGAGAGAACTAATGAGAGATGGAGAGAACTAATGAGAGATGGAGAGACTAATGAGAGATGGAGAGAACTAATGAGAGATGGAGATGAACTAATGAGAGATGGAGAGAACTAATGAGAGATAGAGAGAACTAATGAGAGATGGAGAGAACTAATGAGAGATGGAGAGAACTAATGAGAGATGGAGAGAACTAATGAGAGATGGAGAGACTAATGAGAGATGGAGAGAACTAATGAGAGATGGAGATGAACTAATGAGAGATGGAGAGAACTAATGAGAGATGGAGAGAACTAATGAGAGATGGAGAGAACTAATGAGAGATGGAGATAACTAATGAGAGATGGAGAGACTAATGAGAGATGGAGAGAACTAATGAGAGATGGAGAGAACTAATGAGAGATGGAGAGAACTAATGAGAGATGGAGAGAACTAATGAGAGATGGAGAGAACTAATGAGAGATGGAGAGAACTAATGAGAGATGGAGAGAACTAATGAGAGATGGAGATGAACTAATGAGAGATGGAGAAAACTAATGAGAGATGGAGAGAACTAATGAGAGATGGAGAGAACTAATGAGAGATGGAGAGAACTAATGAGAGAACTAATGAGAGATGGAGAGAACTAATGAGAGATGGAGATAACTAATGAGAGATGGAGAGACTAATGAGAGATGGAGAGAACTAATGAGAGATGGAGAGAACTAATGAGAGATGGAGATGAACTAATGAGAGATGGAGAAAACTAATGAGAGATGGAGAGAACTAATGAGAGATGGAGAGAACTAATGAGAGATGGAGAGAACTAATGAGAGATGGAGAGAACTAATGAGAGATGGAGAGAACTAATGAGAGATGGAGAGAACTAATGAGAGATGGAGAGAACTAATGAGAGATGGAGAGAACTAATGAGAGATGGAGAGAACTAATGAGAGATGGAGAGAACTAATGAGAGATGGAGAGAACTAATGAGAGATGGAGAGAACTAATGAGAGATGGAGAGAACTAATGAGAGATGGAGAGAACTAATGAGAGATGGAGAGAACTAATGAGAGAGGGAGAGAACTAATGAGAGATGGAGAGGACTAATGAGAGATGGAGAGAACTAATGAGAGATGGAGAGAACTAATGAGAGATGGAGAGAACTAATGAGAGATGGAGAGAACTAATGAGAGATGGAGAGAACTAATGAGAGATGGAGAGAACTAATGAGAGATGGAGAGAACTAATGAGAGATGGAGAGAACTAATGAGAGATGGAGAGAACTAATGAGAGATGGAGAGAACTAATGAGAGATGGAGAGAACTAATGAGAGATGGAGAGAACTGGAGAGATGGAGAGAACTAATGGGAGATGGAGAGAACTAATGAGAGATGGAGAGAACTAATGAGAGATGGAGAGAACTAATGAGAGATGGAGAGAACTAACGAGAGATGGAGAGAACTAACGAGAGATGGAGAGAACTAATGAGAGATGGAGAGAACTAATGAGAGATGGAGAGAACTAATGAGAGATGGAGAGGACTAATGAGAGATGGAGAGAACTAATGAGAGATGGAGAGAACTAATGAGAGATGGAGAGAACTAATGAGAGATGGAGAGAACTAATGAGAGATGGAGAGAACTAATGAGAGATGGAGAGAACTAATGAGAGATGGAGAGAACTAATGAGAGAACTAATGAGAGATGGAGAGAACTAATGAGAGATGGAGAGAACTAATGAGAGACTGAGTCCAGCCACTGGAATGGGAGAGATGGAGAGAACTAATGGGAGACTGAGCCCAGACACTGATATGGGAGAGATGGAGAGAACTAATGGGAGACTGAGTCCAGACACTGGCACACAGGCAAAACAAAACCTACTCTAATGATCTGTTCATTTCTTCTCCCTCCCTCGCTCTCTCTGTCTCTTTGTCTCTTAATCTCACTCCGTCCTTCTCACCCTCCCTCCCGATCCCCCTCTCCCCCTCTCTCCGTCCCTCCCTCCCTCCCTCCCTCCCTCCCTCCCTCCCTCCCTCCCTCCCTCCCTCCCTCCCTCCCTCCCTCCCTCCCTCCCTCCCTCCCTCCCTCTTCCTCAGTGGTCAGTATTCTTCTGTGTGATGCCCTGTTTTAGGGAGAAATAGGATGGTTTCTTTAATGCAGTGCCACACTACACACACACACAAACACACACACTCACACACACACACACACACACACACACACACACACACACACA